>NC_091549.1:8357914-8360414 GCF_042767895.1 Penaeus vannamei
CAGCTGAGTGAGGTGATGCGTCTTGGCGTGACCAGCTGAGTGAGGTGATGTGTTCCCCGCAGGTGGTCGTTCGTGTGGGTACTTTTGTGTAGGTGGCATA
Organism: Penaeus vannamei; assembly: GCF_042767895.1. Classification (NCBI taxonomy): domain Eukaryota; kingdom Metazoa; phylum Arthropoda; class Malacostraca; order Decapoda; family Penaeidae; genus Penaeus; species Penaeus vannamei. The sequence goes on from NC_091549.1 coordinate 8,358,015, forward strand.
GGATTATACGGAACGAGCATTTTTTTTTTTTTTTTTTTTTTTTCATTTATCGGAGCGATGCGAATCATCAACCGAAACGGGGATGGAAACGAAGCGTGTATCCTGTATCGCACTGGTGGAGAGAGAGAGAGAGAGAGAGAGAGAGAGAGAGAGAGAACGAGAGAACGAGAGAGACAGAGACAGACAGAGAGAGAGAGGGGGAGAGAGAGAGAGAGAGAGAGAGAGAGAGAGAGAGAGAGAGAGAGAGAGAGAGAGAGAGAGAGAGAGAGAGAGAGAACGAGAGAACGAGAGAGACAGAGACAGACAGACACGCAGTTAATTCCACGTTCCTATTCATTGCTCTTATATGCTCGCTTTTATCACAGTAGTACACATGAGTCAATTAGAAATAGCTAACACTCTAGAGAAAAGGCCTGGGCGAAGCTAGACCGCAAATCTAACTGAACTAAACTGGTTTTATAGTCAGTATTCATTCACGTGTATCCTTGTACCTCTCTCTCTCTCTCTCTCTCTCTCTCTCACTTTCTTTCTTTTTCTCTTAATCTCTCTCTCTCTTTCTTTCTCTTTCTCTCTCTCTCTCTCTCTCTCTCTCTCCTCTCATTTATATATACCAGCCTCACAGACTTGTTCCTCCTAATCCTAACTCGCCCATTTGTACCCCTCCTGTACTGCACCCGCCAAGGTCACACAGACTGCATATCTCTCGTGCCAAGGCTGCACCTGGATGGGTATTCCCCCTTCCCTCCCCTCTGTACTCCTCCTCTCACCCCCCTCCCTCCCTAAGTATTCCTCCTCTGGACCCCAAACCCCCCTCTGTGCTCCTCCTCTGACCCCCTCCCCCCTATACGCGGGCCTTCCCATCCATTCTGAGCTTTCCCCCTCCCTCCCTCCCTCCCCTCCTCCCCCTTTGTGCTCCTCCTCTGACCCCTCCCTCTGTGCTCCTCCTCTGACCCCTCCCCCTTTGTGCTCCTCCTCTGACCCCCTCCCTCCCTCCCCTCCCTCTATGCTCCTCCTCTGACCCCCTCCCTCCCTCTCTGTGCTCCTCCTCTGACCCCTCCTCCTCCCCCTCCCTCTGTGCTCCTCCTCTGACCCCCTCCCCCTCTGTGCTCCTCCTCCCCCCTCCCCCCTATACGCGGGCCTTCCCATCCATTCTGAGCTTGGAGATTCAAGGTCTGTTGCTTCTATGGACAGCATCCCCTCTGACCCTTCTCTTGTCGGACCTCTCAGTCCTGCGCTTCCCCCTCTTGTATCTTTTTTTTATTATTATTGTTCGTATTTTTTTATTATATATTTTTTTCTTTTTCTTGGTTTCCTTTTCCTGCTTCTACTTCTTCTGCTCCTTTTCTTGCTTATTCTTATCATCATCATCATCATCTATTTCTTCCTCCTCCTTTTCCTCCTTCTCGTATTCCTCCTCCTATTCTTGTTCTTCCTCCTCTTCTTTCTCCACTTCGTCTTCCTCCTCTTTCTTTTCCTCCTCCTCCTCCTCCATCTCCTCCTCCTCCTCCTCCTCCTCCTCCTCCTCCTCCTCCTCCCACCATTAGCAACCTTCGTACTCACTTCCTTCTCAATTTTTCCTCTCTTCTCTTCCATTTATCCTCCTTCGTTTCGGTCGTCATTCTCGCAACTCACGCTTCCTACCCATCCTCTCTTTCTCTTCCCCGTATTTCTCTCCTTCCTTTCATCTTTCCATTTTTTCATTGGCATTCTCCATTCCTTCCTTCCTTCCTTTTTTCATTGGCATTCTCCATTCCTTCCTTCTTTCCTCCCTTCCTTCCTTCCTTTTTTTATTGGCATTCTCCGTTTCCACCCTTTTATCACAAACAGTTTTAACAGCACAAAAAAACACTCTCTTTTATTTCCTAAGTCAGGTTTTCCCCATAAAGCTACGGGGATAATAACACGAACGTTATATAACACCGTCACGTGTGTTTTCCTCTTCCTAATTTGCACATCACGAAGACATTGTTTGGTGTTTTTTTTTTCTTTTTTTTCTTTTTTTTCTTTTACTTTCCCTTTTCGCAACATAGCATTCATATAGTTATGCACATTTAAGACCGTATGGATAACATGAAAGCACGTACAAACATGTTAATGTGTATGGGTATATATATTTTTTTATTTTCCTTTTTTTCCCTTTCTTTAATGTGCGTACAAGCATAATAAAATATATGTGTATTTTTTCCCCTTTAATGCGCGTACAAACACAATAAATTGTATGTATATTTTTTTCTCTTTCTCTTTTTTCTTTTCGTTCTTTTTTCTTTCTCTGGTCTATTACACAGGGTGACCATCTGTCTCAGCCTCCCACGAAGCTGCGCCGAAAACACCCTGTGGAATTTTCAAGGGCGTATGTAGCCAAAGGGTTAAAAAAGGGCTCTACCTATTAAATTAATGTTT
>NC_091549.1:8365414-8380414 GCF_042767895.1 Penaeus vannamei
CAAGGAGAATGACTATGCGTTTTCTATGCGTGACAGAGGTACTAATGAAAGGAAGAATGAACATTAATAAATAATGAGTTTTGCTTTTATGAAGTCTGTCTGTAACTCATATTTTACGTTCATGATGTTCGTTTTTATATTAACGTTGGGTATCTGTTATCAGATCGCGGATGGAATATTCTAGAAAATACCAGTTTGCGATGACCTGTGACTTCTCTGGATTGCACAAGGAAGTGTTTTGAAGGTAGATAGCCAGATTATAATTGCAAATTGAGATTTTTATTTTTTATTTTTGTTTTTTTTTTATTTTTTTATGTTTACTTTATTTTATTTTATTTATTCAGGTACCTTTTCTTCGTTAACGAGAGTTTTTACGCTTATTTTATTTTATTTTATTTATTCAGGTACCTTTTCTTCATTAACGAGAGTTTTTGTGCCCACGTACGAATATTTCGCGTGAGTTATGATAAGATATTCCATGACGATCGGAATGACTTGTCTCACGGCTAAATTGTATTTGTTAAAGGACACGAACTGCACGTTAAGCCTTCAAGCGCAGTTGCAGGGTAAAATGGGGCAATTGAGTTGTTACCAGTCATTGAAATCGAAGACAGGAAGGAGAGAAAAGAGAAAGACAAGAAATCACACAGTCGACACAAGGTGTAGGTACGGCAAAGGTTGCTTCCTAACCTTGAATTTCGGGAAAAACGAAGAGAATTTCGGAAACGCGTGATTTACTGTGTGTTCCAAGTCGGAAAAGGGAAGAAGTATATGTGGAATTTACGAATTGAAGAAGGATAAGTGTCTCGTAAAGTTTTTGAAATGATGGAGGAATAAGTTTACTGGCAGTGATTATACGTTCATGGAAGGTGACCGATATAAAAAAGTGAATTTCCGACACTAAAGGAATATATACATATTTGTGAGACAACGCTAAAGGAAGAAGGGAAAGGCCCCGAAAATGGAAGAACAATGGAAGAGACGGAGGCAGCGAATGGGCTCCGACACTCAGCTGTTTGTGGCTAACCTACATCCAAGATATATCCATGCCTACGGTGATGCGACGTAAGTCTCTTTGAACGGCTGCTATGCTATTTAGTTTTCTTTTATCGTGCGTTTTGTGGGATATTGTTTTCGAAGAGTGATTTCGGTGAATCTGGAATTAAGGAATCATATGTCGAAATGGTGGTCCAGATATTGCTGTGGTTATCGGGACATATTGGCGAAACGGCATGCTTTTGTTCCAATCAGCTTCGGGCGGGAAAAATGTGAAAAGGGGAGATAGTTTCTCTTATAACGCGCAAAGCGATCAGTGCAGTACGAAATTTAGGAACTATTTTGGGCCTTCCCACACTAGCCAGTCAGAGCTATTCTAAGGGTGAGACAGACCACAAGGTACCACTTTCAGGATTTAGAAAGATTAGGCCTACATGCTTCAAAGCCCCAAACCAGGAAGTTGGTCTTTTAATGCCCAGGTTGTGCCGAGTATGCCAGGGTAAAGTGGTGATTACAGTTAGTAATTGTCGAGAGATGATTGGTGGCTTGTAATTCAGACCAGGTGACGGAGCTGAAGTCCTCCCTAAACAAGGGTGATGAAACGCGCATACTTTCACGTTAGATAAATACCTAAAAAGAGAGATGAGAAGAAAAAAAGAAAATGCTGCAAGCGACGGCGACCATATTCCTGAGAAATTACGTAGCCTTCTCCTCCTCCTCCTCAGCAACACTTTCGTAACAGCACGCGATAATATGCTACTTCTGAAACATGCCCGCCAGTGGTCCAGTTGAAGAGCGCGGAGACCTTGGGGTTTGCGCCAAGACAAATCACAAGATGGAAGGACGTGGAGAGAGAGAGAGAGAAAGAGGGGGGAGAGGGAGAGGGAGGGAGGCCAGTGGAGGAGGAGGAGGAGGAACTTGGAGTTAGCCAAAGCATGGGTTGATTTTTCTTTTTATTTCATTTTTATAGTTGCTTTGTTTGTGTGTGATGACCGTGTATGGTTATAAATGGGCGTCTGTTATTTGTGTGTGATGGTCGTGTATGGTTATATATAGGCGTCTGTACGTATCTCGTGTGTTTGAAATAAGCACATGTGGGAAAAATGAGAACTGCAACTTCGTTTCAGAAATTTATAAAACATTTTCCGTTAAAGTAGACATGTTATTTAATTACCCGATTATTTCCAAACCTGTTTAGGCTCTCGATATTCAGAAAAGCTTTAGGAGTATGTAAAGGAGTTATCCTTGCCTCGCCCATACTTTTTTCCCCGTTAAGTGAACGGGTTTTTCCCCCAGGTATGCAAGTTGTTTGCTTTGTATTGTGAGATAGTATTGCTTGCTACGGTATATAATTCTGGTGTAAATTCATCCGTTATTGCAGAAGAAGAGCGAAAATAAGAAATAGAAATTTGATGCAAGTTTCTAGTAAATACACGTTATAAAGTGTGAATCAAGCACGTGGTTAAACTTAGGAATAGTTTGAAAGTAAATTTAGAACGGACTTGCTGATTCAAGGCAAACGAATTAATTAATATAAACATTCAAACATTATATATCTTAACCGCATTTCTAGAATAATGCCAGACACGCTGTAAACCTAGGAAACATTTTCATATATATTTTTTTATATAAACATACATTATAAACACTCCATTATGAAGAATGATCACAGTCGAGTTTGTATTTCTTTTTACTTTTAATGGGTCATGGTCACTTTTTTTCGTTTTCTTTTTTTGTGTATGTTATTAGGTCGTTCATGTTAATATGATTTTCTTTCTCGTATTACTTGTTCTTCACCCTGTATTCTAAGAATTTATTATGAAGTTAGAGTCACAGTTAACGGACTTTTTTCCCCTTTCTGCTTATCGAATTGCAAAATGTTGCATAACTAATAAATAGATTTTCGCTTGAATATTCAGTGTCTGTCGCCATACACAGAGATAACCTTTTGTGACATGCACATAACACACTCCCTTTGTTTTGTGTATGTGTTTTATATTATACTGTGTGTGTGTGTGTATGTGTGTGTGTGTTAGGCTATGATGATAATTTACATGGTTAACCTTTTATTTACTTTCTATCCGTATTTTTCTTCTACTAATGCATTTGCCATTTAATTTGCTCACATCTATTTTGCACACCTTGCTACCGCGCAATCGTACATAAAAAACGATATTTTTTTCTTCATAGAATGTAAATGTATGAATGAAATGCTTGATTGTAACAAGCGTTGCGAGAGCATTTTAAAGCATGCTGTAATTACCTTTTATAATGGCTGGTTCGCGTAATGAGCTCTCGTGACCTTAGTTTTAATGGTAGTTTCTTGTTTGCTTATTTGTATTTTGTCATTGCGAATAGGTAGCGCGAAGCATGTCGAGAATTTTACCTGAAACCTTTGATTATTTAAACTGAACCGTTACGTACCGAACAAAAACTGCGATTCTCTTATCTGGATGCTCATAAAAGAACAATCAAAGTTATAAATAAACAGGATTTTTTTGTTCTTTCCATTCTCTTTCTCTGACTCTTGACGCATTGAAGATAACATCCCACATGTACCAAGGCTAAACGCAGGTATGACGCAACAGTGACGTAACCATCGAGAGATTGCATAGAGCGTATATGGTCCATTCGTGAGTCATTCAGGAGATTCGAGCCAGATTTTTGTGCGTTTAGTCAGGTTTCTTGTTCATATATTCGTGTGTACGGTGACACGCGCTCTTACATAATAACCTCAAAGCAAACACGGTCACCTGTGGCCTCGTTCTCTCTCTCGAACTGGTTACCCAATCGCAACTGACTCACTCGCTCATTCTTAACCCTCACACAGTCACACGCTTTACCCTGTGGCGGTACTGGGGTTATTAAGAAAATGAGGGTGAAAGATTACGGAGAAATCCTCGGTCGTTATGCTTTGATCGCGGTTATTGAAAGGTTATGCGAGGATCGTCGGGAATTTAGGTTATTGAGAATCCGTGTCGGGAGCTTTTTGAGAAGTGTCGGGTACCTAACCTTGAGACGGATCGGAGAATTCTGTTGTTAGAATCATTTCGACTCTTTTATCGCTCGCTTAAAGCACCTCTTTTCCTGCCGAATGTGAATGTACTTTTCTCCAGAACGGAAAGTCGACGAAAGGGGCCAAGGCGATGAGACCACAAGATGGGGTTTTGGCGTGTGCAAGAAATATATGGTCTCGGCTGTTTTTTGGGGGTTATTGTCAGCATTGCAAGTCGGGGAAAGTACCACGTGGCGAACTGCACTCTTCCCACGCACTCGCTGCCTATTTTTGTTGGGACTTCGTGGACTCGAATAGGGAACCCAGAGACCTTGGCGGCGGTTTTAAGTGGCTTTCCCCCCCTTGTTCGGTGTTGCATCACTTCGAATCGCTTGGGGACAGAGAGAGGGAGAGAAATGATTGAAATGCTTGTTTCGTAACGGTTTTTTTTTCTTTCTCGAAGGTGAAAACCATGTGGTAAATCTAACTGGGTGAATGTTTAGAGATGAGGGTTATTATCACACGCTAGTACACGTAATCCATAACGTCTATTAAGTAAGGTGTATTCAAACTCGTAGTTGGAAAATATTATAATATAGAAGAAAACCAGTGTGTGTATTTAGAGAAAGCAGATTATATATTAAGATTTTTTCACTCTCTAGACATTTTTGCTTGTAATATTATTCTTAATAGGTCATGCGTATCACTGATATATGAAAATCGACGTTTTATAATAGATCGTGTGTAGCACTAATAGATGGCAAATCTGTTTTGATAGAATGACAAGTATTTTATGAGAGTAGACAGGAATTTAGGTTAAGAATCGATTCCGAATTAAATTGTCTGCTAAAATTGGATATTTGATTTGACCACAAGTGTAAGATTATAACGGTAATTTGTATCGTTTATTAACTGCTAACATATGGACACATTTTTTCTTTGTAGCTTTGTTTTACACTCGAATAAGCAAAATATGATGTAGCTACTTATTCTGTATTTACTTCTGAACAGTGCTGTATATAGACCTAATTTATATAGTGATAATGAATACAAGGAAATGTTTGGACTGTTTAGAATGCGAGGCTAAAGAAACGGGAACTGTAAGGTTTTGATAAGGCCTAAATTAACTCAACAGGCCTGCATGGTATAGAGTTAACCATGATTAGAATATAGAAGTAGTACGTATTTTTATAGGTATTTAGCACATTGTTTTATTATTTATAAAAAAATATATGTATATTTGAATCCTTGGCTAAGTAATTGTTGGAGTGTAAATATGCTGTGTAAATATTCTTTATCCTAGGGAGTGCAGAGTCTTATGCTCTGTTTGTTCATTTCTTCTGTAACACTGAGTTGGTAAATAGCTGAATGTTTTCTTGGGTTTGAATGAGAAGAATGCATTGAACTCGGCAGCATAAATTGTTCTCCATCTTTAAGAAAAAATAAGAAAAAGAATCACTTCGTCATGAAATTCCAGAAGAAAATGTCTCCGCAACTTTTCCGTTATTTTACACTTCGTTCTCTCTCTCTCTCCCTCCCTCCCTCCTTCCCTCCCTCCCTCCCTCCCTCCCTCCCTCCCTCCCTCCCTCCCTCCCTCCCTCCCTTCCTCCCAACCTCCCTCTCCCCTCTTTCTCTTTCTCCCTCCCCCTCCCCTCTCTCTCTCCCTCCCTCCCCGTGCCTCCTTTTGCGAATAGAACCGAACCTTTCGCAGTCGGCCGTGAACCCCTGCGTGGCTAGAGAATCCACTCGAGAAAAATAACTTGCTAAGGAACCAAATTGCGAGGAAAGGGAAAATCGACCTTAATGTTGCAAGTTTTACGGCTCCTGGAGGGTTAACCTTGGCGTCTGTTTCGGAGGGAGGGAGTGATCAAGTAAATATGTATAGGCCTATATGTGTGGGTTTTTTTCTGTCTGTATCTCTGGCTCTGAATGTGTTTTTCAGTCTCTCTCCGTTCGTCAGTCTGTCTGAGTGTCTGCGTGGTATGACCTGAGGGGAAAAATACATTCGTCTTCCTGGGTTTCCCGAGTTGGGGTTACGTCAGAGGTAAACATATGATCAGGATCCACATTGTCATTGTTGTTGAGGGGATCTTCAAATGCCGTAGTGACGTCCATTGTCCTGAAGAATAACGATGGAAGGGGAGGGGGAGGAGGAGGAGGAAGGGGTGGAGAGGGAGGGGGAGGAGGAGGAGGAAGGGGTGGAGGGGGAGGTGGTGATGGAGGGCACGGGGGAGGAGCTGGAGGCAGAGAAACAGAAAAAAAGATGGAGAAGATTAAAAGGAATGAAAATGCAGTCTTCGAATTTATAAGTTCGAAAAGAGCATGACTTCGCATAAAAGTTATCATAACATAATAAATCCTGCAAGCACATGCACACAAATAAGCAGACAAACAACTTAAAACATCCCGGGTTGCTAGTTAGTTATGCTAGTAACCCTTCCAATCGTGTCTTGTGCTACTAAGGCCTAGAAAAAAAAGGTCAGGCCATTTTACACGTTTATTATCTTTCATTTCGTGACATTCCTCGAATTCCTCTGTCCTCAGGATAGTAATCAAAGGGACGATCCATTTACGTGCTCGATTAATCATATTAGGTTTATTGCACATCGGCGAAGAGGTAATGATGACCTGTATCGATGCCGTGCTCGTAAGTGTCAAAGTCCTTGTAATTACGACGGCGTCCTCGCGCGTACCGTCATGTCAATTTGATTTAATCATGTTATTGATGTTATTGATCCAGGTGAATGGCGGGCGAGACGCAAGTATTGATGAAGCGAGAGCAATATAAGAGGAGGGAAGGTGTCAGAGCCAGTTCAGTAGCAGTCCGAGTGCCGAGGGGAAGGTGCCAGTACCGGGAACGTGAAAAAAACGTGAGAAGTGTACAGTACTGGAGAAAGGCGCTACGGGAGTGTACGGTGTTCTAGAGGACAGGAAGACTGTGCGCTGCTTAGAACTGGAGAACTGTGCTACAGGAGTGTATAGTGTTCTAGAGGGCAGGAAGTCGGTGCGCGGCGTAAAACTGGCTTGAGGCAGTTACTGTCGCATACTTGAACGGATAAATTGTCGGAAGTAGAAAACCTTCGCGCCAACACGAACTGCATTGCGTTTGCGTACGATCACTACGCTTTCGTTTCGAGAACGTCAGGAGTGCAGTGACATGACTCGGTAGCGCGCAGTCTGGTTGTTGCTTCTCGGACGTTCCTCTCGGACGATCCTCTCGGACTCCCTCGCTTGCAGGCGTTAGGGTTGGTTGGGTTCGAGTCCCGGGTGTTGTAGGTACTTGTGTAGTGTGTTGTGAAAGCACGGTGATTGAATACTACTTTATCAGTTGTGTGTTCTTGTATATTTTCTTTTGGAGTGTTCCTGTTTTCATTTATCAGCGAATTTCTAAAAGTTGTTGCTCCGTAGTCACGTGATGTTTTGTTTTCTTTCAGGTGTAAGGAGCCACGTGAGGCGAGGACCTCCGAGCAGCTCCCCAGCTGCTGCTGCTGCCTCACCCCCGCCTGCGTCGCCGAGAGCCCCAGACTCCGATCCATCATGGGTTGCTTCCTCGAAAAGTTCGACAACTTCCTCAACCGATGCTTCTACCGGTTGGGCCAGATCATCGCCAACCACTTCGGGTACTTCATCATCATCCCGATCTTCATCACCGCCATCTTGGCCACGGGTTTCCAGAACATCGTGTACGAGGATGACCCGGAGTACCTGTTCGCCCCCACGACGGGCGGCGCCAAGGACGAGCGGGCGATCATCGAGGAGAACTTCTTCCTCAACTTCAGCTCGGACTTCCACCCGTCGCGCGTGACCAGGACGGGGAGGTTCGCCCGCTTCATCATCATGGCGAAGGATGAAGGCACTCTGCTGAGGACCGAGGTGTGGAACGACATCATGGAGCTCGACCGCCTCACCCACACCGTCGGGGTCGAGTACGACGACAAGTTCGTGCGCTACGAGGACCTCTGCGGCATCTGGGACAGCAAGTGCTACGAGAACAACATCCTGGACCTGAAGGACCTCATGCCTGAAATCGAGGCTGGCGAGTACAACCTGACGTACCCGCTCATGCTGAACCCCAACACGTTCGAGATGTACGTGTTCCCGCTGTTCTTCGGCGGCCTCGAGATCTCCAACTCCAGCACCATCGAGAGCGTCAAGGCCCTGTCCATCTCCTACTGGCTCAGGACCAACACCCGCAAGGAAGACGAAAGGTGAGGCAGCGCTTTTGTCAAGGCTAGGAGGGGCTTCACCTGTTGGCTAATTACGGTCTTGAAGGAGGCCCGCTTATCCTTGTGGGCCGCGTATTTAAGTATTTTATTTGTCTTAATTGTTTGTTTATTATGGCAATTAGTCAAGGCGCAGCGACGCGTAGAAATGACGTATTTGTATCTCATTTGGCACATAACATAATATTACGTAGCGATCTTTTTAAAAATCTTAGTCGTTCGGCTATTCATATCAGTGGAATATTTTTCCTCTTTGGTTAAGATAAGAAACAGTCCTTAAATCATCGGGTTTTCCCATTGGCTCGACTGACGTAATCACTATTAGCAAAGGATACACTTGGCCAACCACGGAGCCGCGACGCCCTCTGCCAACAGAGCTCCGATCTTGCCACGAAGAACCTGTCAGCTGGTTGGCCAAGGAAGTGCCAAGGAGGTCGCGCATAATTCATGCTTTATACCTATATAAACTTCAGGAATAGATAACGCTCAGAGCTGACGTTAGAGCTAAGACTGAGAAGGCTTAACGCGCGTGGCTTGTTTGCCCGTTTTGTATGTCTTGTGTTCGTTCGCCGAGGCCGTGACGGGGAAACTTTGGTTAACGGATCTCGCGCTCGTTCTCGGTGCATCGTCTTTGGCGAGGTTTTGGCGAGCGATCTTTCGCGCTTGTGCAAGTATTGACTCTTTTCCTAAGTTGCCGAGGGCTTATTTTTCCCGCCGTCGGTTTGTTTAGCTTTTTTGCGTTCGTCCATTCCCGCCATTTTTTTGCGTCTGTCTATTGTCTCTGTTTGAATCTGGTAGCGACGACTTTGACTATAATCCCGATTGAATTCCCGATTTTATTTGAGAAATTGAAAAAAGGGGGAAATAATTAATGGCTTCATTTCCATTCCACGTTAACTTCGGTCCAAGAAAAAATTTGAACGGGTGAAGGTCGCAGTTCATAATACCTGATAGGTTTACATTCTTATTCAAATTCACTAGTTTCGATTTCTCCTTCATATGCAAATGAGAGAATTAAAGTCTGGCGATATGCAGCGTGGAATTTGCATATTAGTATTGTTAGTATGGCCATCGAGGTCGTCGCCGTCTGCGCTAGTGTTATTAATGCGTTTAGTGTTATTTTTGCCATCTGTTACTATTGGGCTAGTATCCTTGGCATCAGCTTGGCAGCCATCACTGTTGTAATTATCGATGTTGTCATTGCAGTTAGTATGATAACAGGAATGAATAGGATTCCTGATTCCGAATCTTTTCTTCACCGACCACCGCCCCCCCTCTAACCCCCCCCCCCTTCCAGCTGTCCTTATCACTGTTATTGTTATTATTATTGTTATTATTATTGTTTTAAGTTATATAAAGAGCCACACTGAAAAAAATCGAGATTTATACTACCAAAGGTGTCAGTGCAGGTCAAGATACAGCTATGAAAGAATGAAAGAATAGGAAGTTAGCTATTTGCGTAAGAAAAAAGTTGTAATTATCGATGTTATTGCTATTATGATACCGGGAATACAAAGGATTCGCCATTCCGAATCCGTTCTTCCCCGACTGCCGTTCGCTCCTCTAACCTCCCCCTCCCCCACCTCCCCTCCCCCCCAGCGCCGCCCTGTGGGAGCAGTCCTTGCTGAAGGCCATGGACGGGAAGGACTTCGGCACGATCAAGGTGGCTCGCTTCGTGTCTCGAACGCTGGAGACGGAGCTCGAGAACAACACCAACTCCGTGATCCCGTTCTTCGGCGTGACCATCGCCATCATGCTGTTCTTCAGCATCTCCACCGTCATGATGGGCGACTGGGTGCGCACCAAGCCCTGGCTCGGCCTCATGGGCGTCGTGTCGGCGGTGCTGGCCTGCGTCGCCGCCTTCGGGTTCCTCATCTACCTGGGCGTCGAGTTCATCGGGATCAACATGGCGGCGCCCTTCCTCATGTTAGGTGAGTGTTGGCTCTGTGTGGAACTACGGGGACGGCCTTTCAACTGTCCTTGTTTTGTTGTTGTTGTTTTTCCATTTTTCTACAGATTTTCCTTCGTATATGATCTCCATTTGCGTCTTTATTCCGCCGTTCGACCAAACCGGACTACAAATAGATAGTTGATTAAGCGAATTTACTGTCATATTTCCTCATTCCATTCCACTGTCCTTGTTTTTTTCCTTTTTTCCATACGTTTTTCTTCGTATATCTCCATGTGCGTCTCTATTCCGGTGTTCGACCAAACCGAACCACAAATAGATAGTTGATTAAGCGAATTTACCGTCATGCCTCCTCGTTCCATAATTCATCTGCATATGTATAGGTTTTCCTTCCGTCTTTTCCCTTGTATTGTCTTTCCCGCTTGTATTGTATCGTAACTTCCTCAGGGAGGTCTTTGAGACATGGACTTTTCCCTAGCATTGTTTGGGAGAAGATAATGCTAGGTTAGGCACTGAGGTCAGACGCTGAGGTTAGGCCGAGTTAGAGTTCATTGTGGGGTTTCAGAGAAATGAGGTAGAGGTAGGCAGAAAAGTAAATTTTAATGCAGGGTTATTTGTTTAGGTTGATTTTGGATTTTTTTTTCATAAAGGCCCTTTAGGCATCTTTTCTTATCCTTCTATTCCCCCTCTCTCCCCATCCCTCCCCCTCTCTCCTCTTTCCTCCCTCTCCCTTCCCCTCGCTATCCCTCCCCCTCCCTTCCCTTCCCTTCCTTCCTCTCTCTACCCTTCTTCCTCTCTCTCTCTCTCTCTACCCTTCCTCAATATTTCCACCCTATCCTCTTTCTTTCCATATTCCACCCCCCCTCTCTCTCTTCTCTCCCTCCATTCCGTCTCTCCACCTATCTCCACCTCTCTCCCTCTTAGTCATACACATAACGGAGCAGCAAACTACTTGCAAGACGTTCGCCACCACCCCCTCCCTCCACCGCCCTCCCCCTCGTCCCTCTCCCTGCACACCCCTCACCACCGCCCTCCCTCCGACCCCCTCCCTGCACACCCCTCACCCCCGCTCCCCCTCCCTCCCCTCCACACCCCTCACCCCCCGCCCCCCCCACCTCGTTTCTTGATGTCCACGGCGGCGACCAGATTCTCGCGCGCCCCCCGCCAACCCGGAATAGAATCTGTCAGCATTACACGCAGATTTTCCGCCGATGGAGAGAGAAAGAAAAAAAAAAGAGAAGAGGAGTTTCGAAGACTCTGGTAGAAACAAAAGGCGCTGCAACTCCTCTCTCCGTTGAACGCTAAGTTTTAAAGAAAGTGGGTGATATTCGCTATGCTGATAAGAATGGGGGGTTTTATGCCGATAAGAGTGGGGGGGTTTATGCCGATAAGAGTGGGGGTTTTATGCTGATAAGAGTGGGGGTTTTATGCTGATAGGAGTGGGTTTTAAATGTTGGAAATGGTAGGGATAGAGAGGGATAGGGAGTGAGAGGGGGGATGGTATTAGGAGAATGAGAGAATGGGTAGATAGAACGATGTACAGTATACGTGTTGGATGAATGAAATACCTAATGGGGACGAAATAGAAAAGTTCAGATTTTTTTTTAATGGAGATAAATAATATCAAACAGAGAAAGAGAGAGAAGGAGGGAGGGAGCGAGCGAGAGAGAAAGAGAAAAAAAAGAAAGAGAAAAGGAGAGAGATTGAGAGAGAGACACAGAGACAGTCCTTGATACATATGAATCAAAATTAAATATAGATTACGATTAAAGATGGGCGTGTTGGGTTATAATGTGTACACCCAGAGTATTCACACAAGACACCGTAATGTCACGCTGGACTAATGACGTTAACGGAGCAACAGGTGGTCTTTCCATGCAGAGGAGCGGCCAGCGAGGGAGGGAGAGAGAGGGAGAGGGAGAGAGAGAGAGAGAGAGAGAGAGAGAGAGAGAGAGAGAGAGAGAGAGAGAGGGGAGAGGGAGAGGGAGAGGGAGGCAGGGAGAGAGAGAGGGAGAGGGAGGGAAGGAGGGAGAGTGGAATAGGGAGGCAGAGAGAGAGAGAGAGGGAGAGGGAGGCAGGGAGAGAGATAGGGAGAGGGAGGAAGGGAGAGAGAGAGGGAGAGGAGAGGAGAGAGAGAGGGAGAGGGAGGCAGGGAGAGAGAGAGGGAGAGGGAGGCAGGGAGAGAGAGAGGGAGAGGGAGGCAGGGAGAGAGAGAGGGAGAGGGAGGCAGGGAGAGAGTGAGAGGGAGAGGGAGGCAGGGAGAGAGTGAGAGGGAGAGGGAGGGAGAGAGTGAGAGGGAGAGAGGGAGAGGGAGGGGAGAGAGAGGGAGAGGGAGGGGGAGAGAGAGGGAGGGAGGGAGAGAGAGAGAGGGAGAGGGAGGGAGAGAGAGAGAGAGAGAGAGAGAGAGGGAGGGGGGAGGGAGAGAGAGCAAGAGGGGCGGTATGGTGGTGTCCGTTGTGCGGTCGAAACGTTTAAGATAGATATGTACGGATGTGCTAGCTTGTTTGTGTATTTGTGGTTATAAATGTGTGTGTGTATTGTGTATAAGTATGTGGGTGTAGGTGGTTAAGTATAGGTGTGTGATTGTATGTGTGTGTGGGTGGTTAAGTATGGGTGTGTATGTGTAGGTGTTTGTGTGTGTGTGTGCGTGCGTTTGTATCTGTATGTCTATATGTAGGTGTGTCTGTATGTATATTTGTCTATATGTATGTGTGTGTCTGTATGTATATTTGTCTATATGTAGGTGTGTGTCTGTATGTATATTTGTCTATATGTAGGTGTATGTATGTGTGTTTTGGTTGATACAGCTTGTTACACCTATATACTTAGATTTACCATCTTGCAAAAAAAAGGGCTGGAAATTGCGGCTTCGAGAATGTTGCAAGCCGACAAAACACTAAACTGATTACGGCAAGCTGTGTAGTGGCCGGCATTTCACCATCAAAGCTTTCATAACAGAGTGAGAACAATTAGCTACATCATGTCATCTCGAAGATTCTCTCTTCTACTGTTTGCCTGTGTATTCTCTCTATCTGTCTGTCTATCCATCCTCCCTCTCTCTCTCTCTCTCTCACCTTCTCTCACCTTCTCTTCCTCTCTCTCACCTTCTCTTCCTCTCTCTCACCTTCTCTTCCTCTCTCTCACCTTCTCTTCCTCTCTCTCACCTTCTCTTCCTCTCTCTCACCTTCTCTTCCTCTCTCTCAATTCTTTTTCTTACCATCTCTCCCTCTCTCTCAATTCTTTTTCTTACCATCTCTCCCTCTCTCTCAATTCTTTTTCTTACCATCTCTCCCTCTCTTTTCCACCATCACTCCATCTCCCCTTCCACCTTCCACCTTCCCTCCCTCCCTCCTTCCCTTCTCTCCTTCCCTCCCTCCCTCTCTCCCTTCCACCTTCCCTCCCTCCCTCCCCTCCTTTCCTCCTTCCTTCCTTCCCTCCTTCCTTCCTTCCCTCCCTCTTTTCCTCCTTCCCTCCTTCCTTCCTTCCCTCCTTCCCTCCTTCCTTCCTTCCAACTTTTCCTCCTTTCCTTGTTCCCACATTTTATGTATAAGAACAACAATGTTCACAGTCGTCATTTCCCCCTAAAGCGATCTTTCCATATCTATAAAATTTGCATAGACTGTACACACCAGTGATTCTACTCCCGTTCACAATCTATAATTATTTTCGGTCTACTTACGATGGGCGTCTAGTCACCACCGCATAAGCATGAAAACATAGGCCTCATCACCAATCAGCTTAGGGTTAACGTCATGACCTCTTCGACATCCATCACCATTTCCTTTGTCTTGTCTTCGTCTCTATCGAAAGTGTTGTTCAAAGGAGTGTCAGTGGATGTAAGTTTTAACTCTTATTTTCGTTCGCTTGTTTTCTGTCCAGTTCTAGTATCCGTTCCCTCGCTTTAGATTACTCCTTCCATCTTTATCACTCCTTTTACCTCTCTCACACCCCTCCGCCATTCATTTTCTCACTCGCTCCCACATCTGTATCCGCAGTTACACCCACACCCACACCCGCAGCCTTACCCACAACCAAATCCACATCTACACCCACATCCACACCTACAGCCATCCGCTTCGATACCTGGTAGTCTCACCCACACCCCTTTCACACCCCTGCCCTTGTCTATCTACTCTCGCACCCTACCACCACCCCTACCCTACCTCCACCCCCACCCCAACCTACATCCACCCCCAGCCCATCCTACCCCTACCACCAACTCCATCCTACCCCCACCCCCACCCCACCTACCCATACCACCACCCCCACCCCCTCACGATACGTCGCGTCATTCTGTTTCCTTAGAAAGTGACAGACTCGAGCCGAGTGTACACAGGTCATCCCGGAGAGAGCGAGCGTCCAGAGTGTGCGGTTGACTGCCCATCACCTCACGCTCGCTCGCTCGCACGCACGCACGCACGCGCGCCAGATAACGATTAGCGTTAGGTCGAGAAGGATGAGAAGATCCGAACGCGGGTGTAGATGAGGTTCCTAGTCGTGGGTATTTCAGGATAGGAGAGGCGGATGTGTGTAAAGATGAGTCGTGTAGTGGTGTTATTGCTCGTGCAGACGCGATAGAGTCGAAGGCTGAGGAAGTAACTGATTAGGTCTTGTATTAGCTTCCGAAGGTCGTCATTATGGGAGAAAGTTCTTTTGATTACTTCCATGTAAACGGGGCGATCAGAAATTCGATTACAGTTCTACTTATAAGGGTGAGGTTAAAGTGTGACGTACTTAAAAGGGTAAGGTTGGAGGGTGACATACTTATAAGGGTGACGTTGGATTGACATTATGCTTCTAAGGGTGAGATTGGGAGGGTGATTGGAGTGTGCTATCATTTGAGACGTTCTTCACAACACTCTTAAGTGATAGGAAGT
>NC_091549.1:8385414-8395414 GCF_042767895.1 Penaeus vannamei
CCTCCTCCTCTCCTTTCTCCTATTCGTTGTTCCTCCTCCTCCTCTCCTTTCTCCTATTCGTTGTTCCTCCTCCTCCTCTCCTTTCTCCTATTCGTTGTTCCTCCTCCTCCTCTCCTTTCTCCTATTCGTTGTTCCTCCTCCTCCTCCTCCTTGCTTTGCCAGCTTATTCCTCGTATTCTCGCTCATTTTCTTCCTTCTCCTCCTCCCTCCTCCTCCTCCTCCTCCTCTACTCCTTCCACACCTCCTCCTCCTCCTCCTCCTCCTCTATTCCACCTTTCTCCTCTTGCTCCTCCTCCTCCTCCTCCTTCCTTTTACCATCTTCTCGCTCATTTTCTTCCCTCTCTTCCTCCTCCTCTTTCCACCTCCGTCTCTCCTCAGACACGTGTGGGCGGCTGTAATCAGGTCGTGATCATCTTGTTTTGCTTTTCTTATTGGTGTTTTTTGTTTGTCTTCGTTTTACGGTTCAATCTTTAGCTTTCTAGGTTCACATTTCTCGCATTCCGTAATGTCTTCGTCCTCATCTTCCTGTGCGTTTTTTGTTCTCTGTTTTGTTCATGCCCAATTTTTTTTCTCGATTTATTGCTCTCTCTCTCTTTCTCTTTCTCTCTCTCTCTCTTTCCTTCTCACTCTCTCTCTCGTTCTCTCTCTCTCTCATATTCTTTCTCTCTCTCTTTCTCTTTCTCTCACTCTCTCTTTTTATTTCTCCCATTCTCTCTTCCTCTGTCTCTCCTCGTCCACTCTTCTTTCCTCTTCTCTTCTTCCGCCTTCATATGCTCTTCTCCCCCACGCTTTAACTTTCCCTCTCCTCCATTCATTCCTCATTCCTGTTCCTTTACAGGGTGGGGAGAGCGGGAGGGGGGAGGAGGAGGAGGAGGGTCTTTGAGTGGGAGAGGGGAGGGGAGGGGGGATCGCAGAAGCCGCCCACCTGCCCCTTTAGACAGTTAGTGGCTCGTCGCCCTTGAACTGTCGTCCTTGACAGTTGTGGCACTCGGCACTCCCCTCTCTTCTAACCCCCCCTTGCCTGTCTCTCTCTCCCTCCCCCCTTCCCCTTCCCCTCCCCCTGTCTCTCTCTCCCTCCCCTCTCCCCTCTCCCCCTGTCGCTCTCCCCTCCCCCTTCCCCTTCCCCTTCCTCTCCCCCTCCCCCGCTCTTTCTCAATCTCGTTCCTCATCATTGGTAAACTGGAAAAGTCCGGTGATATTTTTTTTTCTTTTAGTTTAGTTTCCCTTTTTAATCCCATCTTTTTCCTGTTGATTTACGTCCACGCGGGAAAAATATGATGATAATTATTTGTTACTAAATTCGAAAATGAAGGGAGAGTATTAATTATTATTTGTTACTAAATTTGAAAGGGAAGGGAGAGTATTAATAATTATTTGTTACTAAATTTGAAAAATGAAGGGAGAGTATTAAAGGTTTGATATCTTCAGCTAAATTATACAGTTGACGAACGTTTCATGTATTTAAAAGAAGATTAAAAAGATTACTAGGTTATTGTGTTCATCATAAATTACAGTGCTTAAGGTTGAATCTATAAATATAAATAAAACCCACTTATTATGCCGGCTTGGTCAATGCTGAATGCTAGATTGTCACACTAGACAGCATGGCCATGGATTGTTGGTGGTCTGGCTTAGTGATTGCGAGACAAGGGGCGGGCGGGGGTAGCATTTCTTGTTAATTTATTTGTTGGGGGTTTCTCTGTCTTTGCGTTTTACTGTCGGTTTGTATATTCATTTGTTTTTTTGTTTTATCTTCGTTGTTTTTTTTGTTTGTTTGTTTGTTTTTTCGTTCTTAGGTTTATTTTGAGGTGGTTTGGGGGGTTTAGTTAATGGGGTGAGGTTTGGTTGCCTGAGGGCGTGTCTGTTGAGTGTGACGTTACAAAACAGACGTCGCGTAGACATACCATTTGGGTTTTGGATTTTTGTTTTTTCTTTATTCAAATTCATTACTTTCTTCGTTTTTTGTCTTTTTTGTCTTATTCTCTCTCTCTCTCTCTCTCTCTCTCTCTCTCTCTTTCTCTCTCTCTCCAAATCCCTCATCCACTCTTTGACTTCCAACTTCTCTTCCCTACTTCGCCCTCCCCTTTTCAACCCCCTCCCACCTCCCCCTTCCCACTCCCTCCCAACTCCTTCCTCCTTTCCCTTTCCCCATCCCGCTCCCTTTCTTTATCCATTCCCCTTCTCACCCCCTCCTTTCCTTCCCCATTCCCTTTTCACTCTCACTCCTTCCCCCACACTCCCCATTCCCCCTTCTTCCTCATTACCCCCTCCATCCCCCACTCCTCCTTACCCCTCTCCCCATTACCCCTCCATCCCCCTTCCTCCCTCTTTCCCCAATCCCCCACTGCTCCTCCTTTCCCCAATTCCTCACCTTCCCCACTCCCCCTCCTTTCCTCATTCCCACCCTCTTCTCAGCGGCAAAACAGACAGCCTATCATGTTCGGTATCCTTGCCTTTGACACCATCTCATAATTCACCCCAACCCTTTCCCGAGCTCACCGCAAACACTCCCACTCCCTCCCCTTCTCTCCCCCCCCTCCCCCCCTCCTCACACTCCTCTTCCTACCATTTCATCACCCTCTTTCTCCGTCTTTCCTTCTTCATCCTCTTTTTTTGTCACCGTTGTGTCCATCATTGTTCTCGCTCTTTCACTTCCTGCTAAATTTTCCTCCTTTTCCCTTTCTCTTCCTTCGTTCTTCCTCCTCTTCCTCCTTCCTCTTTCTTCCTCCTTTTCCAGTTCTCCTCCTTCATTTTTTCTTTTTTTTCTTTTCCTCTTCTGTCTTCTCTTTCACTTTTCCTCCACCTCCCTATTTCTTTTCCTCTTCTTCCGTTTTCCCTTTCTCTTTCTAGTTCTTATTTCCATTACTTGAGCCGTGCATGCGAACAGGAATAAAGAGAAAGACAGGCAGAGAGAGAGAGAGAGAGAGACAGACAGACAGAGAGAAAAGTCCTGTTTAAAAGCCTTGAAGGGAATGGGGGGGGCTGAGAAGGTGTGGAAGTGCGGTCACGTAAGGAGGGGAAGAGGAGGGGGGGAGGGGGAGGAGGTTATCGGTTGGTGGGGGGGGGGGGGTTAACGCATCTTCATCAACCCAATCTTTAGCGTCACTTGTGTACTGTACAAGGCCCTGGCGGCTTTGACACCCTTTGGAAGAAGAGAAAAATAATGGCCAACAAATTGTTTTTTTTTTACCTGTACACCTGCTAATTAGTGTTCAGTGTACGTGTAGGTTATAATTTTACTCCACACAGCCTTCACACCTTTCGTGTCTCTCTTTTTTTTTGTTTGTTTGTTTGTATTCTCATTTATCATTTTTCGTAACGTCTCCGTCTGTGGTAACGTCTTTCTTTAACGTCTTTCTTAAAGTGAGGAGAATGTTTGGTCAAGCTGTTTCTTTTCTCTGGTTATATTTAGTCCCATTTAATTTATTTTTATTCATTTATTTTTATTTATTTAGTCCCATTTAATTTATTTTTATTCATTTATTTTTATTTATTTAGTCCCAATTAATTTATTTTTATTCATTTATTTATATTTATTTATTCCCATTTAATTTATTTTTATTCATTTATTTATATTTATTTAGTCCCATTTGATTTTTATTTATTTATTTATTTATTCATATGTATTTAGTCCCATTTAATTTATTATTTATTTATTTATTCATATTTATTTAGTCCCATTTGATTTATTTTTATTCATTTATTTATATTTATTTAGTCCCAATTAATTAATTTATTTATTTTTATTTATTATAAATTTTTACCTATTCATTTTATTCATCTTTTGGATACCACTTTACCTCGCGGTCAGCTCCCTCCCTCTCAAGTTTCTCTGTAACTGAAAAAAAAAATCTATCTGGACTTTTAAAATCATGCAGTGAGCGGGCATGTGCGTTGTCATTCGCGCGCGCATTCAGGCATACACGAGGAACACTCATTCATCAGCGCGATCCACATTTCCTCGCAAAGCCATGCATTTTTTGCTTCATAAAAAAAAAAAAAAAAAAAAAAAAAATCTCAGGCTTGCGCATTCGAGTCAGAATCATTTTTACGGTTGGCGATGAGCGAGACGCGGCGGTCGGGTGGGTCCGCTGGCCGTTAAGGGCGAAAGTATACCCTGGAGCCCGTTTCCGGACGGCCTTATGTGCCTCGGATGTGGATCTTGGCCCTGACCACGTCGGCTCGCGTGGTTTGACCGGAAATCCGATTATTTATTCGTCCGATAATGGATTCTGCGGTTTTCTCTCTCTCTTCTCTCTTCTCTCTTCTCTCTTCTCTCTTCTCTCTTCTCTCTTCTCTCTTCTCTCTCTTCTCTCTCTTCTCTCTTCTCTCTTCTCTCTCTTTCTCTCTCTCTCTCTCTCTCTCTCTTATCTCTCTCTTATCTCTCTCTTATCTCTCTCTTATCTCTCTTCTCTCCTCTCTCCTCTCTCCTCTCTCCTCTCTCCTCTCTCCTCTCTCCTCTCTCCTCTCTCCTCTCTCCTCTCTCCTCTCTCCTCTCTCTCATTCTCGTTCTCGTTCTCGTTCTCAAGGTAGCTAAGTAAGCGTGGATTAATGAGTTTGCAGGTGATTGGTAGATAGCTATTCCCTGCGTACGTTCTTTCCTGTTACCTGAGCTATTAGAAGAGAAGAATTGCCTTCGCTACTGACAGTCCTATTAATTTTCCTCTTCTGCTGCAAGAAGAAAGGAGTACTAAGGGCTAAGATATGTATGTAAACTCACACACTCTCTCTCTCTCTCTCTCTCTCTCTCTCTCTCTCTCTCTCTCTCTCTCTCTCTCTCTCTCTCTCTCTCTCTCTCTCTCTCTCTCTCTCTCTCTCTCTCTCTCTCTCTCTCTCTCTCTCTCTCTCTCTCACTCTCCTCCTCCTCTCTCTCTCTCTCTCTCTCTCTCCCTCTCTCTCTCTCTCTCTCTCTCTCTCTCTCTCTCCCTCTCTCTCTCTCCTATATTTATGATTTTCTTATTCGCCAAGGACTCCCCAAAAACGCGAGAATGACTCACTGGCGGCGACTCGTGCCTTTTCGTCGCGGTTTCTGGGCAGACGGCAAGGCCTCCCCTCGTGTCTTGCAGTATAATGGAGGGTCCGACGCGCCTTCACATCGCGAGGTTAAAGGGTTCTTGGAGAACGAGGGAGGGAGGGAGAGGGAGGGAGGGAAGGATGGATGGAGAGGGAGGGAGGGAAGGAGGGAAGAGGAGGGTGAGGTGGAAGGATGGATGGATGGAGAGGTGTGAAGAGGGAGGGAAGGAAGGATGGGTGGAGAGGGAGGGAAGGATGGATGGATGGAGGGAGGGGCGGAGAGGGAGGGAGGGAGAGGGAAGGATGGATGGATGGAGGGACGGAGGGAGGGATGGATGGAGAGGAGGGAAGGAAGGATGGATGGAGAGGGAGGGAAGGAAGGAAGGATGGATGGATGGAGAGGTGGGAAGGGAGGGAAGAATGGAGAGGGAGAGGAGGGATTAGAAAGAGAAGAGGAGAGAAAGTGAGGGAATGAGAGATAGGAAGATGAAGATAGATAGATGGGACGGATAAAGTGGAAAAAAAGCGAGAGAGAGAAAAAAAAGAACGCGTGCCTGTTTGGGTTGACACCTCTTTTAAGTGGCTTGACACCTTATGGCAAGTGAGGCGCTGAATGGGCTGGGGTTGTGGGGTGACGTGAGATAGGGAAGATGGGGTGTAGAAGGAGAGGGGTGAGGGGGGGGTGGACGGGGTTGTAGCCGAGGGATATGGAGTGTTGTGGCGTCGCGGCATCCCAAAGGGCAGGCTGGCACATGTTGGCACTTTCTCTTGTCGCTGGCTCCGAGACGACTACTAACGACCTCTCTGTCGCTGTCGCGCTTTTTCTTGCTCTTGCTCCCTCTCTTTGTTTCACTCCCTCTCTCTCCCTCCCTCTCTGTCTGTCTGTTTCACTCTCCCATTCTTTCTCTCCTCTCTCTCTCTCTCTCTCTCTCTCTCTCTCTCTCTCTCTCTCTCTCTCTCTCTCTCTCTCTCTCTCTCTCTCTCTCTCTCTCTCTCTCTCTCTCTCTCATTCCCTTCCTCCTTCCCTTCCTCCTTCCCTCTCACCCCTATGCCATCATGAGGGCGTGAAGAAGATGGCGTCAACAAACACACTAATTACCGCGTTCATCTTTCCTTTATTTTCCCGGAAAGCGATGCACTTAGCCTTCCGGTTCTTAAAGCAGAACCAGCTGTCAGGGTCGCTAAGAAAGTGCGAGAAGATATATATATATGTGTGTGTGTGTGTGTGTGTGTGTGTGTGTGTGTGTGTGTGTATGGGGTTGTCGAGTATCGGGCATTTTTTACACACATTCGAACGCGCATAGCTCTTTTAGACGTACATGCACACTAACAAACATTTTTATGCAGGATTAGCTACGTATGAATTCATGCACGCACTCACGCACCTGCACACACCTGCACATACGCACCTGTATACACGCACACACCTGTACACACGCACATGCACACGCACAAACACAAACAATGTCTGGGAACAGCAACAAGGCGAGACGAGTCAGCTGGAGGTCAGAGGTAATGGCCCAGTCGCTGGATTTGCATATTGTTTCCTTGGCTGCGAAGTCCCTGTCTTGCAGGTGAAACTCTGTGCAGGAGGGTAGAGGGGAGCTTCCGTTTTTTTTTTTTTTTTTTTTTTTTCTTTTTTTTTTTTTTGATGGGGTGGGGTGGGGGGTGAATTTTGACATTGTAGTCATATTCGTATGTATGAGATGGATGGAGAGAGAAGGAAAGAGAGAGAGAGGAGGAAGGGTGATAAAGAGAGAGAGAGGGAGAGGGAGGAAGGGGTGATAAAGAGAGAGAGGGAGAGGGAGGAAGGGGTGATAAAGAGAGAGAGGGAGAGGGAGGAAGGGGTGATAAAGAGAGAGAGAGAGAGAGAGAGAGAATGTATAGATACAGTTGAAATAATATGCGCAGCAGAATAAATACATATAATGTGTATGCGAGTGTTTGTGTTTGTGCGTGTGTAGTGAATGGCTTTCTATTTTCTTTTTATTGCGGGCGTGACTGGTTGCATTGACGAACATCCATCGTGACTCATGCATGTATAGTATTTGATCATACTCACTCACTCAGACCTTTGTCATGATTTCGGTAGAGTGAACACGCGGGGGGAAAAAAATTATAGAAATTGCAAACCCCGAGAGAGGCGCATCATGTTTGCAGACAGACAGACAGACAGACAAGTTGACATATAGGATATAGGTGAAAGAGGATTGTGGAATTTTCTATATTTTATGTACGATGTGCTATTTTATTTTTTAGAATGTAAAGGAGGGGGTAAGGTTTCTCCAAATGGTGAAGATGGAAAAATATAGTATATAAATTGTTTTTTTGGAGATTTTTTTTTTCTTTTTGTTATTCGTCGGGTATTTGTACATTTAATAAGCCTACCTTTCTAGAAGCATCGGGAAATCTCTATGGATTAAGCTTCGAAAAGTCCTTTTAGATAAAATCTCCAAAAAGTCCTTGCGGATAACGTTTTAGAAAATTAAAGCTTCGTGAAGTCCTTGTGGATAACGTTTCAGAAAATTAAAGCTTCGTGAAGTCCTTGTGGATAACGTTTCAGAAAGTTAAAGCTTCGCGAAGTCCTTGTGGATAACGTTTCAGAAAATTAAAGCTTCGTGAAGTCCTTGTGGATAACGTTTCAGAAAATTAAAGCTTCGTGAAGTCCTTGTGGATAACGTTTCAGAAAATGAAAGCTTCGTTGAAGTCCTTGTGGATAACGTTTCAGAAAATTAAAGCTTCGCGAAGTCCTTGTGGATAACGTTTCAGAAAAAGTTAAAACTTCGTGAAGTCCTTGTAGATAAAACTTCGAGATATTTTTTGCAACATGTTTACACGACCGAATCACTGACACGACCTTTGTTGTTGCACAGAGACATCCGCATTGCACATTCTCAACTACTTGCTTATTCAAGGCTGGTGTCCTTAGCGTGTACAGGGACCTACGTTGTGGGGTTGGATGTAGGTATGTGTTTAAGGGGGATTCGGTTATAATGATGTAATGATAAGTGTTGCTAATGATGATTGTTGTTGTTGTTATTATTACATTTATCAGCATCACCATCACCTGCATCATCACCATCACTAACATCATCACCAACATCATCACCACCACCATTATCACGAACACTGTCATCATCACCACCACCTGCATCACCACAACCCCAACACCACCACTATCATCACCACCATCACCCCAACACCACCATCACTACCATAACCCCCCCCCCAACACCACCATCACCTTTATCATCACCTGCATCACCACCATTATCACCACCACCATCACCATCACACTCCGTATAGGAGGCACATTCCCAGGTGCCACCCTCCTCTACACGCCACAACCCACGTCCAGCGTTTCATGTCCGGATACCTACGTGTCCGGATACGTGGATGACGAGACACATTTGTCCGTTGTCGAGCAGAAACCGATGTGTCCGGATCGCTTTCATCCTTTTCACTGATTATTCTCGCTTTCCTTTGCTTCCTCTTTCTCTCTCTCGGAGAACTTTTTTCACGTTTTTTTTTTCTTCTTCTCCTTCTTCTCTTTCTTCTTGAACTGCGCTTTTTTGGATTGTATGATGCAATTTATTTTAATTGTGGCGCCAAAAAAGTTTATTTTTTAAAGAATGTTGTGCCTCGTTTGAAATCGCGGACGTTGTTAGTCGGTACGTGTGAGATGGGGTGAAACAGATAACTTCTTTCAAGGTTTCAGGTTGTAAAGCGCCATATTTCAAAGTTTTTGTCTTATTTTTATTTTTATTCTTTATTCTTTATTTAGTTTTTTTTTGGGGGGGTGGGGTAGCATTTTGTTTTGAAGGTATTTTTGGGAACAAGTATGTTTTGTTTCTCTCTGTCTTTCCCTCCCTCCCTCCCTCCCTTTCCCTCCCTCTTTCTCCTCCAGAATTCACGATACAGTCCATCGTGACTTCGCTGATCATTATTAATACCGCCCACGCCCGCGCACCTATGAACCATCGCCGCGCCACGCCCGTGTATTGCGATCGTCACAAACCCGGACGTCGTAACGATGCATCATGACCTCCGCCGTTACGGGTTTGAAAATTGATTCAGGGGGGGAGAGGGGAGGTCATGACACATTCTCTGTTTATTTCTCTCTCTCTCTCTCTCTCAACTCTGTCTATCTGTATCAAGTCTCTCTTTCTCTCTCTTTCTCTTTCTCTCTCTTTCTCTTTCTCTCTCTTTCTTTTCTTTCTCTTTCTCGCTCTCTCTGCCTCTCTCTCTCTCTCTCTCTCTCTCTCTCTCTCTCTCTCTCTCTCTCTCTCTCTCCCTCTCTCTCCCCCTCTCTCTCTCTGTGGTTTCAGAATCTTTTGGGTTATTTTTTTACCTGATTTTATTTCCCATCCCACACCTGGCCACGTCCTATCAATCTCTTCGTGTCCCTCTCTCTACTTTCCCCCCTCTCACTTTCACTCTTCCCACTCCTCACTTCGCCCGTCATTCTTCCTCTTTCACCCCCACCCCTCACCCTCACCCCCATCCCTACCCCACCCTCACCCTCACCCCTCTCTCCCAAGCCCCACAAAGAGGTGTCATGATCAGTGACTCACTCGCTTTAGAGGATGGGAAAAAAAGGTAATGCGCTGGACATGACAACGTGGATGCTGAATAGGGGAGAGTGAGGGTGACTCTGTGTCGGTGGAAGTGCTGGTTACAGGATGAAGGAGTGACCGAAAGCACGCACTTGTTGGCATGCAGACAGGCTGTTTGTGAGTGTGGGTGGATGGGGAGTGTGGGGATAGTGTGTGTGTGTGTGGATGGGGTGTATGTTTTCGGGTGTGTGGGTGGGTAGGTGTGATTGTGTTTTTTCTGTGTGGGCTGTGAGTGTGTGCGTTTTTTTTCTGTGTGGGCTGTGAGTGTGTGCGTGTTTTCTGTGTGTGTTTGGGTGTGTGTGTTCGGTTGTAAGATTGTGTTTTTGTGTTTTTTCTGTATTTCTGTGCGTGTATATGTGTGTGTTTCTTCG
>NC_091549.1:8397914-8417914 GCF_042767895.1 Penaeus vannamei
AGAGAGGGAGGGAGGGGGGAGAGGGAGAGACAGAAAGAGAAGGAGGAGAAGGAAGGGGGGGGGGAGACAGGAGGAGGAAGAGGAGGAGGGGAAGAGGGAGAGAGGGAGAAACATGAGGAGGGGGATAGGAAAAGATAGGAGGAGCGGGGGATAGGAGGAAGAGAGGAGGAGGATGGAGAGAGGAAGAAAGGATGAAAGAAGGGTGGGAGACAGGAGGAGGAGGAGGGAGAAGGGAGAAGGAAGAGGGGGGAGGGTTTGCACACTTTCCTTTCCCCGGAAAGACTGTGACTCCAAATTTATCTGATGAGATCCCTTGTATGCCGAATAGAACCGGTTATTTGTTCATTTATAACGTTTCAGAGGTAGATTTGGATTGATACACGAAGATAAATGTTTATATTGATGATGATGAGTGCTAGACACAAGCAAAGTACCTAAATATAGCATTAGTGTTAATGAGTTTAAATAATTGAAGGAATATAATGATAATGAAAGCGATAGTAATGGCGATAACGATTAGAATAACTGTCATAATTTACACGCTTACTATCATCATCATTGTCGCCGCCGTCGTCAAGATGGAAAAATAAAGAATTAAAAAGGAAAATGAGCGCTAACAAAGGCCGGAATTCTCGGAGGTCAGGAAGTCGACAGAACATCCAGTGTATGCAATAAGTTGACGTAATATGTATTATATAAAGAGGTGATGGTATAGTGTATAGGCGCTTTATTGACAAGTGTAAGAGTTGTGTGTAGAAACTATTTCATTATATTTACGTGTGATTGTCTTTTTATATTTATTTTGGATACATGCTAATAATTTTGGAGATTAGTGGTAAAGAAGGGCAGTATAATACACGCAGTTAAAACCTTTGGATTAGATCAGCAATTGATATCATTAAAAAAAATAATTAAAAAAAAAAAGCTGCCAGCCGCATTCATCCGAAACCGCGTTCCGTCGTGGGAACGTATGGAAAATGGTGAAAGTCTTCACATATTCTCTTCGGCCTCTTTTCAACTATTACCTTAATGCAGTACACGTAGAGCAGGCCACAAGTTGAGTGAAAATGACCACAGAAGTGAAACGGCATTGGCGGTCGTAGCTTCGAGAACGGAATCGGACGAGTGGAGTGGGTCTTTCGCTGGTGACGCGAAAGTTTTCTAAAAGAGTAGGATGACTTCGGGTCTTATCTTTCTTTTCCTGTTTCTTTTCGTTTATTTATTGATTTTTTATTATTTTCTTGGTTTATTTTACTTTTATATGCATTTCTTCCTTGTCTATGCCTCCCTTGCTCCACCAGTCTTCTATCTCTTTCTCTCTCCGTCCTTCTCTTTCTCCCTCACTGAAAGCGTGAACTTTTTTCACCTTGTTTCTGTTTAACTCAAAAGGAAATTTTCGGGTTATTATCATAACTGCTTAATTTCTTTTGATAACCGCGACTGAAACTTAAATACCACTTATCGCGGGAGACTCGAACGCGCCCTCCCGCTCAAGATCGCCGCCATTTTGATTCGCCGTCAAAGTAATTCGGTGTAATTAATTTTCGAAAGCGATTAGTCGCGGGTGTGGGAGAAATGAGACTTGAGAAATCTTGTCGAATTTTCTTTTTCAGTTCATGGCTTTTTTGACGCTTTCTTGTTTCGTGTCAGAAGTCACTTGAGAAAGATTTTTTTTTTTCCTTTTTTTTCTTCTCTCTCGTTGGTGGGTTTATACTGGGCGGTTTGTTGCTTTGATTCGGATTTCCATGTCATCTCGCTTTCATTTTGTGTGTTTAGGCATACATGCAGTCATATGAATGTATACACACAAGCGCGCGTACTCATGCCCCACGCGCCACACACGCACGTATACATACATACATGAACGCATACACACACGCCAACACATATGCATTGCTCATGAATGTTACAAAAAAAAAGAAAAATTAATAGCTTAGATCGAAAAGATAAAAGATAAAAAGAGAGAAAAAAAGCGAAAATCCTTTAGGAGAAACCAAGAAGGACATTCACACAGGAGGAAGTCTCCCAGGAGGCAATCGGAATGCGAGGCAGGGCTTGGTGACCCGACGGAGGGAGGGAGGAAAGGGAGGGAGGGAGGGGAGAAGTTCCTGGGTAGATAAGGGAGTAGAGTGGAGGGGGGCCGGGGATAGGAGGAGGGAGAAGGGAGGAGCTAGGTAAGGAAGGATGGAGGAGCGGGGATAGGACGGAGGAAGAAGGTAGTAGTATATTAGGAGGAGGAGGAGGAGGGAGCGAGGATAAGAGGGAGGAGAAGGGAGCAAAGTGGAGGAGGAGGAAGGAGGGAGTAGGGAATAGGAGGGAGGAAGAGGAGGAGGAGGAGACAGGGGTTAGACGTGTACCGTTACGGAGTCGTCAAGGCTGTCACACACGCTAGCAGGTCAGGGACGTCCAGATGACCCATATTCGTAGCCTAACAAGATGGCGGGCGGCGGGGCGATTCGCGTCTCGAGACAAACAAGCGCGGGCAAAAACAAGAAAAATGGCGCCGCTTGCTTTTGGTTGCTTTGTGGCGGAGGGAGGGAGGGGAAGGAGGGGGGTTAGGGAGAAGGTACAGGATTGCTTCGTAAAATAGGAAGACATTTTGGATTGCTCTCTGGTTGATATATTAAGGATTACCTTGTTCAAATAGGTGTTTTATTTGTAGTTATTAGTATTTTGTAAGTCGTTGGAAGTTTGCTATCGATTACATTGCTAACGTTATCTATGATTTATTTGTTTGTTTCAGTGGATACTATCATTACTACTGTTTTAACTCCTTTTACCGTATAGAATAGACAGACGAAAATCGAAAAAATCTACTCGGAAGAAATACCGTAGTAAAGACTCTACCTCCCCCCCCCTCCCCCCAGCCACCTATGTAAAGATCCGCATATCAACTGTTCGAGCGCCGTGACGGAAGGAAACAGCTAAAAAGAGAGAGAGAGAGAGAGAGAGAGAGAGAGAGAGGGGGGGAGGAGGGAGAGAAAGAGAGAGAGGGGAATAGGGAGAAAAGGAAGAGAGGGAGGGGGAAAGGGAAAGAGAGAGAGAGAGAGGAGGAGAAAGTAGGTGACGGGAGGAAGAAAGGGGAATTGAAATAATGTTGAAGGAATGGAACCCAAGAGAAAAGAGGATCATGGAAAAGGTAAAGAAAGAGATAGTGAGAGATATAGCCGAGAGGAGGGGATGAGAGAGAGAGAGAGAGAAAGGGGGCGAGAGAGAGAAAGGGGGCGAGAGAGGGAAGGAAGAACGGAGGGAAGGAGAGAGAGAGAAAAAAAAAGAGATAGAAGGGGGCGGGAAGGGGATAAAAGATGGAATAATGGAAGAAAATAAAATAAATGCAGAAAGGAATTAGAATAAATGGGGTTAAATAGACGACGAGCGGAGGAGAGTGCATCGCCAAAACGTCTCTTGTAGAAAATAAAAAAAAGAAATGAAAATTGAAATCCGATTCTCCTTCGCACCCGAACGCGAATCTCTTCCACTTCCTTGAGAGATTTAATTGCAGGTTCGTTGCTTGTCTTCGTTGTGTTTATCTCCAGATTCCCTTTTCTCTTTTCCTTCCTGTTTTTTTTTTGCATACCTACTGATATTCATCCTTTTTTCGCTCTCGTTTACGTACATGTACACGCACACACGCGCACAATTCGTACGAACAGAAAGACACGCACGCAAAACAAACCACGCACGCAACAAACACACAAGCACACGCAAAACAAACCACGCACGCAACAAACACACAAGCACACGCAAAACAAACCACGCACGTACGCACGCAAAATACACACGCGTGCATACATACACCCCACACACTGACCCCCCTCCCCCTACATGCCCCTACATAGCCCCTCCGATTGAATATGCAGCTTGCATCCTCGATTGCATCATCATCAGCTTGACCCTGGACCTTTGTGTGATTGCAGAGTATTACAACATTCACCAAACCGTGACATAAGACGGTGCACTAGATGTTTTAAGAGGGGAAGGGGAGGGAAGGGGAGGGGAGAGGGGATGGGGAAGGGGAGAGGGGATGGGGAAGGTGAGGGAAGGGGAGAGGAGAGGGGATGGGGAAAGGAGGGAAGGGGAGAGTGGATGGGGAAGGGAGGGAAGGGGAGGGGGGTATGCTGGCCGGAATAATGAGAGAGATGTTGATAATGATCTTTCGAGATAGGGCGATAAGTGACGGTGAGAATGGATGAGTGTTGCCTCAGGTGAAGAACGCTCGCTGTTGTGTATTTCTCCTTCTCCTTCTTCTCTCTTCTCTCCTTTCTCCTCGTCCTACCCTTTCTCCTCCTTTTCCTGTCCCCCTCCCCCATTCCCTCTCTCCCTCTCCCATTCCCTCTCTTCCTCTCCCTCCCTCTCTCTCCCTTTCCCCCTCTCCCCCCCTCTCCCTCCCTCTCCCTCTCCCTCCCTCTCACTCCCTCCCTCTCCCTCTCCCTCTCTCGATTAGTGGATTGACAGGTTAAGCTCCAATGAGGAACTACGTGGAATTTTAGGTTAATTATATGTTAATAACTTAGGTCACGGAAGATAGTTCGATAGGGAGAGGTGGTCGCTGTAGGAGTAGGAGGGGGGGAGGGGCGGAAAGGGAGGGGGAGTGGGTGGGCAAAAGGGAACAGGGAGAGGGAGGGGGGGGAGGAGGTTTGAGGGGGAGAGGGAGAGTGGGGGCAAGGGGAAGAGGGAGAGGGAGAGAGGGGGGGAAGGGAAGAGAGAGAGGGAGGGGGGAAGAGAGAGAGGGAGGGGGGAGGTTGGAGAGGGAAATGGGGGGGGGGCAGAATTGGTAGGGGGGAAGGGGAAGGGAAAGGGTTAGGTAATTATCCGAGACGAGGGATGTCTGGTCTGGCAGCATTTTTATTTGTTTATTGACTTGACGAAAACTTTCTACGAGATGTTATACTTATATTTTTATCCTTATCTTACGCATAAACATAACGCCACGATTTCAGTTCTATGATAATAGTAACACGTATGATACTGTCCCTAATTCCCTCTCTTTTCTCGCTCCTCTCTTTCTCTTCTCCCTCCTCTCTTTCTCTTCTCCCTCCTCTTTCTCTCTTCTCCCTCCTTTCTTTCTCTTCTCCCTCCTCTCTCTCTCTCTCTCTTCTCCCTCCTTTATCTCTCTTCTTCATTTTCGTTTTTTCTCGTTGCTTTTGGCTATTTTTTCCAATGCAGAAATCCGACACGACCCTCGTAAAGAGTATCCGTTTATCCCTCCTCCTTCAGTATCCATCTCGCGTGACCTTGGAGAGTCGGGGAGATGTGACCTCTACTTCGGCCACGACCTTCCGCGGACAGAGTTAATGACGGGTCTTCTGTTAGCCCTGTCCTACTTCTTTTTTTTTCTCTCTCTCTCTCTTTTTTCGTTTGTGTCCTGTTGTCGGGCGCCATTTTTTTTCTCTAATTTTTTGTGATGTTTTGTTTACGTTTGCCGTGCGCCATTTTTTTTCTTCGTCTTCTTTTTCTTCTTTTTCTTCATCTTCGTCTTCTTTTTCTTCGTCTTGTTGTTTTCTTTTTTCTCTTTCCTCTTTTTCTGGTCTGTCCTTTTGCCGTGCGCCATTTTCTTCTTATCCCTCTTTTTCTCCTCATTATTATTATTATATTTATTATTATTACTACTACTACTACTATTATTATTATTCTGTTTAATTTTGTCTCTTGTTTCTTCTTTTTTATCTATTTCTTTTGAAATTGACGCCTAGGAAGAGGGGAGGGAAAATGAAGTAGAGGTAAATACGTGAAAATGAAGAAAATAATGATAATGAGAAATTGAAGGAAGCGAACCGATAATTTGAACGAATAAGAAAATAAACGAAAAATAGACACTTCCGGTATTGAGAAAGCACGATGGATAAAATACCACAGGCAAAGAAATATAGACAAAAAGGGAGAAAATGAGACGTAAATTCACAAGAACACAAGAGAGGGCGGACTGCGATAGATATATAGTTATCTGTTTTTAGATTTTTCTCATTTTTACTTTATTTTTCTTTTTATTCTGTTTTCCTTTATTCTTCGACGAGTAAGCGTATTGGGATTTTTGTAACAGTGTAGGAATGTATATGTATTTTTTATATGTAGTGCTATTAACCTGATTTAAAATCGTTTCGTATAGGCTTGTCTTATTAATGTATGACAATTAAAATGAAACGTCTTAAAGAAAGAGATAGAAAGGGAGGGAGAGAGAAAGAAAGAAAGAGAGAGAGAGAGAAGCAGAGAGAAACTCGTACACTTCCTCGATAACAAGATCATTTTACTTTTTTTTAATATCCGACCAATTCATTTTCTCTCCCCACCCCCTCCCCTCCCCTCCCCCCATGCTTCATTTTTGCTTTACGAAATGATACTAAATGAGGTTTGATCACGCCAGGGGCTTCGGTTTCAAACTTCTTCTGTTCCTTGACGTTGTCGCCGCCGGCCGCTGTTCACGAGGTTAGCTGGATCGGCCGTTTAAGAAAAAAAAAAAAAAAAAAAACTTGCGACACGGCAGCTACAAGAACGGTGGGAGTTGGAATTACTACACTGGTCTGTTTGTGAGTGTGTGTGTGTGTTTGTGTGTGTGTGTGTGTGTGTGTGTGTCTGTATATTTGTGTGTTCGAATTGTGATGGTAGTGAAATTCAAGATGATTCAAGATGTAGAACTAGAAACATAGACATAGCTGGAGATAGATAGATTATAAAGATATATATCATAGACATAGACAAACGTATGATTAGCCTAAAATTAAACGTCCGAGAGAGATAGAAAAAGAGAGAGAGAGAAAGAGAGAAACTTGTACACTTCCTCAATAACAAGATCGTTTACTTTATTTAATTAAAACAAACGTACAAGAACAGCGAAGTTTGCAACCAAATCCCCTAGCGTGATAAAACCTCATCATATTAAAGCAAAAATGAAACATAGACATAGAGATAAATAGATTATAGAGATATATGTCAAAAGATATATAAATAGATTATAGAGATATATGTCAAAAGATATATAAATAGATTATAGAGATATATAGATAGATTATAAAGATATGTAAATAGATTAGAAAGATATATGAATAGATTATAAGGATATATAGATAGATTAGAAAGATATATAAATAGATTAGAAAGATATATAACTAGATTAGAAAGATATATAACTAGATTAGAAAGATATATAACTAGATTAGAAAGATATATAAATAGATTAGAAAGATATATAAATAGATTAGAAAGATATATAAATAGATTAGAAAGATATATAAATAGATTAGAAAGATACATAAATAGATTAGAAAGATACATAAATAGATTAGAAAGATAAATAAATAGATTAGAAAGATATATAAATAGATTATTAAGTTAAATGAACAGATTAGAAAGATATATAAATAGATTAGAAAGATATATAAATAGATTAGAAAGATATATAAATAGATTAGAAAGATACATAAATAGATTAGAAAGATACATAAATAGATTAGAAAGATACATAAATAGATTAGAAAGATAAATAAATAGATTAGAAAGATATGTAAATAGATTATTAAGTTAAATAAACAGATTAGAAAGATATATAAATAGACTATAAAGATATATATAGATATGTATCGCTGACAAAAATAGAAACGGAAAGTTGTCGTGACAGAACTCTTAAAACAAACACACCAAGCGCAGCGATAGTAAAGCATAGGAGCGTGCGGAAGAGAGATAGGAGGGAGGGAGGGGGTTGGAGTGGGGGTGGGGGGAGGAGTCGGCAGTGGTCGGGTTGGCAAGGAGGTAACCCACTTACGCCCGCTCTCGTCTCTCTTTGCCTCTCTTCTCCTCTCTTCCTCTCTCTTTGCCTCTCTTCTCCTCTCTTTGCCTCTCTTCTCCTCTCTTCGCCTCTCTTCCTCTCTCTTTGCCTCGCTTTCGGTTGTTTTTCCTCGTGTCTTAAAAATGAAGATGGGAGAAAGAGAGAGAGAAAGAGAAAGAGAAAGGGAGAGGGATAGATGGAGGTGACAGATTGAGGGATAGGGAGAGTCGATAAGGGACAAGATGAAGTTAGGGTTGGGGGGTGAAGGGGGAAAGATGAAGAGTTGTAAAGTTATTAAGGTTTCATTATCACATGGGTGGAGGTTGTTCCGGAAAGGCGTTTTGTCGGTGTGGTAGTCCAAACCCTCCTCCTTGTCTATTTCTCTCTTTATCAATCTATTTGTCTCTTTCTCTCCCTCCCTCCCCTCTCTCTCTCCCTCCCTCCCCTCTCTCTCTCCCTCCCTCCCCTCCCCTCTCTCTCTCCCTCCCTCCCCTCCCCTCTCTCTCTCCCTCCTTCCCTGCCCTCTCTCTCCCTCCTTCCCTCCCCTCTCTCTCCCTCCTTCCCTCCCCTCTCTCTCCCTCCTTCCCTCCCCTCTCTCTCCCTCCTTCCCTCCCCTCTCTCTCCCTCCTTCCCTCCCCTCTCTCTCCCTCCTTCCCTCCCCTCTCTCTCCCTCCTTCCCTCCCCTCTCTTTCCCTCCCTCCTTCCCTCCCCTCTCTTTCCCTCCTTCCCTCCCCCTACCTCCCTCACTCTCCCTCCCTCACTCTTCCCCCTCTCTCTCCCTCTTCTTCCCTCCCTCTCCCTCCCTCCCTCCCTCATAGCGATCCCATTTGCCAGGAGGAACTACCACAACCTCTCGAAGCCAATAGGGTTTCTGTCGTCTTGTTGTTGCACGTTGCACGCTTCCCCGGCGTTGCGTAAGAATTGCTATAGAATCAATGTGCGAATGCGGCGTGTGAATTGGACCGCCGGAGATGTGAGTGGCTCGTCGAGGGGGGTGGGGGGTGGGGGGGGGCTAAGGGGGGCGCGGTTTGGGGTTCTGGACCGAGTGCGGCGTCTTCTCTCGTTGTTTTCTTTCTTCCCTTCGCTTCTTCCTCTGCTTCTCTTCTGCTCTTGCGGTTCTTCGGGGTCTCCTCTTGTCGCTGCTGCTTCTTACTTGTTTTTCTTCTGTTCTTGTTGCTCTTGGCGGTCTCCTTTTATCGCTTCTTCTTCTTGATCTTTTCTTCTCTGCTTACTCTTCTTTTCTTCTGCTCTTGGTCCTTCGCTTCCTCCCCTCATCGCTTCTTCTTGCTTCCTCTTTTTTCTACTCCTGTTCTTTCCTTCGTTTCCTCCTCCTTATTCAGTTCATTAATCAATTCATCGATTAATGAATTGAATAAAAACTGTTATCTAATCCCTCCCCTTTCCTCCTTTTTCCTCCCGAAAGAGATACAGACAGAACATTAATGAAGAGACCTTGATGAATTAGCTAAAAGACCTTGATGAATTAATTAAGCGAACTTAAAACGAAGCCATTTAAAATCGCAGAGAGATTGGTCCCAACATACCTGTCGTCTTCGTCAGCGCGTTACAGAACGAGCCGCTCTTCTGGCGAGTGACTCGAGCATGTAACACCCCGATGACGACCTCCCTGCAACGACCACCGCGGATTTTCGCAGGGGGACGTAACGCGACCACCGAGATGCTGTTCCCGAGATGGTGACGCGGCGGTGCTGTCACGTGACGGGAGCGCGAACGTGGTAGTGCGGTTTCGCTTCTCGTCTCGGTGGTTGATTTTTTTTATTTCTTTTCTCTTTCTTTTGCTCTTTGTTTGTTTTTTTGTCTTTATTTTTTTTCCTTTTTCTTTCTTTTTTTCTTTTCTTTTTCTTTGTGTGTGAATTTATATGTTTGGATATATATGTTATAGAAATCTAGAAGAGATATCTGAGTAAAGTTCTAATTCTCGAACTTTTTTTGGTCTGCTTGCGTATAGTTATGTACGCAAATATCTGTGTGCACGTGCTAGTGTGTGTGCGTGCGTGTGCGTGTAAGTGCGGATATGTGCACGGAAACGAAGAGACATAGGCCTATTTGTAGGCCTACGTCTGCATGAGAGTAAGGCGGAGTAGATGAATTTTCTGCTTCTTCTAGTTCTTCTAGTTGTTGTTCTTTTTCTTCCTCTTCCTCCTCCTCCTCCTCCTGTACTCGTATACAAGTGCATAAGTAAAAGTGCGTCTAAGTGAATAAGTACGAATGTATGTGTATGTGCGTGTATAAGTACAAGTGTGTAAGTGTATACAAGCTGAAAGGAATATTCACACGCACAATGTATCTGGTCATACACCTGCATACAAAGTACATTCTCTCTGCATGTCCCTCCACGCAATTTTGGGTAACGGGAACGGTTCTTGGCGCCCGGAGACATGCGCGACATTTCCGTTATTCTACGTCAGGACAGAATTATTACCACCCCCTCCTCCCCATACCTCCCCCTTCCCCTACCTCCTACCTCCCCTACCACCCTTTTCCCCTACCACCCTTTTCCCCTACCACCCTTTTCCCCTACCACCCCCTTCCCCTACCACGCTCTTCCCCTACCACCCTCTTCCCCTACCTCCCCCTTCCCCTACCACCCTCTTCCCCTACCACCCTCTTCCCCATACCTCCCCCTTCCCCTACCACCCCCTTCCCCTACCTCCCCCTTCCCCCTACCACCCTCTTCCCCCTACCACCCTCTTCCCCCACCTCCTCCTCCCCCCTACCACCCTCTTCCCCTACCTCCTCCTCCCCCCTACCTCCCCCTCTCACTCATTCACTCGGTTACTAACTTCGATCACTCACTGACTTATTAAAGTACTTGTTCGTTTACTCGCTTTGATCAGCCAGTGATTCATTGCTCTCTCTTCTCTCTTTCTTTTTCTCTTCTCTTTCTTTCTTTTTCTCTTCTCTTCTGTCTTTCTCTCGCTCTTTTTCTCTTCTCTTCTCTTCTGTCTCTCTCTTTCTCTCTTTTTCTCTTCTCTTCTCTTCTGTCTCTCTCTATCTCTCTTTCTCTTCTTTCTTTTTCTCTTCTCTTCTCTTTATTTTTCATTTCCTCTTCTCATCTGTCTCTCTCTTTCTCTCTTTATCTCTCCCTCCCCCTCCCTCTCTCTCCCTCCTCCCTCCCCTCCCATCCCTCCCTCCCCTCCCCTCCCCTCCCCTCCCGTCCCCTTCCCTCCTCTCCCCTCCCCTCCCCTCCCCTCCCTCTCTCTTACATTGATTTACCTATCCTCTGACCTCGTTTTCCATAAAAAGGAAAAGAAAAAAGAAAGAAAAAAAGGTTTTGATCCCGGAAAAAGAATTCAAGTTCATTCGACGCCTCTGCATAGTATGTATCCTCCCCGGCCGTGATCTGGGTCATGTACTTTTTTGTCGATAAGAAATGTTACTAACTTGCTTTCTGCTTTTTTTTTCTTGGTTTAGTTTAGTTTTTTTTCTTTTGTTTTTTGTCGAATATTCTCTCTCTCCCGTCTGTTTAGAAAATTCTTTCTCTCGGTCTTATTTTTTTTTTCTTGTATCTTCTTTTCTCTCATTCTCTCTCTCATATCTCTCCGATTCTCTCATTTTCCCCTTTATCTTAATCTTTGTTTGATTTTCTGTCTACTTCTCTGTTTCTGATTCTTTTCCACGCTTGTCTTTTCTATATTCTTCTTTCTATTTTTGTTGTGGATTTTATTATTGTCATTGTCGTTTTGTTGTTAGGAATATTATGATTATGGTTATCATAATTATGTTTATAACAATGATAATAATTGTTGAAAATAATCATTATAATGTTGATAATAATGATTATAGTTATGATGATGATGATAACTATTATTATTAGTTATTATTATTATTAATTATTATTATTATTATTATTTATTATTATTATTATTATTATTATTATTATTATTATTATTATTATTATTATTATTATTATTATTATTATTATTATTATTATTATTATTATTATTATTATTATTATTATTATTATTATTCCTAATCATCGTCATTAATTTGGGGCCAAGGCTGAGGTGCCAGTCGTGTTTCCTTCTTTCTTGGCCGTGTGCATGTCTAAGATCTAGTTTTTTCGGATTAGGTTTTCCATGCACTTAATTAGAGCGGAAGAGAGCGTGCGTCACGACTTGACACCGTGGGGGCTCCGTGTCACGTGCATTTCCGGTATTTTTGTTGTCTTTGGGTCTGTTCGTTACAAAGGTGCGAGGCCCTACCCTGTGAACATTCATTATGCACAGAAATAAGTGCATATGTATCCGTCTAGAAATGTTTATCTACCGTATGGATAGATGGATGAATGTATGTTTGTCTGGTAGATAGATTTGTATTTATATCTGTGTATATGGATTGATTGGGTCGGGCTTCGCACAATTTTAACAATCCGGCTGTTTGTGTGTGGCATTTTTTAAATCGGATGTAGGATGTCTTATTATTTTCTTTGTTTACTTGATTTATTTATTTGCTTATTTGTTTGTTTGTTTGTTTACTTATGTGTGGGTATTGGGTGTATATTTTTGCTTGTTGTTTTAATTTTTTCACTTTTTTTTACATTTGTGTATGGTCCACATTGTTTCGAAAATACTAACGCATCTTCAAGACTGAGAGTTTGTTCCTTCTTCTCTTCTTCATGTCAGGTGAGTCATGCAGTGAGGTGCGACGCCGAGAAAATGACATGTTTTCCTATGCATGACAGCCTGTCGTTCATGCATTCGGCAGCCCTGTCATTGCGTGTCATTAGCTGTTGTTGGTAGGAAAGTAAAGTCGAGTGAAAGAAGAAGCAAGAGAGAAGTTGTATGTTTATGAGTGAGATATGTACGGTTCTGAACCCCCTCCTCCCTCCCTCCCTATCCCTCCTCCCCCCCTCCCTACCCTCCCTCTCCCGCCTTGGTGACTTTTCTTTACTTCAAATGATTTTTATATATCTTTTTTCTTTTTTTTCCCTGTATTATTGTTTTTACTCTCTCCTTTTCTTTTCTTTCTTTTTTTTATATTTCAGTATTTTTTGTGTATTTCTTTTTGTTTAGTATTCTTGTTTTTTTCATATATTAGATTTTTTTGTCTTTTTTTTCATTTCCTTAATTGTGAATGTTATGATTAATGATACGAATACACACATTACCATTAGTGCCAATGTACGTATTTCTTGCGGATGCTAATAATTATAGAATATTTACGATCGACGTTAATATATATTTTTTATCAATACCGTCTCACATAATCATCATGAACGAAGAGTTATTGTTAAAAGATGACTTTAATTCCGATGAAGACTTTGCAAAATATACATATTTTACCGTCAAGCTTCCTCGGTGATGGACTGAAGAGATATCATAAATATTCTGAATTGAGGCGTTTTGATGTCGACTCCCAAAGAATATATAGATTTATTTTGTCTGTAAGATGAAGGCTGTATTTGTGTTTGTTTGTTTGTTTATTGATATATTTATTTGTATTTGTTTCTATTTATTTATTTTTTTATT
The DNA here is from genome assembly GCF_042767895.1 of Penaeus vannamei. Classification (NCBI taxonomy): domain Eukaryota; kingdom Metazoa; phylum Arthropoda; class Malacostraca; order Decapoda; family Penaeidae; genus Penaeus; species Penaeus vannamei. Next base: position 8,411,166 of record NC_091549.1, read on the forward strand.
TGTATTTGTTTCTATTTATTTATTTTTTTTTTATTAGTTATCTATTTATTGGTATTTTTGTTTTTATTTATTTGTTTTCCTATTTATTCATCTCTTTTTTGTTTGTTTGTTTACTGTTAGTCATTTTGTGAATGTTTTCGATTAGGGTTAAGAATTGGAACAGCACGTAATTATTTGTTTTTTAATGTCATTTGATTCTCTTATTGTTAGTACTCGCCTTTTTATTCATTATTATTGTCACTGTTATTATATTATTGGATTTTCTCCGTGCATTTTCGAGTGAAACCAATATACATCAGAATTTGAACACGCTAAGCATAGGCGTTTCCGGAAAGGGAAAGAAATGCAAAAATGAAAATATATATATACATATATTTACGCATTTCCACAAAAAAAAAGAAAAAAAGAAAAATGGGTGCATCATAGACGTTTTGCTTCCTGGTTATAAATATTATTCAAATCTTGTTTCCTTTTTGTACTTTTTTTCTGTCTTCTTTTCTCTTATTCTTTTTTATTTCTTTTTCTTTCCTCTCCGATTCTCTCACATTCTTCCCTTCTTTCCATATCTTAAGTTAGCTTCTATATCTGCGTTTTCCTTCCTGGTGATTAAAGTTCATCAAATTTTATTTTCCTATTTTTTGCACGTCTTTCTATTCTGGGTCTATATCATCTATCTTCTATATCTGCATTTTACTTCCTGGTAATAAATATTATTAACATTTTATTTTCCTTTTTTATTCTTTTTTATTTATTTTATTATTATTATTATTATTATTATTTATTTTTTATTTTTATTTTTATTTTTATTTATTTATTTTTTTTTTTACTTAGTCTAGGTCGTTGAGGGTGTACTTGCGAGCGCGCCCTTGCTTCGCGTCGCAAGAACATGAGGCAAACGAGGTTGCTTCACGAGCCAGGGAGTCGACTGGATAACCTCGCGGGCGGAAGTTGTTGTGGGCGGGGTAGTGGGGGGGGGGAGGGATTAGGTGGTTAATGAGTTTTGAAGGTGGTGATGATGATGAGGATAAGGATGATGTTGATGGTGATGATGATGATGGGTATGGTAATGGTCACAATAACGATGATAATAATGATGATAGTAATAATAGGGATGATAATAGTAGAATAGGAGTAATGATGATTATGAGACGAGGCAGGGAACGAGGGAGTAATGATACTTCACAGGTGGGAGCAGTAAGGGACAGGACAGGAGGGAGGGGGGGCAGTCCTTCGCAGGTGGGCGTGGTGGAAGAGGGGGTGATGGGCGTGGGGGGGGGGGTGATGGGCGTGAGGGAAGGGGAGGATGGGCGTATGAGGGAGGGGGTGACGGGCGTAGATAGAATGGGGGGTGATGGGCGTGGGGGGAGGGGGGGGTGATGGGCGTAGATGGAGGGGGAGGTGATGGGCGTGGGGGTGGTGGGTGACGGGCGTAGATGGAGGGGATGATGGGCGTAGATGGAGGGGGAGATGGGCGTGGGGGAGGGGGGGTGATGGGCGTGGGGGTGGTGGGTGACGGAAGTAGATGGAGGGGTGATGGGCGTAGAGGGAGGGGGTGATGGGCGTGCGGGAGGGAGTGGTGGGCGTGGGGGGAGGGGCGCGAGGCGAGTAAGTCGCAGGGAGAGAACACAGCTCGCACATAGCAAAGGCAGAGAGAAGCCAGACGAGCCTTAAATGGCGCTTGTTTGCGATAGGCTCCCCAGACAGTAGAAATTTTGCTTTTCTTTTCCTTTTGCTTTTCTTTCTTCCTTTTCTTTTCTTTTTGCTTTTCTTTCTTCCTTTTCTTTTCTTTTTGCTTTTCTTTCTTCTCTCGTTCCCTTTTTCTGTATTTTTGTTTTCGTTTCTCTTCTGTTTCTCATTTCATTCTCATTTCTCGTCTTTTATCTTTTCTCCAGCATTCTTTTATTCTCTATTCTTTCTTAACCTGTCTTCCCCTTTTTTCCTTCTCTTTTGTCATTTCTCTCCCCTCTCCTCTCCGCTTCTCCCTCTCCCCGCTTATCCGCTTCTCCCCTCTCCCTCCCCTACTCCCCCCTCTCCCTCCCCTTCCCCCTCCCCCCTCCTCTCCCCTCTCCTCTCCCTCTCCCTCTCCCTCTCCCTCTCCCTCCCAGCTTTTCCGCTTCTCTCCTCTCCCCTCTCCCGTCACCTCTTCCCATCTCTCTTCTCTTTTTTAATCTCTAATCCTAAACGACACACTCGCTTGACCCCTAAACTTGAGTTCAGTTTATCCAAGTATATGTTTTGAGGGAGAGAGAAAAATGCTTTGTTTGGGCTGATGCTGTTGCTTGAATTTTTAATGAACTTTCTCGCTTGAGATATCTGGGACTTGGTTTGTTTGTTTGTCTTTAGCGAGGTCTTGTTGAAGGGGTTTGAGTGTGTGGGAAAAGTTGTGCGGTTTGAGACATCCTTTGATGGATTTATTTGTGGGGCCTTTTTTTTTTTCTTTCTTTCTCTCTCGCCTTGCTTCGTTTTCTTTTTCTCTGCCTCATCCCCATTCTCCTTTTATTTACTTTTTTTTCTCCACCCCTTTCTCACTTCTCTTTTTCGCCATCTTTATTTCTATCCCTCATTCCTCTTTTTCCTTTCTCTTTCTTTCTCTCCTATCCCGGTCTCTCTCCTTCTGTCCCTTCCTTTTCCCTCGCTCCTTCCCTCCCTTCCTTCCTCCCCTTTTCCCTCGCCCCTTCCCTCCCTTCCTTCCTCCCCTTTTCCCTTCTCAAAAAATATATATAAACCGAGACAAAAGAAAAAAAATCGCATAATCATTACGTCAGCGTTAGAGTACACGCAATGACGGTCGCGGACATCGGAATGGGCGGAAGGGTGAGCGGGCATCAAAACGGCGCGGATGAACGGACGGGCATCTAAATGGGCGGGTGGACGGACGGACATCTAAACGGGCGGGTGGACGGACGGGCTTCGAAACGGACAGGTGGATGGGCGGGTGGATGGGCGGGCATCTAAACGGCTTCGAAACGGACGGGCGGGCGAAGCAAGGCCAGCGCCCCGGCAGTCCCTTGCACCACCTGGGTATTACGGCGAACTGGGTGACCTTATAGCCGCTGCCTGTCGTAACGCCGCCGCCCCGTGGGTCTCGCTTCGCTAACTCTGATGTTGTCTTTTCCTCCGAATGATATTTGTTTCATTGCTCTGATATATTTTTGTGGTTTTCTAAATCATTTTAGAATATTGTATTTTTGTTGTTTACTAAATCATTTTGAGATATTGTATTATTACCTTTTGATATGTTTTGATAACTTTGGTGTACAGTATTTTCCTTCAAATAATTTGTTTTATTGCTCTCTGGTGTATTTTTGTTGTTTTCTAAATCATTATTTTAGGATATTATGTTATTGCCTTTTGATAGGTTTTGATAGTTTTCTAAATCGGTATTTTGGAGGTGTTGGCGTTGTAGACTGCATGTGTATATCTGTAGTATGTGTGTCTGTGTACGTATATGTTTACGTGTAAATGTATGTATGTGTGCATGGTGAAAAAAGGTAATTTACGTGTTTTCTGCATGTGTATGTGTAGTGTAGGCATATGTACGTGTATGTGTATCTATGACAAAGTTCATGTAGATGTTTACTCGAGTATTGAAGGCATTGCAGATACATTTCTAAGGCAGTGGGTACGACAGGTAGTAGATGGCATCTATTTTTGGGTACAAGACAAGACCCTAACGATAATGATGGGCTGTTGTCTCTAATGCAGGTGGGGGGATAATGATGAGGTAGTGGGTGGGGGAGGGGTGGGGGTGGGGGAGGAAGAGGGAGAACGCAGGAATAAAGAAGTTTGCCTAGTGAAGCGAAGAGGAAGGTTGTTGCAAGAGATAAATGATAGAAAAACACAAGAAATACAGTTTCCTTGTTTAAAAAAAATACAAATAAGTTTCCTTGTTTAAAAAAAATACAAATAAGTTTCCTTGTTTAAAATACACATGTTTATACATGTATATATATCTGTTTCGTGCATGGGAAAACAAGGAAGAGGAAGAAGAAAGACAGAGGAGATTCCACTCCCCCTCCCTTCCCCCTCCCCCTCAAAAAAAAAAGTTACCCCCCACCCCCTCCCCCTCCCCCTAGATCCTTCCCCCCCCCAAAAAAAAAAAAAAAAAAACGAAAAACAAAGACACATCGAAAAGCCAAAGCCGCCGATCGCTCCATCACGCCCACGAAATCGCCGCGTCACTCGTTTTAGGAAATATATAAAAGCGAGGGGCGGCGGCATGGCACTTTATTCCTCCCGGCATTTCCTCGTCGTGTTCGCTATTCCCTTCTCTTCTCTCTGTCCGTCTCTCTCTCTCTCTCCCTCTCTCCCTCCCTCCCTATCTTCTCTTCTCTTCTCTGTCCGTCTCTCATCTCCCTCCCTCCCTCCCTCCCTGCCCCTCTCACCCCTCTCCCCCTCTCCCTCCCTCTCTCCCCCCTTCAGGAAAGACCATGTGGAATGACCAGTCGGGAAAGAAAAAGAAAAAAAAAAGACCCTTTGGATACAGAACACCTTGAACACTGTAGATCAAGAGGGTGATTATTCCCCAGCGCAGACTTCTGGTCGCTGGCAAGGGGGTGGTCGCACGGACGCGAAGACTCCTGTTTTTCTCTTTTTTCTTTTTTTTGTCATTCTTGTTTGTGTTCTCGGCGTTTGTCTTTTGCATTGTCTTCGTCTCTCGCATGTATTTCAAGTATTTATTCGGTCGTTTAGGCAAACCTGTTTAAATTGTTTTGCTTTTTTCCTTTTTTTTCTTTTTTTTTCTTCATTTGCAGGAAGGAGTGTATATTTTCCAGCTGTATTTTTTTTTGTTGTGCGAATAGATTCTCTGCGGTTTATTCCCCTCGTGACATGGAGATCGAAGGAAGAAAGAGTGTGAATCTTTCTTCCTTAATCTCTGGTTCTCGTTCATTTTCTTTTCCTCTCTTATTTTTCCTTTTATCTCGTTGCTTTCTCGTCTCATTCGAGTTGTAAAAATTCAAGATAAAAGTCTTGAAATGTCTTTTTTCTTTTCTTTTCTTACTAAGGTTTATCTAAGGTACGTACGTGACCTTAAACACGTTGTCAGTGCCTTTCCCTCTCGGGCCCTGTGGGTTATGTCTCCCGTGGCACAATTGGCACTCAAACCGGCTTCGTAAAGTGCCATTTGATTTTTTTTTCTTTTTTTTTGGGGGGGGAGGGGGAGGGGGGTTAAAGTTATTGTCACCAGGAGGAATTACTTTCTTGCGAGACGTCGAGGCGAGAGGAGAAGAAGAAAAAGAAAAAAAAAAAGATTGAGGAGACGTGACTTTGGGCAATAGATGTGTTTTGACACGGATTCTGGAACTAGGTTCTGTATCTGTCTGTTTATCTCTCTCTCTCCCTCCTGCCCCTCTCACTTTCTCTCTCTCTCTCCCTCCTGCCCCTCTCACTTTCTCTCTCTCTCTCCCTCCTGCCCCTCTCACTTTCTCTCTCTCCTTCCCTCCCCTCCCTTCCCATTTCCTCCCTCCTTCCTGCCCCTCTCACTCTCCCTCCCTCTCTCCTGCTCCCTCCCTCTCTCCTGCTCCCTCCCTCCTACCCCTCTCCCTCTCTCACTCCCTCTCTCACTCCCTCTCTCTCTCCCTCTCTCTCTCCCTCTCTCTCTCCCTCCCTCTCTCCCTCCCTCTCTCCCTCGCCCTCTCCTCCTCGTTCTCTTCATTTTCGCCATTTTAGTTCAGCATTCATATTCTTCATAAAAACCGCAAAGCTTTTAAAGGCCTAACTTTCACTACAGGAAGCACCTGTACTCGAATCTTGTGAGCGGTGTCGGTGTGATGTAATTGGTCGAAGTCGCTGATCGGTTAAAAACACTGTCGGCGGGTATCTTGGTGGGTATCCTGTCGGTGGATATCTTGTCGGCGGTGGGTATCCTGTCGGTGGGTATTTTGTCGGCGATTTCCCTGTCAGTGGGTATCTTTGTAGGTATCCTGTCGGTAAGTATCTTGGCGGGTATCCTGTCGGCGGGTATCCTCTCGTTGGGTATCTTGTCGGTGGGTATTTTGGCGGGTATCCTGTCTGTGTTTCTGCCCTTCACTCGTCCTCTGACTGCCCCATCCTTCTCCCTTTATTGGCGTGCCTGCGAGTTCTCCCTGGGTTTTCCCCCCACGTTTTATCGCCTTCCTCTTGCTCCTTTCCCTTTTCCTTCTTACTCTTCGTTAACTCTTTCCTTTCTCCTATTTCCCGTCGTCTTTTTTTCCTCTCTCTTATCTCTTTTGTCTTGTCGTATTTGCATACATTTCGCGGGTTTGATTTTTTTTCTCTCTTCCTCTGTTTCTTCTTCCTCCTTGACTCCCGCACCTCCATCTCTTTCTCCTCGCCATCATCTCCTCTTCCTCTTATCTTTGTCTCCTCCTCTCATAATTCTCCGTCTCCTTTTTCCTCTCTCTCTCTCTTTCTCTTCCTCCTCTCTCTCTCTCTCTCTCCCTCCCGCCCTCCTTCCCTCACTCTCTCTCCTCACACTCACACTCTCTCTCTCTCTCTCTCTCTCTCTCTCTCTCTCTCTCTCTCTCTCTCTCTCTCTCTCTCTCTCTCTCTCTCTCTCTCTCTCTCTCTCTCTCTCTCTCTCTCTCTCTCTCTCTCTCTCTCTCTCTCTCTCTCTCTCTCTCTCTCTCTCTCTCTCTCTCTCTCTCTCTCTCTCTCTCTCTCTCTCTCTCCTTCCCTCTCTCTCTTTCTCTTCATCCTCTCCCTCCTCACTCTCTCTCCCTCTCCTCGCGCGCTAAGGAATCTCCCCGACTTCCTCTCCCTCCCTTCCC
>NC_091549.1:8422914-8472914 GCF_042767895.1 Penaeus vannamei
GGAGCCATCCAGGGGGGGGTAGGGGGGAGGGAGAATGAATGAAGTAGCACATGGGTATTGGAGGGGGGGAAGGGGAGGGAGAGAAAGGGGTTGGGAATGGGGACTTGGCACAAGGCTACGAAGGGGGGAAGGGGGGTGTTAGGGGGGTTAGCAGCTGAGAGGAAAAGGGAGTAGCATGATTTAGCTAATTAGTGGATAAAGAGATGGCTGGAAAGATGGAAGATTCCTTGTTTACAGCCACTCGTTTTTTGGCACATGTTGGGTTTAAAAAAAAAAAAATCGTTATAAATATTGTAATATCTTCTAGTGGCTTATGAAACAATCTCCAATGTATAAAAAAAAATATCTGCTTGGTATGAAAAAGATTGGATATTTGTGCTGTAGACCTTTTCTTTTGTAAATTCAGGTATTTCGCACTGCCTTTTCCCCTATCTTTCTCTCCTCACTTTGGAGCGATCGAAGGTCATAGGTAGTTTGGGGGCGGCAAGATCGTAGGTATTCCAGCCGCATCGCGTGACCCCCTCTGCCCGGAGTCACGTGATGTCGACACTGACTGATTGCGGGACCTTCGAGTGCCTATGACTGCGGTCGCTTCTTGAATCTGAATTGCATCCGGCACATTTCTCCCTACTTTCCCGCTGCTGTTTTTTTTTGTGTGTTTTGTTTGATTGTTCGTTTGTTTATTTGTTGGTGCGTGGTTTGTGGTGTTTTTAGATTGTTTTAAAAATATGAATATGTATATATAATTTTTTATTAGTGTGTGTGTGTCAGTGGTGTTTGTAGGGCCTATGACTGCGGGCGCTTCTTGTGAATCTGAATTGCATCCGGCACATTTCTCTCCACTTTCCCGCTGCCGTTTTTTTATTGTTTTGTTTATTTATTCCAAGTTGGATTTGTTGTTTTTTAGTGTTTACATTCTTTTTATATGAATATTTTTAATAGATTATTTCTGTCGGTGGTATTTATAGTACCTGACTGCGCTCGCTTCTTGAATCTGAATTGCATCCGGCACATTTCTCTCCACTTTCCCGCTGTTGCTTGTGGGTGTTTTTTTATTGTCAATTTGTTTGTTCTAGGTTAATTATTTTCGATTTTTTACAATTTGTACATGAATTTGTATTTTTTTTAATTATTATTAGAGTATGTCTGTCGGTGGTGTTTATAGTGTGCTTATGACTGCGGTCGCCTCTTGAATCTGAATTGCATCCGGCACATTTCTCACCACTTTCCCGCCGGTGTTTGTGTCTGCTGCTGCTGTTAGTTGGATATAGCATTTCATTTTGTCGTTTTTAGGTCTTGTTTTGCCTTTTATTCGCAGTTTGATTTCTTGATTTTATATGCGTTTATATATTTTTTTGTTAATATAGATGTAGATGGTGTTTATAGAGCTTATATACATATATTTTTTATATTTGGAGATTAATGTTTATTTTCTTCTTTTCAGGTACGACTGTGTTCAGAAATGTGCAGGTGGAATGTCGGTAATGTATAGAGAAACAAAACTGAGTAAGGATGAAATAGAAAGATAATTTTGAGAGTGTGACTGTGTGCCTCTGTCAGTGTACTGTGTCTGTCTGCCTTGTCTGTGTCTGTATACCATGTCTGTCTGTCTATTTATGCCTGTCTGTCTCTCTCAATGTATGTATTTATCTGTCTCTCTCAATGTATGTATTTATCTGTCTCTCTCTATGTATGTATGTCTGTCTGTCTCTCTCTATGTATGTATGTCTTTGTCTGTGTGTGTGTGTCTGTCTATGTCTGTCTGTCTGTCTCTATGTATGTCTGTCTACCTGCCTGTTCATTAAACAAGGGTTGGAACGAGGAAACACACATTATATCAAAGACCTTTCCGCTATATCGATCGTTCGTAGCAATAAAGCGAAAGGCCTCCGACATGTTTGTGTTTTCTTGTTCTTCCCTTCGTTGTTTTATGTACGGCGTGTTCGGTATCTTTAACTTGTCCATTCGGCGTGTATTTTAAGTAAAAACGACGAAGAAGAAAAAGAAGGTAAAAGAGGAAAAAGAAGGATAATAAAAAATAAGAACGAGGAATTAGAAGAAAATGAAAGAGGAAGAAGAATGAGAGAAAGAAAAGAAAAAAAATAGGATGAAGAAAAGAAAGAGGAAGGAGAAGAAAAAAAGAAAAAGGAAGGAAAAAAACACAAGCTAAAGGGGAACGTAAGCACCTTTTCGTGTAATTCCCTCCATTGTTTTACTTTTTTTTTCCCAATTCGTTCGGCATGGATCCTCCGCCGTGTCTGCGTGTGAGGGAGAAAGTTGGGCGTCGCGGGGGCAGGAGATGGCGGGCGGAGCGAGAATGAGGATTTGCACTTTGAAAAGACCTCATTAATATTTCTTGTGGACGGCCATCGAGGTTTTCAACGCCCGGGGCAACAGCTGGTCTCCGGGCCGGCGTCGGGGAATGCAGACTTGCCCTTGCTCGCGCGGCGGAAGGGCCTTTCTAACCCCCTCCCCCCCTCTCCCCCTTTCCCTCCGCTAACCCCCCCCCCCCCTTTCTCTCTCCCTTCCCCATACCTCATCTCTCTTTCCCTCTCACTTCCCTCCGTCTCTCTCTCTCTCTTTCTCTCGCTCGCTCTCGCTCGCTCTCTCTCTCTCTCGCTCGCTCTTTCTCTCTCTCTCTCTCTCTCTCTCTCTCTCTCTCTCTCTTCTCTCTCTCTCTCTCTCTCTCTCTCGTCTTCCTCTCAATTCTCTGTTCCTCTCTCCCATACTATTTCTTTTGCTCCTTTTCTCCTTTTCTCCTTCTCTCTTTCTAATTCTCTTACCCCGCTCCTCTCTTTTTCCAGTCGCTGTTGCATCGGAGGAGGTTTCAGGACCTAGACGGCACACAGAAATACTTCCCATGCGTTATCCGCTCTCGTGCACAATTCGCAGAACCGAAAATACGTCGAATTTCGGGCCCGCTTCGAAATTCTCGCGAATCCTGAATTTGCACACGCGCAGAAGCTCGATTTCGTGTTCGTTGGTTCCGAATCGGCGGTGGAGGATGCGAGTCACTTCTGGTCGGGTTTTGGTTTGGGAATGCGTCGCACGAACGCGAAAAGTTGCGCGAGGTTGGAATAGTTAAAAGAACCTGCAGTTGCACGTGTTCGATTTTTTTTTCAAGAGTCACCTGGATACACACGTCCGAATACGTCTGTCTGGTCCGTCTTATGGTCTTTCCTCCTGACCTTTTTTTTCTTTTGTTCTCTCTCATTTTCCTTCCTTTGCCATCCGTTTTAGTAATCATATTTTTGGCATATTTCTATATCTTCTATTACCCCATCCGCCGTCTGCCCCATTTGCACACGGCCCCATAACTCGCCGTTGCACACGGTCCTTGGCCACGGCCCGCGATAGGCGTTCGGAGAAGGAATGCCCATTTCCGTCGGGCGTTGCGCAAGCCGATGCCGAGGGGAGTGCCGCCGCCGCCGCCGCCGTCGTGTCCTTCGGGCGACCGGGGATTCCTCAACACCATCTCGAGGGTCAGGGTGATGGCCTCCGCCCGCCCGCCCGCCCGCCCCTCGGTGAAGGGTGAAGGGGCTGCGAGGAGGGGCGGCCTCTCGTCTCCCTTCCTCTCCGTTTTCTCTCCGGCGGCTTCCTCTGCTCCTCGCGCTTCGGGGTTTCCGTTTTTTTTTGTTTTTTTTTTTCCTTTTTTTTCGTCTTTTCGCGTTATTTTTCTCTTTCGTCTGTGATTTTATTCTTGTCCATATTCTAGATTGCGTATTTAACCCCTCCCCCTCTCCCTTCTCCTCCATCTCCTCCTCCTCCCTTTCTCCTCCTCCTCCTCCCTTTCTCCTCCTCCTCCTCCCTTTCTCCTCCTCCTCCTCCCTTTCTCCACCACCAACTCCTCCCTTTCTCCATATTTTTTCGCTTGTTTTGTCCCTTCGCTCCTCGTCTTCTTACTTTCACCTTTGTACTGTGCATTTTTGTTTACCAAACTTGTCCCTTTCTCTTGCTTACATTTTTTGAATTCTTGTAGTCGCCTCTCGCATTCTGGATAAGAAAAATGGAGAGAGAGAGAGAGAGAATAGAAAGAGGGAGAATAGAGAATAGAAAGAGGGAGAATAGAGAATAGAAAGAGGGAGAATAGAGAATAGAAAGAGGGAGAATAGAGAATAGAAAGAGGGAGAATAGAGAATAGAAAGAGGGAGAATAGAGAATAGAAAGAGGGAGAATAGAGAATAGAAAGAGGGAGAATAGAGAATAGAAAGAGGGAGAATAGAGAATAGAAAGAGGGAGAATAGAGAATAGAAAGAGGGAGAATAGAAGAGGGGAGAATAGAAAGAGGGAGAATAGAGAATAGAAAGAGGGAGAATAGAGAATAGAAAGAGGGAGAATAGAGAATAGAAAGAGGGAGAATAGAGAATAGAGAGAGGGAGAATAGAGAATAGAGAGAGGGAGAATAGAGAATAGAGAGAGGGAGAATAGAGAATAGAGAGAGGGAGAATAGAGAATAGAGAAGGGGAGAATAGAGAGAGAGAGAGTAGAAAGAATAGAGAGAGAGAGTGCTTGGGACAGCCCGGCTTCATCAGTACCCACAGCGTCTCTCAGACAGTTTATCAAAGGCGATGGTCGTCCACGGCCTGTATCTCTCTCACTCGTGTACACATGGCGCGTGTGTGTTCTTTCTCCCTACATGTTGTAGTCTGGCGATTTATTCTACGTGTACATATTTCCCATTGCTGTTTAATTTACGTGTACATATGTACGTATATGTATGTATGTCTCTGCCTTTGATTCTGACTTGGCAATAAACTCGTCTGAATGGAGTTGGTCCTTTAGAAACGATTCTGGCAGACTGATGTAAATAGAGATGATTGGCACAGGGCATATGGGCAGAGAGAGAGAGGATCGTTCTTTTGTTAACGTTGATACATTGGTAACGATAAAAGCAAACGTTTATTTTAGCTGGTAAGAGGGCCTTCCTCGGCTCCAGCATGAATAGCAGACGTTGGCGGTAATGTGTGTACATTTCAGTTAGATGTTAAGTAACGTTTTTACGTCACAGACCCATAAGCGTGGCAATATGCACGCGCACACGACCGCACGCACACACTCACTCACTCACTCACTCTCTCACTCACTCACTCACTCTCTCTCTCTCTCTCTCTCTCTCTCTCTCACTCACTCACTCATTCACTCACTTTCTCTCTCTCTCTTTCTCTCTCTCTTTCTTTCTCTCTCTCTCTCTTTCTTTCTTTCTCTCTCTCGCTCTCTTTCTCTCTCTTGCGTGCTCTCTCTCTCTCTCTCTTGCGTGCTATCTCTCTCTCTTTCTCTCTCTCTCGTTCTCTCTCCCTCTCTCTCTCACTCACTCACTCACTCACTCACTCACTCACTCACTCTCTCTCTCTCTCTCTCTCTCTCTCTCTCTCTCTCTCTCTCTCTCTCTCTCTCTCTCTCTCTCTCTCTCCCTCTCTCTCTCGCTCTCTCTCTCTCTCTCTCTCGTCGTGAGATTTAATAATCAGGGTCATTCGTGTGGAAATCAGCGCCGACGCCGACGCTGCAAAAGCAATTTTCGTGGCACCCATTACGATCCAGACCGGAACGTCTAATACCCTCCGGTGACGTCACATGCCCTTGGTCAGCTCTCTCTGCGTCGCGATCCGGGAACTCCCGAGCGCTCGGGAACCAGGTGCCGGCGCGGAGTCCAAAGTGCATCGAGCATCGCCTCCTCTTCCGCTTTTTTCCGCCTTGGATTTTTTTTTTGGAGGGGGGGGGGAGCGGAGGGGGAGGATGTAGGAAACGAAGTCGAGATGGGAGGAAAGAGGAGAGAGGACCGGAGGAGGATCGCCTCGGCCGCGAAAAAGAAAGCGGGGCGCCCCCTCCGCTGCCCCCTCTGCCTGGACCCGAAGGCGAGTCCCGGGCGCCCGGATCCGCCGACATCCGGAGACACTGCCCCGGCCGCGCCCCGACCGAACCGTCTCGGGCCCCCTCGACCTTCGGCAAGTAGATCAAGGCAACGGCCGCGAGGAGCCGCCGGTGCCTCTTGGGATATTTATAGACATTCGATGAAAGTTTTCCGAGTCGGAATGTGTTGTTTCTTCCGAGCGACAAGATCTGCGCTCGCCGCCAAACAACCGCGCGTAAAGATTGCTTGATAGTAGCAAAATGACCTTCCCTTCCCGTACCCTTTCTCTGCCCCGAGAGAAAGGCAGCTTCTCGAGTGGTCTACGACGGACATAACGGACGGCGCCCATGACAGTGCCTCTCGACTCTGCACAGGAAGCTAGGCTATGGTTTTGTTTACATTTGTTTTTCTATTTTTTTTTCTATCTTTTTTTAGGAACATAAAAATCTGCTATATCTATCTTGCTATTACTCGAACGGATCTCCGGGATACATTTGCGAATATAGACGATACAAGAAAAAAAAAGCTAGCGTCTTAAAAACATTATTTCAATGAATGGCCAAATAATTCTGGCACACATTAAATTAGATTTTTACAATATGTCATGATTAGTTAGCCTTGGGTTATTGACAGCCAATCAGAAGTCCTCTCCGCGCCCCTCCTCTCTTCCCCCCTTCCCCCTTTCCCCCTTCCCCCTTCCCCTCTTCCCCCCTTCCCCCCTTCCCCCCTTATCGACATTTTCATCGGACTGTGAATATTGAAAACGAGTTTGATCGTAAAAGACCACTTCAGAATTTTAAGAAGAAAGACCCCGGCTGAGTTCACCCGTTTTGTGCGATTCCCGAATGGTCCGAATGAATTATTTCGTTTTATGTACGCGGTTGTATAGATTGTCCACGACAGTACTATTCCTGGACTCTGAATGGCCCGGGATCCATTCATATGCAGGAAACGACTCCTGTATGTCCCCTCCTCCCCCTCCCCCTCCCTCTCTCCCTCCGCTATCCGGTCCTCCTCCTCTTCTTCTCCCTCCCCCTTTTCAGTCCTCTCCCTCTCTCCTCTACCCTATCCAGTCCCCCCCCCTCTCTCCTCTTCCCTATCCAGTCACCCCCTCTCTCCTCTTCCCTATCCAGTCCCCCCCTCTCTCCTCTTCCCTATCCAGTCCCCCCCCCTCTCTCCTCCTTCCCTATCCAGTCTCCCCCCTCTCTCCTCTTCCCTATCCAGTCTCCCCCTCTTCTCCCCTATCAGGCCCCACCTCTCTCCTCTTCCCTATCCAGGCCCCCCTCTCTCATCTTCCCTATCCAGGCCCCCCTCTCTCTCTCTTCCCTATCCAATCCCCCCCTCTCTCCTCTTCCCTATCCAGGCTCCCCCTCTCTCCTCTTCCCTATCCAGGCCCCCCCTCTCTCCCCTCTTCCCTATCCAGACCCCCCCTCTCCCCTCTTCCCTATCCAGACCCCCCCTCTCTCCCTCTACCCTATCCAGGCCCCCCCCTCTCTCCCCTCTACCCTATCCAGGCCCCCCCTCTCCTCTCCTCTACCCTATCCAGGCTCCCCCTCTCCCCTCTACCCTATCCAGGCCCCCCTCTCTCCTCTAACCTATCCAGTCCCCCCCTCTCTCCTCTATCCTATCCAGTCCCCCCCCCCTCTCTCTCCTCTACCCTATCCAGTCCCCCCTCTTCTCCTCTACCCTATCCAGTCCCTCCCCCTCTCTCCTCTTCCCTATCCCAGGCTCCCCCTCTTCCCTATCCAGGCTCCCCCTCTCTCCTCTTCCCTATCCAGTCCCTCCCCCTCTCTCCTCTTTCCCTATCCAGGCCCCCCTCTCCCCTCTACCTTATCCAGTACCCCCCTCTCTCCTCTTCCCCTATCCAGTCCTTCCCCCTCTCTCCTCTTCCCTATCCAGTCCCTCCCCCTCTCTCCTCTTCCCTATTCAATCCCTCCCCCTCTCTCCTCTTCCCTATCCAGTCCCTCCCCCTCTCTCCTCTTCCCTATCCAGTCCCCCCCTCTCTCCTCTTCCCTATCCAGTCCCCCCCTCCTCTTCCCTATCCGGCCCCCCTCTCTCCTCTTCCCTATCCAGGCCCCCCCTCTCTCTCCTCTACCCTATCCAGTCCCTCCCCCTCTCTCCTCTTCCCTATCCAGTCCCTCTCCCTCTCTCCTCTTCCCTATCCAGTCCCTCTCCCTCTCTCCTCTTCCCTATCTAGTCCCCCCCCTCTCCTCCTCCCGCTAACCCGTCCTCCCCCTCCCTCCCCTCCCTCGCCCCCTCCTCCCCTCCCCACGAAAGAACTGTTGCCGAGATTCCTTTTGTTTTTTCCCAGTAATGTCTCCAAAGTCCGGAGACATTTTGAGTCCCCGTCGGTCCCTCTGCCCACCCAGACGTCAGCCAGAGTCGTGGCACTGAACGCCATTGCGCGGCACTGAACGCGAGGCACTTTCGAAAGTCTCGCTTTAGAACGTCTGGTGAGGGAGAGATGGAGGGAGGGAGGGAGAGATAGAGGGAGGGAGGGAGGGAGGGAGGGAGGGAGACCTGCAGGACCACCCGGCAGCGTCAGACAGGTGCAACAAGGCTTGGGTTACATCGCTTCTCATTCATTAGGGTTCATCTGCACCCCTCCACCCCCACCCCCCCGTTGCTTCTCTTCTTCCTATCCATTGCCCTCCTCTTCTGGCTTCTTTCTTCTCCTCTGCTTCGTTCTCCACGTACCACCTCAATCTCTCTCTCCTTCCTTCCCTTCTTTCTTCCTCCACCTCTCTCCTTCCTCCCACATCCCTTCTCCTTTCTTCACCTCCCTCCTTCCTCCCCTCCACCTCCCTCTACCTTCCTCCTTCTTCCTCTTCCTCCCTCCACCTCCCTCCTTCCTCTCACATCCTCTTCTTTCCCTCCACCCCCTTCCTTCCTCCTTATTCCACCTCCCTCTAATTCCCCTCTACCTACCTCCTCCTTCCCTCCACCTCCCTCTCCTCCTCTCCCCCTGCTCCATCTCTTTCTCACTCTCCTCCTGTCCTCTCTACATCCCAGCACCCTTTCTCGTTTATCTTTCTCTATCCTCCATTTTCTCCTCTCCTCTCTCCTTCTCTCTTCCTTCTTCTCTTCCTCTTCTACTCTTCTCCACTTCTCCTCCTCTTCCTCTTCCCTCCTCCTCCTCTTCCTCTCCCCTCCTCCTCCTCTCCTCCTCCTCTTCCTCTCCCCCTCCTCTTCCTCTCCTCCTCCTCTTCCCTTCTCTTCTTCCCTCTTCATCTACCCCATGCATCCATTCTCCTTCGCTCAGTGTTCTTCTTTATTCAAAATTCCCGCTTTCTCCCTCGATCTCTCTTCTCCTGTTCTCCTCTTCCCTCTTCATCTAGTCTCCTTCGCATAGTGTTGTTCTTTATTCAAAATTCCCGCTTTCTCCCTCGATCCGCGTGGCCTCAACGCGTTAACGAGAACCGATCGACGTCGACTTCTCGTGCGCCGATAATCCTCGACCAGTCCTCCTTGTCCTTGCTGCGGCGTTACGCAAAGATCCATTCTTAAGTCTTAGTCCAGCGTGGGCGTGGGCGTGACAGGTTGTTTTTGTTTCATCGCTGGAACTCTTAGGTCTTAGTCTTAGGGCGTGACAGGTTGTTGTTGTTGTTTTTGTTTTTTCATCGCTGGAAAATCTTGGGTTGTGTATGTTGGGCGTTCGTGGTCACCTTCTGTTTCTTTTTTTTCTGTTTTTGTTTCTGGGTCTGCTGATGTCTTCTCCCTGATATTTTCTCTTCTTCGTTCTTTTTTCTTTCTGATTCCCTTTCCATTCCTTTCTCCTAGCCTGCCCTGCTCTTCCCTTCCCCTTCCTTCCCCTTTTTTCCTATCATTACTTTTCAATTTCCTCCCACCCCTGCCCTCCTTCCTTAAACCTCACCTCCTCTTCCCTCTTCCCCTCCCTTCACCTTCCCTCCTCTCCTCTCCTCTTCCCTCCTCCCCTCCCCTCCTCTTCCCTCCTGCCCTCCCCTCCTGCCCTCCCCTCCTCTTCCCTCCTGCCCTCCCCTCCCCTCCTGCCCTGCCCTCCCCTCCTCTTCCCTCCTGCCCTCCCCTCCCCTCCTCTTCCCTCCTGCCCTCCCCTCCCCTCCTCTTCCCTCCTGCCCTCCCCTCCCCTCCTCTTCCCTCCTGCCCTCCCCTCCCCTCCTGCCCTCCCCTCCCCTCCTCTTCCCTCCTGCCCTCCCCTCCCCTCCTCTTCCCTCCTGCCCTCCCCTCCCCTCCTCTTCCCTCCTGCCCTCCCCTCCCCTCCTCTTCCCTCCTGCCCTCCCCTCCCCTCCTCTTCCCTCACTGCCCTCCCCTCACTTCCCTCCTCTTCCTCTCCTGCCCCTCCCCTCCGCTCCCCCCCTCTTCCCTCCTGCCCTCCCCTCCGCTCCCCCCTCTTCCCTCCTCCGCTCCCCCTCTCTTCCCTCCTCCCCCCCTCTTCCCTCCTCTTCCCTCCCCTCCCCTTCTTCCCTCCTCTTCCCTCCCCTCCCCTCCTCCCCCCCACTTTCCCCACACATACACGTACCTTTCACACTTTTCTTACACACACACACAAACACCCGCACACGCAAGGGAACGAAAGCGCAGATGGTGAATTATTTAATAACCCTAATTAAACATTTCTCTAGTGACACCAACATGCTAATGAGTCCCAAGGTAAACAATTAGTGGTTGGGTAAGACAGCGAATTAGCAAGAATGAAGAAAAAACGCTAATAGTACATCTAACGGCATTGCTGTTAGTTTTTTTAGAAATATTTTGTGTGTGTATGTATATATATATATATATATATATATATATATATATATATATATATATATATATATAGAGAGAGAGAGAGAGAGAGAGAGAGAGAGAGAGAGAGAGAGAGAGAGAGAGAGAGAAAGGCGGGCGGGAGAGAGAGAGAAAGAAAAAAGGGGGAGTGAGGAAGAGAGAGAGAGAGAGAGAGGGAGATAAGAGCTTCAACGCCTCTGTTTCTGTTCGCAATATCGCCGCGGTCTTTACAATTGGTGTCAGACGAGGTCGTTGTACTTGAGGGCAATGCCTGGGGAGTTTGGGAGGTCACGATTTTGTCATGTGGGAAGTGTGTCACGCGCGACCCCGCCTTGTGGCGTGTTGGGAGATTTGAATGACATTTGGAGTGATAGTGTGTGTGTGTGCGCGTACGTGCGTGCGTGCCTTTGCGTGTGTGTGTGTGCCTGCCTTTGCGTGTGTGTGTGTGTGTGTGTGCGCCTTTGCGTGTGTGTGTGTATGTGCCTGCCTTTGCGTGTATTTGTATATGTACGTGTATTGGTGTATGTGTGTATGTCCATATGTCCATATATCTTCGTGTATGTGTCCATTCGTGTGCGCATCTATACGTGCGTCTGTGCCTGCGAGCGAGAAGGGAAACCCCGACGAATATCCCTCAGAATCCTTTGCATCCTCGCCCGCCTCCCCGCCCCCCCACCTCCCCGCCCGCCTCGTCCCCTCGGTCGTCTTAAGGGCAGAACGACCGCCTTTCTCAGAACAGGAGCGAGCAGGAGGGTTTCTCGGGCACGGAGACACCAGCCCCCTCCTGCCGTCTGTAAAAGTGAAAGTGTTGGAAGGTCTCCAGCGATGTGAGCACCCCCCCCCCCCCTCCTCTCCTTGCCTGCCAACAGACCTGCGTGCTTGGGCGGGCTTATGGGATGGGTGGGGTGGGGTGGGGTGGGGGGTTGGGTGTTCTGGGGAACAGATCGTAGATTGTCCTTTTTCTTTGTATTCTTTCTTTTTTTTTTTCTTTTTTTCTCTATCTTTCTATCTTTTTATATCTTTCTTTTTCTATCTCTCTCTTTCTCTTTCTTTCTCTCCCTCCCTCTCTACCTATCCCCCTCTCCCACTCGTTCAGTTCTTTCTGTCTCTCCCTTTTCTAACGAGTTAATGTGCCCAGTTGACATGTGGAATTCAAATTTACCGCGAATCGGAATGCTGAGAGATTTAATTGTGTTAACTGTTATTGTTAATATGTTTATTTATTTAGTTGGAAAATGCATTCATGGACCGTTGGATAATGCCAACAGCTTTGCGAAGGATAACTAACGAGAGAGAGAGAGAGAGAGGGAGAGGAAAGAAAAGGACCGGGCAATAAAGAGAGGGTTGCGAGGAGAGAGAGAGAGAGAGAGAGAGAGAGAGAGAGAGAGAGAGAGAGAGAGAGAGAGAGAGAGTATACGCGGCCACGCAGTCGGAGAGAGAGGACGAGAAACGCGAGAGAATGGAAAACCTGTTATACTTCCACACTGTCTTCCCGGCAACACATCCCAGCGTGCTGTGGTCGATGTGGTGGAAGATGTTTTAACAAAAAGGAAGTGTTTAACAGTGTTTTTCTTTTTCCTTTTTTTAACAAATGAAAACCGAGACACCGGGTTTGGAAATGCTGTTCCAAAAGTACTTTCATATTTCACAAACGATCGACAAGAAAACCTTCGAATCTCGGCTTGTTGCAAGGCCACAAACGAAGAAATAGTCCGGTTGTGGCGAGGCAATGCAATTAAGAATAACCTTAAGGCTTGAGCTAAAAATATAAAGTCAGATGTCACAAAAAAAGAAGAAATGCGACACGCTATCACTTGAGTGTGTTGCGTCTGCTAGAATGCCATGCTGGTGTTTTCATCGCTATTATGTCTGTCCACATGTTACTGTCAGTGCCGTGTTAGATAACATGGAGAATTTGCATTGTAGTTAGTGAGACTTCCTTTTTTATGGGTAGTCTTTGTCTTTGTTGTGTGTGTGTGTGAGAGAGAGAGAGAGAGAGAGACAGACAGAGAGGGAGAGAGAGACTGAGAGAGAGAGAGACTGAGAGAGAGAGAGACTGAGAGAGAGAGAGACTGAGAGAGAGAGAGACTGAGAGAGAGAGAGACTGAGAGAGAGAGAGACTGAGAGAGAGAGAGAGACTGAGAGAGAGAGAGAGACAGAGACAGAGACAGAGACTGAGAGATAGAGCGAGAGACTGAGAGATAGAGCGAGAGACTGAGAGATAGAGCGAGAGACTGAGAGAGATATATATATAGAGAGAGAGAAAAGACGCTCGGCATGTATGGAAAGTCGAGAGTTGGCGCATATTGTCATGCATCCCACGCCTGTTGTCTGAGGAGAGCCGCGTCGGTTTGGCCATTGCCTCGTGTGCTGCTTGGCTCACTCTCCCTTTTGTCTCCTCCCTCAGGTATTGGCATCGACGACACCTTCGTGATGCTGGCGGCCTGGAGGAGGACCCGCCTGCAGGACTCGGTGACGGACCGGATGGCGAAGACCTTTGCCGACGCCGCCGTCAGTATCACCATCACCTCCCTGACGGACATGATCTCCTTCTTCATCGGCGCCATCACGCCCTTCCCCTGCGTCCAGGTCTTCTGCCTCTACACGGGTGAGTGGCTGCTCGGAGGACTGCTTGGGCTTCGAGTTGTAGCTTTGGGATCTTTTACTTGAACTGGCTTGAGTTACTGATCATGGATTATTTACTGAGCTAGATTTTTTTAGGGGCACAGGTCTTGGCATTTATGATTTTTTTTCTTATGTTTTCGTATACAGTACCCAAAGATTATTTTGATGTCTTGAAAGATTTTTTCATGGTCGGTGAAGTATATTCAGCAGTAAAATCCTTCTCGGCACTGTGATTTGCTTCTCTTTGTGTGCCATGCCCTAGACTCGGCCCCCATGTCAATGCCCTCTTGCCTTACCACGCCTAAAGATGCCTTGTAACCCAGGTATTGCAGATTCTGACGTAACACAGTCTGCCTTGACCGATGCCGTCTCATTTTGGCATCTGTCGGGGAGATCATGAGCCTCTCTTTGAAGTTCCTTTTTTTACAGGTTTTCTTGGCGTGTAGGATGATTTTCTTTACTTATTTTCCATCTGGTCGGAGCTTCACAAGTCCTAGTTCATGGATTTGATGGGAAATACTAACCATACCTTCTCTTTTTCTTCTTTTTCTTTTTTTTTTTTCTTTTTTTTACTATTAAGGCTACACCAGTACCTTTTTTTCCTTTTTTCCCCCCAACCCTTCCCTCTCGTCTCCCCCTCCCCCACCTTTCCTTCCTTCAACGTAACCCAAACTGACGTCGCGACTTCACCTCCTTCCAGGCACGGCCGTTGTGGTGACGTACCTGTGGCACATCACCTTCTTCGGCGGCTGCATGGCACTCTCCGGGTACATGGAAAAGGGGCAGCGTCATGGAGTCTTCTGCCACAAAATCAAGGCCAAGTCGGAGTCTGGTAAGTTGTTGTGCAAGAAAGTTGGAAAGTAGTCTGAGTTTTTTTTTTTCTTCTTCTTCACTATCATCATCGTCGTCACTTTCTTCTTCTTCTTCTTCTTCACATTCACCATCTTCGTCGTCTTCTTTATTTTCATCATCTTCATTTTCATCATCTTCATTTTCATCATCATCATTTTCATCATCATCATTTTCATCATCTTCGTCTTCTTCATCTTCGGCTTCATTATCTTCATCTTCATCTTCTTCTCATCCATCATCATCATTTCTTCTTCACCTTCACCACCACCACCATCATCATCATCTTGTTATTATTATTATTATTCACCTCCATCTCCTCCTCCTTACTCCACGGTGGTGGGTGTGTGGGTGAGGGGGGGGGAGGGGAGGATAGTCACTTGGCAGGATTAACGGGGAGTATGTCATGGGAGAAATGAGAGCGGGCGATCATATGATATTATACAAGTCTTTACAAGCATACACGTGTAGGCCACATGTGCACACGTCCATACACATTAACCTACATATATATATACACAGGCATTCATAATAACACACATACATTATGTATACGTCAGTAAAACATGGACAATTTCCACTATGAATATTTATGGGTTCCTTGAATATGCTAAGCGAGTGTTAAATTTAGAAACAGAGGTGAAAGCAAGAGGGATGTTCAATGAACGAAACGGGGGGTTCTATTGGGTGAGGTTTTATACCATTTTCCGGTGTGGTGGGTGATCATGGGGTATTTTTTTTCCGGGTTGCTGCTCTTTATCCGAAGTCGTGGACAGAATTTCAGGAGTTCTGGAGGGTCACTGTTTCGTATGGTTTCTCTCTCTCTCTCTCTCTCTCTCTCTCTCTCTCTCTCTCTCTCTCTCTCTCTCTCTCTCTCTCTCTCTCTCTCTCTCTCTCTCTCTCTCTGTCTCTCTCTCTCTCTCTCTCTCTCTGTCTCCCTCTCCCTCTTCCCCTCCCTCTACCCCTCCCCCTCTACCCCTCCCCTTCTCCCTCTCCCCCTCCCTTCTCTCTCCCCCTCTCCCCCTCCCCTCTCCTCTCTCCCTCTCTCCCTCCCTCCTCCCTCTCTCTTTTTCTCTTCTCTTTCTTTCTCCTCCCATTTCTTCTCTCTCGCCCTCGCTTTCGTCCTTTCACGCCCCACCCCCCAAACCCCAACCCTTCTCTTCCCCCCCCCCCCTCTATTTTCTTCCATTTCCTCTTTTTAAGCGATCTTTGACGCATAACTGGAATGGCAATTACGTCGACCTTTGACCTGGAATGACGGTTTACGCAAATATTTTGAATCGCGTGATGAGGCTTGAGTGACCGCGGTTCGCTTAATTACCAGAGGGACTTGACCTCGCCGGGGAAGTGAATTTACCCTCCAGTTGACCCAGTTTCAGTCTTCCTGTTTGTTTTTATGACCTTAGGTCGTTAGGCTGTTCGTCTTCATTCATTTCTGGGGAGTTTTGGGGAGTTTAGCTTGGAATGGAGTGTTAGGAAGTGTTGTTTTTCTTTTTCTTTTTCTTTCTTTTTTCTTTCTTTTTTGTTATTTTTTTTCAATTTCCCTTTTCTTTATTTCTTTTCTTTATTTTTTCCCACTTTTCATTTTTCTTTTCTTTATTCATTGTTCTTTATTTTTTCTCACGTTTTTCCTTCTTTCTTTTTTTACATTGGTTGCTCCTTTCATTGGCGATCGTCTTCAAGCCACGCAAAATGTTTCATTATGTATTGGAGTATGTTTTGTTCTTGCGTTTCCTCGTCTTTGCTTTCCTTTCTGTTTGCTCCTCTTTACTCTTTTCTTCCCTCCTTACTCCGTCGTCCCCTTCTTTCGCCTCCTTACCTCTTTCTCCTCCTCCTTCCTCCTCCTCACTCCACCTCCTCTTCCTCTTCCTCCTCCTCCTCCTCACTCCACCTCCTCTTCCTCTTCTCCTCCTCCTCTTCTTCCTCCTCACTCCACCTCCTTCCCCTTCCTCCTCCTCCTTTTTTGGACCTCATAAACAGCAAATTGCGTCGGACCAAATAACCTGCATGAAGCAAAAACCAGACTGCTATTGGCCCACTCTCTGAGCGCCTCCTCCAAGTGGCACCGCACCGGCAGCGGCTCTCAAGGGGCCCACTCCCCTCCCTCCCTCCCTCCCTCTCTATATATATATATATATATATATATATATATATATATATATATATATATATATATATATATCTATATATATATATATATATATATATATATATATATATACATATATGTAAAAATATATGTATATACATATATATATATATATATATATATATATATTACATATAAAAATACATACATACTGCCCTATGCATCTCCCTATGCACGTGCATATCTCTCAATATGCCTCATCTCTCATCTCTCCCTCTCTCTCCCTCTCTCTCCCTCTCCCTCCCTACCTCCCTCCCTACCTCCCTCCCTCCCTCTCTCCCTCCCCGTCCCCCCTTACTCTCCTATCTCTCCTCGCCCCCTCGCCCCCTCCTTCACCCCTTTCACCATCGCTCATAATGCGTGCTTCCTTTTTGTGACTTAAATGTCACCCATTTGGCCGCAGCTTTGACGCTGTTGATGCGATGTGACTTCGTGCAAGCACTGCCACACTCGCAGTCACTGCTATTTACCATCACTACAACCACTACCTATAACCACTGTTTCTACAACCACTACTGCTTTTCCCTCTCCTTCTACAACTTTTTGTTCTCGCCACAACTGCACATCGTCCACTACGCTGTTTATACTACTCGTGTTACTTGGATTATGAGCTGTACTGGAAGTGGCTGTCCTCGCAGCAGTGCGGACACAACCACCACAGCTTCGGAGCCTCCAACTCCACCTCCAACTCCCCGGCCTCCACTTCAACCTTCACCTTCCCCACCTCCACCTCCACCTCGCCCGCCTCCAATTCCTCCTCCTCCTCCACCTCGCCCACCTCCAATTCCTCCTCCTCCTCCACCTCGCCCACCTCCACCTCCACCTCCACCTCCACTTCGCCCACCTCCACCTCCCTCACCTCCACCTACACCTCCCTCACCCCCACCTCTCCCCCCTCCACCTCGCCCTCCTCCTCCTCCTCCTCCTCCTCCTCTTCCTCCGCCTCCGCCTCCGCCTCGCCGTCCAAACAGCGCCATCTAGCCCGCGACGGCGCTTTTTATTGGCTCTATGATTGCGGCGACCGTGCTTGTTATTTATTTTTGACCTGCGACGCTGGAGATATTATTGGCTCGCTAATGGCTGGTCTAACCCTTTGGTTCGGCCGCCGCCCCTTTCTCCCTGTCTGGCTCTTGCTCTTCTCTCATCGTTTCTCTCCCTCCCTTTGCTTCTTTCCCTTTCGCTATCTGCCCTTTTATATGTCTTGTCTTTCTTTCCTTATCTCTCTCTCTCTCTCTTTCTCTCCCTATCCCCCCTCCCCTCTCATCTCTCTGTCTTCTCTCTCTCGCTAGACCCTTGTCCCTCCTCTCTCCCCTAAATTCCCTCCCTCTCCCCTCTCTCTCCCTCTCTCTCTCCCTCTCTCTCCCTCCCTCCCTCCTCTCTTAAAATAAAAATCTCCCTCTTCTGTCTCCTAAATTCCTCTCTCCTCTCCTCCTATCCCCTAACATCCTATCTATCTCTCCTTCACCTTTTCTCCGCTCCTCCCTCCCTCTCTTTCTTCGCTCTCTGTGTCCGTCTCTTTCTCAATGTGTGCGTGTGTGTGGATATATATGGCGGTCCCTTTTCTCTCGCGTCGTCCTGGCTTCCTTTCACTGGGCGACGATCCGCTGCCTCGGTTCGGTTCCCACGACCCAGCCAGCCTACCCAGGGGGCGTCTCATAGTTAACGCGTCTCTCTCTCTCGCTCTTTATCTCTTTCTCTCTCTCTACCTCGCTCTTTATCTCTTTCTCTTTCTTTCTCCTTCCCTCTCTCTCTTTCCCTCCCACTCGCTCTCATCCTCTCCTCTCTCTCTCCCTCTTCCTTTCATCCTCTCCTCTCCCTCTCCCTCTTCCTTTCATCCTCTCCTCTCCTTCTCTTTCTTTCCTCTCCCTCTCTTCCTCCCCTTCTCTTCCCCTCCTTCTCTCTACCCCCCTCCCTTCCTCTCATTCTCTCCTCTCCCCTCCCTCTCGCAGTAAAAAGCAACACGAGCAACTCCCTCGCTTCGACCCACATCCGCAAGTCTCGACGCCGTGAAGCTACCCCCCCCCCTCTTCTTGGCGTGGGCAATGCAGATAATGGGATTTGTTGTTAATCTGTTTCTCTGCCCATTCGGTATGATTCAGGTGTATTGTTTTACCACTAAAAGTACTCGGGTGTGCGAGGGTACCAAGGGGGAATAAGTGTAGATGAGTACCATGGGTGCACCAAGTAGTACCAAGTAGTACCAGGGGGGGAATTGGGGTAGATGATGGAGACTACCACGGGAGTACCGCAGCGAGAGAGAAAAAAACACAAGGAAGGAACTAAAACAGAATCTCGCATCACCTGCTACAGATCTCTTTTACACCCGAGGCGCCCCGCTTTGTCGAGATTTGATTTCCATTTGCATATTTCTTTTCTCCGTGACCTCTCTCGGAGGCCAGCCCAGAGTGCCATGACGACAGGTTCTCCAGGAGTGTTTGGAGAGAAGCGGGCCACTTTTTTTCCTGGAGGGGAAGAGGGGGGGGGAGGAGAGATAGAGAGAGAGAGGGAGAGAGAGAGAGACCGTGGGATGTGAGGTTCGTGGCGTCGGTTGTGAGGTTGGCAGGTTCGGTTGCTGGGAGAATCGAGGTTCAGGTGTCGACGGGAACCTCATGCTGTGAGGCCGGAATGTCAGGAACGAGAGGTTGAAATGTAGGTTGGTATTTGGGCGATTTTGACTTTTTTTTCCTTCCCAGTTGTTTAGGGTTGCATCATCCACGAGAGAGGGTTAGGGGAGTCTCCCTAGTAGGTCAGCTGACCTTTGGCCGAGCAATTAAGCGGAGTTTAGAGATTTCAGAGATTGGGAGGAGAGGCCCGATGTTATGCGCGCGCGTGTACACACGCACGCACGGGGGAGAGAGGGAGGGAGCGGATGGGTGGAGAGGAACTAACTTAGACAGACAGACGCAGAGAGACCGAGAGAGAGAGAGATACCGAGAGAGAGAGAGAGACAGACGGAGAGGGAAAGAGAGACACAGAAAGAGAGAGAGAGAGAGCGCGCGCGCGGCCCACATGAGCGCGCCCGCCCCAGACACACGCACATGAGCCCCAGGTTGCTTTCGTCTGATCCACGCGAGCTTTCACTATCAATCGGCCCACACTTTCTCCCGCGTCCCGCCCACACTTAATGGTCTGTTTCATTCATGGCGGCGCCCGTGCGAAGGCCTCCCTGCCATCTATGAGAAAACCCTCTCGCCATTCATCCTCGTTGCGACACGCCATGTTTGGTTCGTTAGGCGCCGCCGAAGGAGAAGAAGAAAAAAAGATATTTGGGCGATTTCGTGTAGGTTCGTCTGTCTGTCTGGCTGGCTGTTTGTGTAATTGTTTGTTTCTGTTTTTTTGTGATTATTTGTATTTATCAATCAGTGTTTTTTTTCAGTTCTTTGTGTTTGTCAGTCTGGGTATGTGCGTTTTTTTTTGTTTGTTTGTTTGTTTGATAAACAATTAAGTTAGTTTTTTTATTTTTTATTTGTGTTTGTGAATGTGTGTTTGTGTGTGTGTGTTGTCAGTGTTTATGTGCGTTTGTTTCAGTCTGTCAGTGAAGGTATGCGCGTATGGAAATATACATAGATTAAATTGCATACATGTGTGTTTGAATTTGCATGCATTCACGTCTAGCGGATATAATTTTGCTACATGTCTTCCCTACAAAGCATAATCTCATCCGCAAAGGCGTCACTTTTTTAGCTCTTCGTGAACTCTCTTTTTCTTCTTTTTCTTCACCTTCTCCTTCTTCTTCTCCTTCTCCTCATCCCTTCTCCTTCTTCTTCTTCTTCTTCTTCTTCTTCTCCTCATCCCTTCTTCTTCTTCGTCTTCTCATCCCTCCTCCTCCTCCCTCTTCTTCCTTCTCCATCCCTCCTCCTCCTTCTTCTTCCTTCTCCATCCCTCCTCCTCCTCCTCCTTCTTCTTCTTCTCCTTCTCCTCATCCCTTCTCCTTCTTCTTCTTCTTCTTCTTCTTCTTCTTCTTCTCCTCATCCCTTCTTCTTCTTCGTCTTCTCATCCCTCCTCCTCCTCCCTCTTCTTCCTTCTCCATCCCTCCTCCTCCTTCTTCTTCCTTCTCCATCCCTCCTCCTCCTCCTCTTTCTTCTTCTTCTCCCAAACCCTTCACGAATCGGACCTCCTTCGCAACCCCGTCGGCCGCACGTGAGAGAGGTTAGGCCTGAGTGCCCAGGATGCTCCCGGATGTAGTCATTCATACATTCATTGGAGGGAAGAGGGGGAGGAGGGGGAAGAGGAGAGGAGGGTAGAAAGGCAGATTGGAAAGGGGGAGGGAAGAGAGAGGGAAGGAGGAAGGGTGGAAAGGAGGGAGAGTAAGAGGGAGGGAGGGGGGGAGAGAGAGGAAGGGAGGGAGAAAAGGAGAGAGAGGGAGAGAGAGAAAAGGAGAGAGAGGGAAAAAGAGAAAAGGAGAGAGGGGGAGAGGGAGAAAAGGAGAGAGGGGGAGAGGGAGAAAAGGAGAGAGGGGGAGAGGGAGAAAAGGAGAGAGGGGGAGAGGGAGAAAAGGAGAGAGGGGGAGAGGGAGAAAAGGAGAGAGGGGGAGAGGGAGAAAAGGAGAGAGGGGGAGAGGGAGAAAAGGAGAGAGGGGGAGAGGGAGAAAAGGAGAGAGGGGGAGAGGGAGAAAAGGAGAGAGGGGGAGAGGGAGAAAAGGAGAGAGGGGGAGAGGGAGAAAAGGAGAGAGGGGGAGAGGGAGAAAAGGAGAGAGGGGGAGAGGGAGAAAAGGAGAGAGGGGGAGAGGGAGAAAAGGAGAGAGGGGGAGAGGGAGAAAAGGAGAGAGGGGGAGAGGGAGAAAAGGAGAGAGGGGGAGAGGGAGAAAAGGAGAGAGGGGGAGAGGGAGAAAAGGAGAGAGGGGGAGAGGGAGAAAAGGAGAGAGGGGGAGAGGGAGAAAAGGAGAGAGGGGGAGAGGGAGAAAAGGAGAGAGGGAGAGGGAGAAAAGGAGAGAGGGAGAGGGAGAAAAGGAGAGAGGGAGAGGGAGAAAAGGAGAGAGGGGGGGAGGGAGAAAAGGAGAGAGGGGGAGAGGGAGAAAGGGAAGGAGAGAGAGGGAGAGGGAGAAAAAGAGAGAGGGAGAGGGAGAAAATGAGAGAGAGGGAGAGGGAGAAAAGGAGAGAGAGGGAGAGGGAGAAAAGGAGAGAGAGGGAGAGGGAGAAAAGGAGAGAGAGGGAGAGGGAGAAAAGGAGAGAGAGGGAGAGGGAGAAAAGGAGAGAGAGGGAGAGGGAGAAAAGGAGAAAAGGAGAGAGAGGGAGAGGGAGAGAAGGAGAGAGAGGGAGAGGGAGAAAAGGAGAGAGAGGGAGAGGGAGAAAAGGAGAGAGAGGGAGAGGGAGAAAAGGAGAGAGAGGGAGAGGGAGAAAAGGAGAGAGAGGGAGAGGGAGAAAAGGAGAGAGAGGGAGAGGGAGAAAAGGAGAGAGAGGGAGAGGGAGAAAAGGAGAGAGAGGGAGAGGGAGAAAAGGAGAGAGAGGGAGAGGGAGAAAAGGAGAGAGAGGGAGAGGGAGAAAAGGAGAGAGAGGGAGAGGGAGAAAAGGAGAGAGAGGGAGAGGGAGAAAAGGAGAGAGAGGGAGAGGGAGAAAAGGAGAGAGAGGGAGAGGGAGAAAGGGAAGGAGAGAGAGGGAGAGGAAGGGGAGAGGGAAGATTGGAAGAGGGAGAAGGGAAGGAGAGAGAGGGAGAGGGAGAAAAGGAGAGAGAGGGAGAGGGAGAAAGGGAGATTGAGGGAGGGAGGGAGAGAAAAATGAAAGATGGTGTGTTATGTGCCTTCGAAGACGCTAAAAATAGACCGATTATTGTTCTTGTACACCTTCTCCCAGACACTTGAAGTCTTTGTCTGGGCAGTAGCAGGTAAAACAGGCACGGGGGAAGGGGGAGGGGGAAGCAGGAGGGGGGGGGAGTGTAACCACCACAAAAGCCTGGAGCGAGTTTTCACCTGACCAGACTAAGTGGAGCCGACCCGAGTATGACGTAGAGTTTGAGGTGCCCGCGGGTGGACGAGGTGGAGGGAGGGAAGGGGAGGTAGAGGGAGGGTGGAAGGGCTGGTGATATCGAATATCCGAACTGGTCTAACACACTTTTGGTTAGTTCCGGATTTTGGGGTTTTGGTTGTTTGTTTGTTCCGATGGTTTGGAGTTTTGTCTGCTTGTCCGTTTCGTGGTCATCGTTGTCGGTTCGCTCACTTTCCCTTCTCGTATGTACGCCTTTCCCTCTCTTTTGTTCTCGTGCCTCACATATTTCCCTTTTTATCTCATTCTCATCTTTACATCGCCCTCCAGTTATTGCCCTGCGCTCTGTCCTCTTTCATCTGCTTGGTTCCTTCATTCTCATTCATACACCCTGTGGTTTTCTGATTCTTCAATCCTTAGGTTATTATGCGTGGTGTTGAGGATGGCGGTGGTGGTGTTGATGGGCGATGATGATGATTGATGCTTTTTAATATGTTGATTGATAATCATGATGTTTTTGATGATTGATGATCATAATTATATTGATGATGATTATTATGTTAATTGACGATCATGATTATGTTCCTGATGATGACGATTGCTAATAAAACGGGTTCTTGGCATGTTCAGAGAACGAGAGCTGCGGCTACCGGTTCTTCTGCACGGGCGGCATCACCGAGGCCGACCCCTGGAACCCGAAGGACAACATGGAGCACTCCCTTATGCTGTTCTTCAAGAACTACGTCGCCAGGTTCCTCAACATCCCGGCCATCAAGGGTAAGGCCGAGAGTTCCTGATGTGTGGATAACTGATAAAATAGAATAAATAGCATTAAGTCTCAATAGAATAGGTAGCATCGCATAAATAACTCTCAACAGAATAGATAAGATTGCATAAATAACTCTCAATGGAATAGATAGCATTGTATAATTAATTCTCAGTAGAATGAATAACATTGCATAAATAACTCTAGTAAGATGAGATAAAATGTAATTCATTACTTGTTTGGAAATGAAAAAATAAGTCACGGATAAGTAAGAGGATTCAGTATATATGTTTACATCTATTTTTACATAGTTTTTTGTGTACGGATTGAATTATTTGATTTTAAAAACGCATTCTAGTTTGTATGTGCATTACATATTTCTCTCTCGCCCACAGCGCTCGTCGTGATGGTGTTCCTGATGTACTTGTTGGTGGCCTGTTGGGGCTGCACGATGGTCAAGGAAGGCCTGGAGCGACGCCGTTTGTCCCGCTACGATTCGTACTCTGTGGAATTCTACGACTTGGAGGACATGTACTTCCGAGAATATCCTTATCGAATTCAGGTGCGTGCATGGGGGGGAGGGGTTTCGTATTCAGGTTCGGGTGGAATTTCGGAGTTTTCGAGTCGGAGGATGTGTCGCTGTTCGTTCGAGTAAGTAGGGGTTGTCACTGGTCTGTTTATCAAAGGTACTCGAAACATCATAGCTATTCGAAATCAGTAGATAGTAATAAAGACATTTATGGCCATTCTCGGGCACTTTGGGCACGAGGTAGGAATTCACAGAAAGATGCTCCGGGGTCAAGAGGGAAATAATTAGCAGTACACTGTATTATACGAGAAAAGCATCCATGAAACTGTAAACCACGAACATCGTCTAACAAGGAATGATTCGTTCCAGGTTGTGATCACTGGCGACGTGAACTACAGTGACCCGATCGTCCAGGAACAGCTGATGGATCTGCACCAAGAGTTCGAGAACCTAACTTACGTGGCGGGAGCTCTGTACACCGAGTCCTGGCTCAGGGCCTGGCTCGGCTTCCTCGACAGGAATCAAGAATTCCTGGAACTGAATGTCACAACAGAAGAGGACTTCATTGCCAATCTTCGAGAGGTAAGTTTGTGTGTTTGTGCCTCTGTCCCTGCGTATTCTTTGCTCGGGCATTGGTTGGGAGAAACGTTTGGATCTAGAACCACATCACCTGGACGAGATATTAAATCAAGCTACATGTTCCTAATGTTTGGTTAACCGTTTTCACTAGATATTGAGTTGTCTCATATCCGTTACATAATATCACGACTTTACATATTTTATAATATACTTATTAACCACACCTCCAACAGATCTACTTATCGGGTCCAGCCAATGCCTTCGCGCAAGATGTGGCGTTCAACGAAGACTACACTCGGATCAAGGCTTCCAGGTTCATTATCCAGACGCACAAGATTTTAGATGCTAATGATGACAAGGACATGATGGAAAAGCTGCGACAGGTGGCCCGAGATTCGCAGTTCAACGTCACTGTGTTCAATCCCTTCTTCATCTATTTCGATCAAGTTAGTATTACTTGCCGTTGTTGATTTGCTAAGGTATTTTTAGTTTTGGATTTGAGGATGTATAGTGTATATGTTGATACGAGGAAATAGATCTAGCGAATGCCTTTTCATTTTTTCAGTACGTGTTAGTGAGGACGACGAGTATCCAGGCCATCTGTCTTGCTGCTGCCGTCATGATGGTGGTTTCGCTTATCTTCATCCCGAATCCCCTCTGCTCGCTGTGGGTCGCCTTCTCCATCGTCTCCATTGAGGTGGGCGTGGTGGGCTACATGACGCTGTGGGGCGTGAACCTCGACTCCATTTCCATGATCAACCTCATCATGTGCATCGGCTTTAGCGTGGACTTCTCGGCCCATATTTCCTACGCTTATCTGGCTGCCAAGGTCGACACGCCCGAGGAGAGGGTGCAGGAGTGCCTCTACGCTCTCGGCCTTCCTATCCTGCAGGGCGGCATGTCAACCATCCTGGGCATCACCACGCTCATCCTCGCTCCGTCGTACATCTTCATCACCTTCTTCAAGACGGTGTTCTTGGTCATCTTCTTCGGCGCCATGCACGGCATCTTCCTCCTGCCCGTGCTGCTCTCCTTGCTCGGCCCCGGCTCGTGCTCCAACCGCAAGAACAAGGAGATCACTCCTCCAATGAAGGGCAACGGCCATCCCTTCTTCATGCACGGCCAGGCCCTTCCCCCGCCCGGGTCGCACGACGCCAGCAGCCTGAAGATCCCGCGGCCACACAGCATGTCAGCCTCTCAGTCGGGGACTCCAGTGGCCCCGGTAGGCCTTGGTCGCTCCGGCGCCTTCCTGGCTCCCGCTACGCTTGCTTCCAACAAGGATGATGGCAACAGCCTGGAAAAGGACCTGGGACTAGGTACTTCCGGCGAGGAGTCGAGCGAGTCGAGCCTCAGCAAGGGCGCAGCCAACCGCCGCGGGGGCCCGGATATCATCCCTGGCAGCGGAGGACGCCGCGGACTGCCCATTCTAGAGGTTTACAGCAATAATGGATATATCAGCGATGACCTGGAAGCTGAGGAACGCCGCTCAGAAGAACGCCGCCTCGATCACTACGGCGAATGGGAAGACCCACGTCGCAGCTACCAGAACCACAGGCCTTCACCCGAGCGCTCGTCGTCCATCCATCGAAATGATTCCTCTGCACGTCCTGGGCAGCGCCAGGCTCGCCCGCGCTCCTCCGACACCCGGGAGCGAACTGAACTCAGGAGAGGTTCATCGGCAACAAGGTCATACGGAGCGCGTTCCTCTGCAGATCCCCGCGGAAGGCACCGCGATAACCATTAACGACGTCACGCCCAAGTGACCACGTGCCATGGCCAAGTGTACAGTGTACATAGTGTAGTATGAATGGACAGGCCCAGCGCAGCTAGTCACTGGGCGAACACCCCCAATCCCATCTCTTAGTTCTCCCCAAGGGTTGTGTTTGTCACCCCGCGGATTTGTGCCATTCCGCCCACATTTCGACCCTGCTGTGTTCTCATTCATCAACATCAGATATGTATGTTTGTCCTTGTCAAGGGGTGAAGCCCTTCCTTATATGAAAATAATTTCGTGTGTCTTGACAAACTGCACCGAATAGCGGGGTCGGTGGAAATAAATCATCTGTATTTATTTAAACGAACTTTATTTTGTGTTGCAAAGGTACATACATTGTGGACAAGTGGACAACGACGCTGAACTAGCGTTGCAAGGGATAGGGCAGACCACAGACACGCACAATCTGCCACGCTAACAGTGCGGTGGTGTTTACCGGCCGGTCCACGATGTAGCACATAGTGATTGGTAATGACAAATGCCAAAAGTTGCCAGAGCAGGTGTACTTAATCTGAGGAAATAAGTGAACAGTGATTCTCGAGAATAGTTTTTTTAGTGTGTATGTAACTGCTGAACAAGATAAATTAACATTTTGTACAAATTTTCATCGGATATATTCCCGTTTTTGGAAGTGTCAGGTTCACAGTGTTTCCCAGATTGCCAGTATCAGTGGCATGCTGGAGCTCATTATGGCTCAATAGTAATGTAATCGTTTTAAATATCATTTTAATGTAAACTGTATCAGTTACCACTTTGTCGACAAGTTTTTGAGTGAAAATACATTCCCAGACTTGATGAACTCCAAACGTCATATGATTGAAGTGTAGACTTTTACTATTATTCCATTTTATTTCATTAACTGCAATACTGATATTGTGTGATATAGGAATGAATCGTTATTTTATAATACTTTTATAATGAAAATTTGTTTTTAGAAATAAGGTTTGATAAGGTAGATGCTCGCAGGACGTTGTCCTGAGAGGTAAATGTATATAGTATAAATTTTATTTCAGTTTTCGTCCAAATTTAACAAATTCTGTTTTAGGTAAATCTCGCTCTCGCATTAGATTCACTTGGTTGGTTTTATCAGGAAAGTGGTTTGTTTTCCTGCATCAGAATGCCTTACCAAAAGGTTATACCAGTCGGGTCCAAACTCCTGCAGAGAAGTTGGATCCTTCGACTCGTCCAGTGTTTAAGGCATCCGATTAACCAAGTTGGATACCTTCTATCACATGGTACTTGATGCATGGAAACTAGCCCTTCGCATGTAGTTTTTACAGGGAGAATAGGGTCTCCTTAACAACTAGCTGAAAAAGGTAGTTGATTTGCTGAGACCAGAGAGCTGCTCGTGGCAGAGATGCTTCCCTGGCGGTTATTTTAAAACTGTCGAAATCCTGGTGGCCGACACGATGCATGTGCATAGCCTGTCTAAAAATGGTGAGCAGCATTGTCAAAAGTGGTAGTTTCTGTGCTGATAATTTATATGATGTATATATAAATGTTCACACATTAATTGCACTGTCCATATGCGCTGTAAATAGCATTGACAGACGACCGTGTTCATGTTTATTTTTCTTTAACCCTGTAGTGTTTCTGCACATAACAAAGCAGAGACTTGAGATTTCGAGAAAACGCCTTGCCTCGTGTATAACGATAAATCGATACTTGTTAATGCCTCGACCATTTAATATATGTATTTATAGGCGAAGTCATTGAAAATGGATAGACTTGAAAGATTAGTTGATTGCCGTAAGCATACGATGGAGTACTACAGAAGCGTCACCAGATTCAGTATTATTAAGCCCCTCTACATTTTACATGTGCAATGATAAAAAATGTCACTAATAAACCCAGGTTTCTTAATTATTTGTATTTCATTCCCTCATATTCACATGAAGAAAATATAATAATTTGGATACTATGTCGCGCACGTGTGCGTGTGCCCATTGGCGCAGTTGGATAAGTTGGATAAGGCTGTCTGCTGCTCTTCCTAGCACAGAGGGGGAGGTGGCGACCCATAACACCTGTAGGTCAAGGCTATGTGCCATTCTACATGTTCTTACAATATTATTATGAAGGTAAGCCTCTTGTACTCATTAGTACCGTAGTCTCGATTTATACAAAATTGGAAAAGCAATGTTAATTGGACTAGCGCATAACGAGCAGATCATCAGAAACTAAACCAAAAACTTAGAGCTGTTTTACGTGCAATAGCACATAAAAACATGTTTCATCTCACCTCCGCGTGGGATGAAAATAAGATAGACAATAATCATATGAAATTAAAGATGTAAGAAATATGGCTACATTATTTTTAATAGTATAAGGTTCTTTTCCGTCTTTATTCCATTTTCATATGAGTAGACGTTTAGATATCCAACCCATCTATAATGTCCTCATTTAATATTATAGCTCGATCTCATGATCCAGTATCCATAGTCCGCGGTTTTCTCTTTTCTTCACTAGAAAAGGTCTTCTCGCCCTCACTGATACATTTAATATCCGATTATTACTAACCCTAATATATTAGCTGCCAAGTAGTTGTTTAGCCAATTGCTGCATATTAATAGCAATCGTTAAAGGCTACAGCTAATATATAATTAAAATATGGATGACAAGGCCTTCAAAATTTGAAGTTAATATTTTCATACCTTACAGGGAGATTCTAATACGAATGAAAAACTGTACCTATAGCCGTATTATGTGCAGTGCTTTAATATGTAGTTTTTTCATTGAGGCACCTTTTTTTCTTTATAATCTTATCATATGTGCCACTGGCATTTATCACCAAAATTGCAATTATCGTTATTAATAAAGTTCAACAGGTTATCTGGGAACGAATTCAAAAGCAAAGCATTTCCATGAAAAATATGGATTTTCTCATGATTCATTGCAGTATGCCCCCTAAGCAAGTTTGATTTGATGATTCTCTTTGCATGAATACAAAATCATTTAAAACATTATTTACAATAGTATATTCTAGGTAAACCTCTGTTGACCAACTGTGTTTCATCGATCGAGTGGATGGTTATTCAAGTTCTAATATGAATACAAACTTGTATAGTTAATAAGCATTACATGCTACTCACAGTAAAGGTTACTGCTCACTTTATAATATGCATTGCTTATAGTAAAAGTATCATGTCATATCCTGAATAAATAGAAACTTGGTTTAAGGTACCTCATTGTCATTAATTTAAAAACTGTGCATTTTGCAATACAGCATCTGTTCCCACATGAAAGTAGCTCATTTTCTTCCAGAAATATCCTCGTGGATGTTCTGATTCCCACTGATGTTTATAATTGCAAATAAAGGCTCCATCTAATGCACTCTGTGCCTTTGTCTGATATTATTTTATCATATTTGGCCTTACTACAAATAACACCTTGGATGTAATTCCTTCTGGAAAACGAGGCTATTTGCATTTTCCCATTTCTTAATTTGCAGCATCAAATAATACTTACATATACAAAAAAGTAATTTGTCAACTATTCTTTCCTTGATAAATATAATTTCATACTGAACCAGGAAAACTGTCAATTCTTTACTATAGTTCAAATTATTATACATGAAGATCACATCTGACAAAGATTATATCAATATTTTATGAAATGCTGCAGGCAAACTTTTCTCCATCTCTAAAATGAACATTTAGCATATAGCATTAGAAGCAATACATGCATGTACTGTCTAGGAAGAAAAATCCAAAATTTTTCTAATCAAAAGCTGTGGCAAAGGTAAATTTGCTTAATTTTTTCCACCACAAATTCATTTTTTTTCTTCTTTGTCTAGATATCAACTAGATCTCTACAAATATGTAAAATAAACACACATTTAGGGAAAACCAAACTACCTTCTAGATATAAATGTGTATTTAAGGGAATGAGTCATTTACTTTCCCTCACATACTATAAGAAAATGCTGTGTAATAATTGGTAACTAGTCCAGTAAATAATTTTTGAACACAAACTTTATGCAGTTAAGTACAAAAGACTCGTACACTAACATCTACCCTGGAAATGTTTGCCATCAGCTGTTAAAACATAAAATATACATGGACTCGCAGTACAAGTGACATCTGTGTTTCATTTTTTTTTTTTCTTTTTTCTATCTCTGTTTTTAGCATTTTAGCCACTGACTGTCCGTCAGTGGAACACCATTTCCTGGCAAGTTTTTGAAACACCATGATACCAAGTGAGACGGAGAAAACATTTTGCTTTCTCACATATTGAAAGGATTATACAAGTCTTAAATAACAGACCCAACAGGTATATAAACTGAACACTCCATCAACACAATGCAAAATGTGAATTGGTATTGTAGTGAGGCACCTAGGCCTTGTCATACTTCATTCACTGATTATTGCTTTTAGTGTTGTGAAGGTTAGGAGATGCAATCAGGGACTGAGCAGAAGATAAAGCAGATTATTTCATCATGGGCAATATGGACTGCTCATATTACCCTTGAACTGAGAATGCAAATACAAGAAACCTAAACTTCAAAAGTACTTAATGGGTGGGTTATTCTCAAAACTGAAAAAAAGACAGAAAAACTGGAGAGTTCAGAAGACAAACGAAAAAATTACATACTAACTGTAATATGAAGCAAAAGTTAAAGGCAGTAACAGGAAAGTATCAAAGATGGAGGGAGACAGCAGACTGAACTGTAGGGGAAGAGGGGGGGGAGGGGCCAAAGTTCCCTGAGTTGTTCGTGCAACATATATTCAAGTGCACAAGAGAGGCTAAGGCCACGTCACCTTTACCAAAAATTCTACCAAGTAATCAGAGAGGTCCTTATATCACACACATTAGTGCTTTTTTCTCTAGAAGATATGAAAAACAGTCACACCTTAACCCAAGAAAGCAGATTCCTGCCTGGGTCTTCCTCTGAAGTTGAGATCACAATACAGCCCAGGTACTACTTCATAATGTATTTTGTTTTTTTTTTTTACTTAAGCTTATGGATTCTTTCTATCAAAGACATCACATTTATGACCAAAAGTTCCACCCAAATTTTGTCTGAATTTCTGATATATATAATACAAACAAGAGAAATCACAAATTTATTTCACTAAGTAATTCTTGACGAAGAAAAGATAAAACTATGGAAACGGTGGCAGGGATGTTAAAAGAAATCCATGATGACATATTGCAAAAAATAACAATCTCCATATTTACAGAAATCTCTTACACAGTTACTAATTAAGGTTAACACCACTCATTAACAAATAGCATATTTGTATTGCACAGTGATCAAGATCTTTATCACATTTATAATAATACAAAACTAAGCAAACTTTCACACCAGGAAAAGCACATCAAATACTTACATAAGTGTTCCACTAATAGCAAACCTCATGACCTTTCGTGTGAAAAGGCTTCTTGTAACCAACCAAAAAAATTCTATCCAACTGCACCACTCTCCACTAAGTCTTCATATAAAATATCACTTATGAAAATTAAAATCCAGAGCCTAGCTATTTCTTCATATTGAAAATGTATAAAAAGAAATCTATTTTGTATAAAGAAAGCTCAAAAGTGCAGCTGTTACAATTTTTTTTAAATATTCATTTTCAAAAAGGCTTGAATTTAATTTCTTCAAACATTGCCTTTACACAAAACCTTGTATCTTATTCCTTCAAAACAAAGGTAATTAGACATATTACACATACATGCACATACACACTAAAGTGTACACACACACACACACACACACACACACACATTTACAAGACCAACTGTAAGAGCAAATAACTTAGGAGATTATGAAGATGTAAGCACAATGAATATATTCCAACTGGAATCATAATCTTATTTCAAGGCTGGTCATCAGTTTGATGGTAGGTTCCCTGTGTATTGTAATTCCCACTTTATAATGGAAATCATAGCACAACAAAGTAGACTCAGGACGACAACTATCAGGGCTTGGGTGCCTTTATAAGGATATGTGCATCAATCTTACATCAGCATCATTTTGAAATCATACGACTTCCTGAATGTCAACTTGCCAAGTTAGTTTATTACTCAGTCAGTATCACAGAGGAGAAACAGACCTACTAATATACTGTGCATGAAAGTTGAGAGCAAATGCACCAATCAGTTTAGAGATTCTTATCACTGGCTAAAAGATCCACAGCTATTGTGATATATTAAAAGAAAAAAAAATTAAGAAAGAGGTCAATCTGAAGTACTTCCTGATAAACCATTTAATCCAAATCCAGATACAAAACATACGAAATGTGCATCTGATCTGAATACAATGCATTGATAATACCCATTTCATACAAACCAGTCACTTCAGCTTCTAGCAGACTTATGCCCCAAATGTCCACATCAACAAATCATTTATGTATGGTATGATACTGTGATGTAGAAAAAATGGTCACTACTTCCCAGGTTGTAGTGTGAATGTAATTACCTTGCGCAATCACATTTTCACACATGTAGTGACACATTCCCATACTTGTAAACAGGAGAGCATTCTGGAACTATCATGGTGTCCTCTCATTTTTACATTTAAGTCAATTTCGGAATGTTTTATCAGTAAATTATCCATACTGTCTACTGGCTCTTTGCCAGAAAGTAATGGGATTTCCCAAAGAATATTGGGTGGGGGAAAAAAATAAAGCTAAAATAGACAGAGGAAAAAGTGGGACAGCTGGAAGTTACTGACATGAATTTCGTCCAAATGAAATATTTTATTATTTCTACATTCTAATAGCAATATCCCTCAAGTTATAAAAAAAGATAACTATACAACAGAAAATAAATAATATTCTTTAAAAATTCAGCTCACAGATTAATATTCTAGTTACATTGAGGATCATACATGTCAACTTCAATTTTGTTGTTGGTACCACTGCTACACGCTGCCTCCTGGTCATCACAGTCAGCAACATTCTTGGGCACACCATTGTCTACGAAGGCAAATTTCTTGGGTAGGCTAAGGTCAAATTTTGTGCCTGAAAATTGAAATCACTTCAGTTGAATTTTATCTTGTAAAACTGATATTCTACTTCATTTGTTTGTGTATGGGTAATATGTTACTATAAAACTGTGTTAACACTACAAAGTTACATGTATATTCATGTTTATGTAACCTAGTAAACCACTTCAAAGTTCATTTTAGGGTCCCCATAGCCCACACTAAATTCTTAAATTTATTTTTAAAAGTATCTTAAATCTGTATCATACATTAATGTTGAAGAATGACCCTTATTTTCATATTCTGGGTTAAAGATATGTTCATGATAAAAGGTATTTGTCAGCATAAGGTCAATAAATTAACTCTCCCTAGATAAGAGTGACAAAATACAAGTTATTTAACTAACCTTGTCTATGATAGAAAAGAAGGTATGCAGTCGAGTACTCCTCCTCCCGAGGCTTCTGCCGTGTTACCGAGTCATCATTAAAGTAATGCCATTCTCCTGTTACCGGACTACGAGCAAAAGCTGTGTAGTGACCTGCTTGTGCAACTGCAATGCAAATATACAACATACATTGCACAACTTTCCACATCAGCATTGTACATCAAATTTTTAACAATTCACATACGGTTACTAAAGAATAAAATATGAAAGTAAAATCTTTGTTAGCCTGATGGATGTGGGTGACATCATTACATGCCATGTCCACTGTAATTTTAATTCACTAATTGCATTTACAAACAGATGCTTCACAAGTACTTCATCACTATGAAGTCAATTACTAGTCATACTTATCTCACCTATTTTTAGTTTTAATTGATTTCCAGAAAGATTCTTTCATATCATCCCTCTTCTAGATATATCTACACATGAATATTCACACTGAATATTATATTCTCTTTAGAAAACTATGATTCCAAATAAATACCTACACAGAGCTAGCTAGTAAGCTCAGATTTTTATTCTTTCTTTCTTTTTTTTTAAGATTAATATGCAACTTACCTCCCACATGGCAGACACAAGCATACAGATTGTACAGTTGGCTGGTGCTCGTTTCTCTGGACACAAAGTCAGAAACATCAAGCCCATCAAGCGGGAAGATGACTTTGTCATCTAACTTGGTGCTCATTGTACCATGGAACAGAAATCTGAATGTACAGCAGAGAAAAAATGTAATCAATAAATATACCCCAAAATAAGTAAAAAAAATATCTCAATAGCTTTTAAATTCTAAAAGAGGCATTTCAGCAACCTTGCCATCAAGCCCACTCACTTAAAGAGCATCATAAAATGGAGAGAAAAAGGGAAGGGGGACAGGGAGAGTGAGGGCGACATACAGGAGATGAACAGGAAAGAGGGAGAGAGTGTGAGAAATATAACATGTATCTAAATATGTATGAAATGAAAAACGACAGAAAAATATCAACCCCTTCAATCAAGGTGATGTGAACAACATGTCATGAAAAAATTTAGCTAGAGAGCTGGGTGACGTGAACATGCCACCATGGAACAAAACGGCCATGGGCCGGGTAAGCAAACTTGCTATAATGAGCAAAGGCCAGGGTGACGGAAAAGGCTTGCCATGAGAGCAAAAGCCTCTTAGGACTCATTTAGCATTTACAAAACGGCTTTTGCATTATTCCCATCTATACACAAGTGTGGAAATGCAATGTCCATAACCCTGACTGGAAGAGTGCTGGCTCCAGGGGGGATGCCATTTCCATGCTCAGTATTGTATTCCTGGATGCTTTGACCAGGGTGCAGGTTGTATAACAGAAAAAGTGAATATAAAAAAAAAATATATATATATATATGACAAATAACAAAATATGACTTTTTTTCTTGCCCCACTTTATTTACTATATAGAGAGATGATATGGAGTCTGTGCAAAGTAAACAGTCTATTACCATTTGGTTAAAGCAAATCAAAAGACATAAAAGGAAGATGGCAAAAAATAACTTTGCAAACAAAAGACACGAGTCTTATCACCGTATATGAGTGTTTGTGTGCGCCGGTCCTACACGCCACACACCTGGCAGAGCGGCCAATTTCATAAAGCCTGATGAATAATATTGTTGGAGGGGTCGAAGGTATATGTTATTTCATTATCACTGTCATTATTTAGTAAAGAGAAAGCCTTATATAAACCATGAGAATTGTTATTTCTAACCTACTATGTTTATTCACAGTGGCATTTTCACCATTAAGAGGCACTCATATAATTAGTTCAGAGGCACCACGGGATACTAGGAAATAGGGGAAAGGAGGGCTTTTTGGGTGTATATGCCAATTATTGTAATACTTCTACTTCTACACTTCTACACAATCTTCATTCACAAAAAGAAAAGAGGTCATACAACTGGTTCAAGGAGACAAGAGGGTTCTGACGACTGACTCATGAAGACAAAGAAGTGCAAGGGGGTAGGGAAAGGAAGTGGGTTTGGGGTAAATGTACGGAAGAAAATTGCTAAACAGTACCAGAACTATTTCCAAATATTCCCTTCCTTCCACCAACAGCAAAAAAAATAAATAAATAAAAATAAATAAAAAATAAATAAAAAATAAAAATTAATAATAATAATAATAATAATAATAAAAATAAATAAAATAGCCCACCCATTTTTGAGAGGCTTTACTATTGTGTATACACAGATCTATCTTCTTTTTTTTAAGCAAAAAGCCACAGTGGTGGATATTCAGACATCAGTTATTATCGAGTATAATGGATCAAAATTAAACTTCACATTAAGATATATATACATATTAATAACCATTAATCCCTCTTTTCTTTTTTAACATCTATCTTTGGAAAGATTCAAGGAATAGCATACAAGCTTAAGGACTAGACAACAACTCTTAACACATATTTTATATAATTTCATAGCCATTTACTTAAAGATACTCTGAGATATATTCTTTAAATCATAAAATCCTTTACCAAGGTACCAGTCCACAAAGACTTGATACATTTAAACTATCACAAAACTCTTTAATTTAAAAAAAGAAAAGAAAAAGTACTGTAACTGGCATGCCTGTAGGTATAGAAAATTTTGATTATTATGAACAAAAAAATGTTAAGAGAACTGATATGCAATACCATTACTTTCTGAAGTATATGGAAGTAAGAACATCCTTCAAATTTCTCCATGACTATCAGCTAACACTTGAATGATTTCCTCACCTTTCTAAGTGTATTATGAGGTAGGGAGGGTATCGCCACACAGATATTGTCTTTGTCGCCTGCTGCTTGCGCTCACACTTAGGACAAAACCATGAATCTGTTTCTTCAAGGGTTTCACTGTAAAAAAAAGTTATGTTAGATATCAGAGTAAAACAAAAAAAAATACTAATTATATTCATGAAACAAATTATCTTCTGACAATAATCACAACCAAACAATTACCAACAATAACCATTTTACTACCTTTGAGTAAATGCTCTTAGACAATCATATAAGGTTAATGGATCGTTCTGCCTCATATCATTCAAAGAGGGATGATCCGTGGTTGCCGCAAGAGCATGACACTGTTCTGGTGTGAGGCTTGTGAACCGTACACATAATGTGTCTCCTGCCTGCAGAACCACTTCTGGACCATCTAACACCTCACAACCACGGCAGTGTGATGAGAATAGGCACCGAGAGCAGTTGTAACCCTGGAATATTGATTATACTGAAAATCCTCTTCAAAGACATTAAACATTGCTGGAAAGTTCAGATTCCATCATAATATGAGTATAGATTTATTGAACACATAAGCATCTTATAAATTTTCCAATTCAGAAATATTAGACATTGTAGCTCAACATACTAAATATAAATAAAATACTTTAAAATAATGCAGAAATACCAAAAATAAACTATTTCTGGAAAAGAAATAAGAAGTATATGTACACCCACTTAACAAAAAGTAAACTGTGGGCTAACTGGTAATTTCTATGGGACACCTATTTATATTCACATTACCACTTACCCGCCCATCAACAAACAACAAGGAATACTGCGTTCCAGCTGGTATTCTGGGTGCTAAAGTACGCGTTAGAGTAGCAGGGCGCAACCGAGAAGGCAAGGCAAGTAAACTCGGATGACCCAACAACTGCATGCACCGCTTGTTATTGTTGTCACTCTCCTGGTCCATCCGAAAAACTAAGGGTACCCGTAATAATCTGGAAAGCAATAAAGACACTGCTACCAAATGTACATTACATCCAGTAACTATCCTATCTATCAAGAATATTTGATATTGTAATATTGCTAGATGGAATAGTACATCACAGAATTAGTGCATTAATAACAATAATTCCTATTTGCAGTAAAATAACTGAATAAAACCAACTGGAAAGGCACTCAACTCAATTGCTATACCAAAGCAAAACTTCAATATCATGAATCAACTATAAAAAAACATTTTTCTTTCCATAAAAGTCCTCCATCTCTGACTGAATGGAAGG
Organism: Penaeus vannamei; assembly: GCF_042767895.1. NCBI lineage: Eukaryota > Metazoa > Arthropoda > Malacostraca > Decapoda > Penaeidae > Penaeus > Penaeus vannamei. The sequence continues at coordinate 8,460,074 of NC_091549.1, forward strand.
AAGTAGCCAATAACAGTAAAATAAAATCATTACTTTAACTGATATTATCAATAGAAACATGTGTTAAAACATCATCTAGATAATTTGATGACAAAGTATACCATAGAGAAACTTTTTGCTATAGTATGCCTCCACTTTTTACAAGTGGATCTTGGACTACCTATAACTTGTTTTGATATCCACACAAAAAATAAACACCATAACTAATTCACTTTGAATACTTACTAAACCATACACAATTTTCCAGAAAAATTAGGCTTGAAAGAGATTCTTAGCCTACATTTTTAGCCAAAGCATTCTGGGCCAAACAAGCAAAAAACTGTGCCTAGAATAAATACTTGCCACCTAAGATTTGGGCACAGTTCATCATGGCAAAAATAAATGCCATTCAATGGGTTAACCCTTAATGAACACACTGTCTTACAATCTGAAGAATATATCAAACAGTGGAGCACTAAATAATCACTCATATAATCCATTTCAAAATACACAAGACTATAAATACGCATTTTTGGAATCAATAGAAAAAATACATAATGTGCAACAATAATCTACCACCTTCTACTGGGCATATTGCTCCAGTGAGCCTTGTACATTCACCTGCGTGCTTCAATACAAGGGGTAAGAACTTAATAAACATCACAACACATAGTTCAGTTACCTAGCCTTTGGTTTTTCCATCTTTCTCTTCTCCACAGGTATGAGATCAGAAGGAGATAAGGATGTCTGACATACAGGACAAGGCAGACTCTCTCCACCATGATGTTTACATGACATCTGCAATTTCCAAAAAAATCTTTAAAATATATCTTACTCTATACTTTCCAGTGTATGAAGATAAATATTAAGCTAAGTGTCAGAAACAAAATGAATGAATGTCTATTTTTTGATAAAACCTAACTTTCCTCTCATTCAGTTTGAATCATCTTGGTTATCTGTATCTTTAGCAGAGAACCAGTCATATTTTGGTATCCAAATTCACTCAATTATCATTTCAAGGATTTACTTACACTATCTAAATATACTTCTTTAACAATAATTCACTGCTTTACCTCAATGCAACCGTCACACAGCAAACAATCCTCGCAAGTGTGATGAGTTCTGAGTTCTGTCTGACACATCTCCTCAAGGCAAATGTTGCACGGCCGCCAAAGATTGCTTCCGCTTCCACTGGCACCTCCACTGGCACCTCCACTGGCTCCATTAGTACCCGTACTGCCACTGGAGCATCCCTGACTCTCCGATTCCTTCTCTGCATCACCGTTATCCTGTAGTGACATTTCATGTGAGACACTGTTGAACAAATTTTGGCACAAACACTGTAATTCTATTTCTTTCAAATTAATTTCTGGAGGCACATCCCTTGACATTCTGTTTGCAGCACCTCTTACTACATTACCCATCAAACAATAACATTAAACTTTGCAAATTTTCTTGTTAGTCTTCTAGCAAAGGGGCTCTTCATCAATAATTTTTCTTTTCTTTTTTTTTCAAGTCAAATTAAATCCAAAGCTTCCAATAAAATTGACAGGATATGACAGAAATTCATATGTTACCCATAAAATAAAATACAGTGTGTTCCATCAAAATAAATATACAAATATATAAGTAAATAATATATAGAATTTAACCTCAGATTTTGCATCTTCAGCAGATTGCATTTCTTCTTCCTCATCTGCACTGGGGGGAGGCGGTGCTAATAGGAAGCCATAAATACTTCGTAGGTTGTAATTCAAGAATTTGGTCATGTAACTGTCCTCCTATATAAAAAACAAATTGCATATTATTAAAATTACTTAAAACCACAGGATATGTTGATTAAGCAGTAAGTATGTCAATCACAAAAGCTAACAATATTCAATGTAAGAATTAATTTCAGTAATGCTCAACCTAGCTTCACCTTTCTACACTGCAAATTCAATGAGCACTTACCACAATCCGAGCAATATGATTGTCAAATACCTCCGCAGTAACAAGGTTTTCTGCAGTGTTCAAGCCAACCATCTTACACAAGGCTGCCTTAAGGTCACTGACATAAGACACCTTGCAGAGGGTGATAAGGTAACGAGTCGGAATGCTACCTTCATATGGTTCGTATGTCACAGCTGGAATTCATAAGGAAAGACAATGAACTAAGTTACTCAATTTATAATTTTTGGAAAGAAAGATTCAAACTTACTGTTGAAGGTATGATATATATTTAAGAAAAAAATCATATTCCAATTGAATAACCAAAATTCTGATCAAATGGATACATAAATTACCCACAGCACTGTATTTTATGTGAATGTTTCACTTAAATTACCTACTTCAAGACAAATTGAAGAAACAAAGGGGGAAAAAAAAAAAAAATCATGAAAACATTACACATAATCCTTTTGACAATTTTGTGCATCAATGGACATTCTAAATATGCTTTAAAAAAGACTCGCACAATACAGTTTTTACCAAACTACCTACCATCAATTAAATAATTCAGTTACATTTAAATACATATCTTATCACAACACCAGTAATGAGAACATGATTTAGTATAATACATCTTACTACAGTCACCAACTTTTACATACAGAAAATATAAATAACATACACAAAATTCATGTTGCACACAAATATCCAAACAAAAGAATACAGATTTGAATTTCATCTTTCTATAAATATTAAGACATGAATCAATCACATCTAAGAAGAACTGCAAATTGCAAACTATTATTCTAATGAAACAATACTTACAAATCTGGATCTGATTAGCATATGGTAGAGGCACAGAGAGGGTTCCAAAAGGGTCATATTTCACTGATGTATGCCCACACACAGAACATACCAGCTAGAAGAAAGTAGGTTTTAAATAGTAATTATTTTGATTATCAATAACAACTACATTATAAGCTTTTCTGACCATTAGGTAGTAAAAATTTAATCTTAGTACTACATACCAAATTTGTTATTTTGCCACATGAAGAGGGAAAACATGTTTGCAGAGTTTGCTCTAAATTTATTATCATAAACAAAAGAGAAAATACAAAGCCTATTTCTTCTAATCTTAGGTCCATAACAAAGAATTCTGTATTTATGATATAATAAAAGAAAATTATGCACTAAAATCATGACTACATTGAAGATTTTAAGAAAAATATCAAAATATCCATCAAAACTGCTGCCATAAAAAATGGCTAAGCCAATATAACACTTACCAAGTCAGTGCAGAAACATAATAGACAGATCAACTACTCAATAATGAAAAAAGATCATGGCTGAAATGGCACTTCATCTCATAAAACAATGAGGAATATTATCTGCAAGTCCTAATTCTAACCCATTAGCAACAGGAGACTAAATTCACATCATAACAATGATCACTGATGATGGATAACCAATGATGACATCCCACACAAATTACTGCAAGGTGTGGAGTGACACACACTAAAGAATGCCCATCTACAAATTTACAAAAAAAAATACTCAGCCTTATTTATCACAGGTTTATTAGTAAGCAGAGCTGTAAGTTATAAAATATAAGATGCAAGTCAGAGTATACAAGTGGATCCATATTTACAAGGTGTAAAAAAATTAACAGCAGATTAGGTGACCAACTACTCATAACTACACAGGGAAACAGTGCCATTCATAAATATTACCAATAAATTCTACTTCCCATAACTTACAAGCCATACCAAAGAAATAGTAATACATGCACTCTCTTCTTGGCTAAACATAAGTTTAAACATACTGATGGTGTGAACTCCATCACAAACCATTAATCCTGAACTTAAATCAAGCAATGATATTAAAAATATAATAAAAGAAACACTTTCTTTCCAAGTAAAGGTGTAAACAGATTAAATATTAAACAAAACTGATTTAATATTGAAGAGTTATGCCTTTCCATAATACTAATAAATCCAATACGCAATTGGCCCACTTTGAGACATCTCTATCATTTACACTTACTTGATTCACTTATGTCAACACTTCAATGTGGGGAATTTCTTTGCTGTGAATGTATTATGAGAATCTACACTGTACTTTCTTCACACTAATATTGCAAAAACACTGTAATACATACCGAGCTCTTAAATTGTCCATAGAAGGTGTCCACCACAGCACTCTTTGCATCACCCACAAAAGATCGCCAAGTCAAGTCTGCCTGACGCTGTTCGTGTGAAGAAATTGAAGGTGCTGGGGCTACCTGAGTGTCAACACCAGAGGTAGAGGCTGAACTATCAACACTTTGCTCAGCCGATGAAACTTGATATCTCTCCAACTCGTACTGAATATTCTTTTCATCTAGACGCATACGTTTATTGATTGCAAGCTCTTGCCCATCTTCTAGATCATCGTCATATTCTCCTTCTACATCCATTGGTTGGTACCCTCTTTTATCGTGCAGAAGGTTTACTTCTTTCACCCTTTTTACTCCAGACTTGTTCAAATTATCCAAGCTATTTTTCAATCTGGACTTATCATATTTGGCATATTTCTCCGAGTCAAATAAAAGTTCATTATTTGCAGGGTTATCCTTCACCAATACATTAACATTTGATGTTTTAGTCTCTTTCATGATGTCCTCTAGTTTGACCAGAGATAGATGTGACTCAGGTGGAGATCCAAGGTTGTTCCGTTCATTTTCCTCTAGCCTGGATGCTTCCGAACACTGGTTCTTCTCCATACCTTGAGAATCATTGAGTTGGTTCTTCTCCAAGGCAGAAGAGCTATCACAGTGCAGTGTTTGGAGGCGATGGGCTGGCACCAGATTATGAGCAGTGCTACTATCACAGTCAGAACTATCACACACATCTGTCGCACCCAGCTGATTGTAACGCCTCACACTGCTGCTTCCACCAACTTCTGCTGGGTCAGACATATCAGAGGCAACGCTCTCTGCATCATGACAACTGGAAGAGAATAATTACCATTCTAATAACCCTTTCTTTCCTTTCTTTATCCTAAAAAAATTATTCTAAGCAAAATGGAATTGATACTTTTTTTTTATCATTCTCATAAGTATAACCCTTCATCTAAATAGCTTACAATCAGTCAGTACATAGTCATTTCTTGTCAAATATATCAACACAGATAAGAAAACACATTCTTATTTATTTTGATATGAAAAAAATGTAACTTGCATTACCTTGTGGTACCAGCAAGGGACAAGTCATCACAGGATGCATTCATGCGTGAAGGAATTAAAGCACGGACTTCTTCAGGTATAGGTTGTAGTCTCAGGTTAACAAGGTGTGCATCCACTGAACTGCTGGATACACTACTCTTTGGAGAGGCAGCACCACTGTCTAAGCCTACTGCTTCCTGAAAAGGTTAATGCAGTTGTATATAATCATAAAAAAAATATTTGCACCATCTTAACCTGATGTGACAATTAAAACAAAAATTAATTCGAAAGGAAATGAAGGTAACCAAGTAACAGATCATTTCTAAAATTTCTGCTGCATAAATGGTTTGCAGTCATTAACAGAAACAAGTAAAGCCTATTAAATCACTGCACTTATCCTAGAACTAAATACTTGTAAACAAAAGCCTAGAATGACAAAGTCCTCCTCAAAAGGTGTTAGGGTACAAATAGCAGCCATCATCTTACCTCTTGGGGATCACTACGGAGCTCCAGAGGCTGTTTGAGTGAATGAAGTGACTGAGGTGATGTTGGACAGTGCGGGGACTGTGGTGAAGTTGGACAATGAGGTGACTGAGGAGAGGAGGGGGAGGAGTATGAATGGCTACCCCTGCTTCCACTTGGTCGGTTACTACTACTGGTACTACTACTGCTGCTTCTGCTGTTGCTGTTGCTGTTACTGCTGCTACTACTGCTACTGCTGCTGGCCATCCCACTGTTATCAATATTGGCCAGTTGTCCCTTTGCTTCATTTTTCTCCTCATCCTCAATTTCAGTACCACCTCCTCCATCATCGGTTACACACATCTGTTTCCGTAAAGCTTCCAGGAGGAGAGTGACAAACTCTTGACAATCATGCTGTGAAGAAAAAAGGAAAATTACTCTATGTTTTCCAAAAAACACAGACGTTAAAAACAGTATGAGAATAAGTAAATCAAAAATCTTTACTACTTTTCCTTTCATAAAATTTGTATGCGCAATACTTTACCTGTCTGTAATCACGGAAATCTCTCCACTGCTGTCCAAATGCATCTTTAAAGTCTGCAGGTCTGAGCGAGGAGTATTTACCACACCAGATCTTATTTGTCAACTGTGAGAACTGACCAGCTAAAGAGTCCTTTGTATTTAGGTTATCATGGTGGTGTCTGAAGAAGTACTGAAATGCACAGAGTAAGAAACTTGCATTAACTTTTAAATACAAACCAGATTTTTTGCATATAATACAACCAAACCAAATCATTTAAATCTGCCTTTGTTATTTCCATTCTCAATTATCAATTTCAAAGAACTATCTAGGTTATTAATAGCAGATATCATTCCCTTTCTGTATCCTAGATATTTGTAATCTTTTATACTTTTTTTCTTCTTTTACTTACTCATCTTCAGTTAATGCCACACAAAGACAGGTAAAGATTTCCTCTTAACTGTATCTACTCCCCAGAAAGACGAAGCAAGCCGAACTAAACCATTGCTTGCTTGTGTTTCTCATAAAAAATGTGCCTGCCTCCCTGAACCCATCGGACAATGACGGTATGATTACATACCTTATCCATTATAATTTTAGTTTATTAAATGTGTTTATACAGATATGGCTCAACAAATGCTTAGTCACCAAGGAGTCAATTAATATCCCTATGTATCTCTTACTTGAACAAGGGTTTACTTATTGACTCCTTGGCAGCATTACCTTCATGACTAAAAAATAATATCAAAAGCAAAGAAAAATTTCCAAATTTCAGATCACTTTCTCGCTATTGATTTTTTTAACCCATTAACACCGGTATATTTTGAAGCCGAAAATAAAAGATTCCGGGCGGCTACAAAATCGGCAGGTAGGGCTGCCCCAGACTCTGCCCACCCGCCGCGGCCTGCTACTGCTTCAGAGTGCGAGCCCCGATACAGCGTCACACTGGCAGGACGCCCGGCAATGTTTATTTTTTCAAGTGTCGTTAGTGGGTTAAGCAAATTAGTAGCCCTATGTGATTGACTTAATTTCTGTATTTGTTCAATTCCAGAGATTTTTTCCTTTTTCTTTATTTTTCTAATACTATTAACCCACTGGATCAAAGTGGCCATTACATCATGAAAATATTTGAATAGGTGAGGAGAATATACCATCATGAAAAAAACTTTTGCAAAAAGATTAAACTCGGTGGGCATTTAGGAAAGGGCTCTTGCATTATTTCTACCAATAAACAAGGTTAGAATGCATTATCTGCACGCTGTGACTGGAACAGCACCACATCCAGGGAGGACACTCTTTCCATATGACAATTACACACCTTGAAAAATTGCAAAAGAGCAAAACATTTTTGCAAAAAAAGAGATAAAAAAGTATAGACATTGGAAAATAGAAAAAGAGCAAATAATCCATATGCAGGAAAAGAGATAATAACATTGCAATGGCGAGGCCAGAAGTCTTGATACAGCACATGGGGGATCATGTGGCTGGCCTTATATGCCGCACACCCAAGAAATTCAAATAAATGGATAGGCAGGTTATATTAGTATGACAAATAATAAGACTCCTTGGTGACTATTTGTGGGACCATCTATGTGTAAACAATCAATAAACTAAACTTATAATGAACATGGGCTGTATTTCATGCCATGTTCATTAACCAATGGTTTACAAAAACTTACCTGAGCAATGGGAGGAGTGTTCACCAGGCACTGTATCCCTGCCGCCATAAAACATGTATTTCCTAAATTACGCAGTCCACATATTCCTCCCACCGCATTCTCATCTAGAAAAAAATATATATATGAGGATGTGCCTGCATATTATTATTTCTATTATTTCCTCTTATTTTCCATAGTTCAAAGGTAATCTATCAATTTATCCACCTTTAGATCAACAAAGGATAATTGTAATATATAGATTTACGTAACAAAGAACATTTTTCGTCTCACAGAGCTGATAACATTCCTTTTTAGCTTTAATGAATGGCAACAAAATCTAGTTTCTCTTTTTTCATAAATTATAAATATAAATACTATTGTAATAATGTAACAACATTGAAATACATAATATAAACAACCCTTTTCATATAAAACAAAAAATTTACCTACAGACAACTAAACCAACAAACAAACACAGACATGTACAGATTTACACTTGACCATTAATACACAGGAACATACAAAACAACACTGTAAATATTATTACCAGCAACATCACCATATGCTACTGATGATGACTCATGTACAGGACTGTTGAAGGGCCCAGGCAGCTGAGGACCATACACTGGTCCAACCCCAAAGTCACCTGGCTCTAGGCCCGGCATTTCCCCTAGCCCTGTAGAATCAGCAGTATCAGGAAGGTCACTATTGAGGATAGAGTAACCTAGCCCTGGATGCGAGTTCCCATAGTGACTGCCACCGGTGCTGTTGAGAGAGAATATATTATAACCAAATGTTACCAAGTTCAACAACAGTGTATTTTGGTTTGATAAAGCAAAAAATAGAATATATCATCTGGGGTATCTCTAAAATCTAGTAGGAAATTACCTAACAAATTAAGTAGTTATGTTTTCAGCATCACCTAAAGGACAAAATTCATTCCTCACTGGATTCAGAAGAAATATCCCTAAAATATGAAAAGTAAATAAAATCAAATAAAGCAATCACTCAATGAATTTAGTTAAATACCTTATCCACGTAGAGGTTATACCCGATACTTCCAGGTCATCAACATGGTCGGGAGGCTGAGTTTCTATGCTAGGTGGACCACCATCTTCCTCATCATCTAACCCTCCACCCATTGGTGAATCCCGGTCTAAGTCAAGACTATTAACTGGTGAAGATACAATCCCCTCATCTGCAAATGGAAAAGAGTAACTTTGAAGAAGAAAATTAAAAACACCAGTAAGTAAATAGTGTGAAGAAAGGGATACTCTCTTCTTCTACAATTAATAAATAAGAAAATAAAAGTACTTTTACCATCTCAAACCTTGACTATACCCTAAACCTCTGAGGCCTATTTAACATAACTGTGGTATCACCATACACCAACAATGAAAAATTAATGGATAGTTTCCCTACAAGTTTTTTGTTAGAGTGTATTCAGCAGCAACAAATAAATATGGAACTGTCTGTCATGTTTCTTTTTGCCACAACCACCTCTTTTTGACGTGACTGAAACATGGTTTAAAAAGTAATTCTAGCCTAAGTCCCATCCTTTCTCTTCCCCATTCCTCCATTAACCCTTTGCAAAACAAAAATTATAATTTCATCATCTTTTCTTTCATTTTTTCTAATTTACAGGCACTACCTGTAATAACTTTTTTAGCTTTAGTGCTCAACTTTACATTTGCATTTGATCTATAATAATGAAGTTATACATTTCTTGGTTTGGGAAATGAATAAAATTTGCCTAGTGAAACTGAAAACTTTCAGTTGGAGACAAGTTGGAGGAAGTATGGTATAAAAGACTAAGCTAACAAATTCATAACTTCAAGTGTTATAAAACAAATTACAGAACATATAACTTACCAGGGGCATCACTACTACTTGGGGCAAGAGGATCATCTAGTGCATCACCAGATGCCTGCAGCTGGTCACCAGATGAAGGCTCCTGTGCCATGGGATCATCCTCTACTATACCCTCCCCAGGTCCTGGGCTGGTCAACAGCCAATGGTGTGTTCGATCTTCACCCGACGACATCTAGAACAAAACATGTTTACATTTATTTCAAGTTTAAAAAATCTTATAATGAATATCAATTTCAAATTTGTCTCCTTCTACATCTGTCATCTGAAAAAAATATAATGAGTATTCCTTAAATACAGTATCTAGCTAAATTGGAAAATCAGCTTATCTTTCAACTATTCAAAAATACTCTGATCATAATATAATTCATCAAATGGAAAATCAGCAAAGTAACAAAGCCCACATCAAGTAGAATACAAGAATAACAATAATGTCTCCTATAACAACTCAAATCATTTAGTAAGCCGTTCAAAGCATCTATCTGACCTCCTCATATTGTTTCATCAAGTGGTCAGATAACAGACAGTGATATGATTCCCAAGTGACTTACACAGCAGTCAGACATCTGTTAGTTACTTAAGCTGCAAATATTCTGCGCAAATTGCCATCAGTAACTCTCACTCCAGTAGAGGTTACTTTTACAGCCAACCAGACTCAACAAACCAAACTAATCTAGCCGAGCAAGAGGATGGCAAATTAATGATCTGAGGATATTAACACATCATTCCAACCTCTGGTAAGAATATAACTTTATCTTCCAAAAAGTAAATTACTTACTAACACACAAACAAATACCCAAGCACATTTCAAACAGTTTGTACTTTGTTGTTGTACTACATTTAGTTCCTGCCCCACATGAGTTTCCCCAAAAATATACTGCCACAGAAACTATAATGGAATATCAGACAGCATGGAGTATTGTGACTATGGTCCAGGTCAACAAAACATCATCATTGACTCTGTCATCAGAGTAAATAAATTATATCAGGGAGAGGATGAGTGTGGGGTTCTGGAGAATGAAAACAGATACCTACAAAATCTTTACAATGAAGAGTAACAAAACAGTTTCCTGGGCTGTACATGTCATCCAGACACAGTGGAGTACCTGTAACAAATAATCTGGAAAGGCCACGCATGATAATGTAGGCACTGCCTACAAAAATATGCAGAAATCAGAGATAACGAACTTTGGCAAGGTGCCAAAATATAATAGGCCATATCTCTGGTCTTTGTTTACTTTACCTTCGCTACATTATGGGGATATCAATTTTAATGCAATTCAAATGCAGTTTGTTGCTTTCACTACAGCCTCTGAGCCCTGAGGCTGTATAAATAGGTGATATTTCAATTTTGACCTTAATCGAAAAAATAAATTTTTTAATCCTGAAAAAGCAAAACCAAATATAGTACACCATGTCAACCAGTCCCCCACCGAAAAAAAAAAGGAAATTCAAAAATCGGCTATTTACACGGCCTTAGGCTAGGATAGATCTAACACATGAATTTTTTGTGTATTATTCAGGAAAAAACTGTGATCCCCATTACGTAACGAAGAAGAGAAGAAAAAAAGGCATTTTTTTTTTCTTTTTGAGGGGCGTCCCCCCCCTTATGGGGGTGCGAGGCCAAAGTTATATATGAGACGTAGTGCAATTCTATGCTCTATATTATGCAAAAAGAATCAATGAGTTATCTTCAACTTATTTTTCAAAATTATGAAATGAATAGGGAAAGGTGGTCATTTACCGGGACAGTCCCCTTAAATCTTTACCATATAAATGAAGCCGCTACTATCGGAGACAAACTCCATTTTTCGGTCCACAACAGCCATGACATGTACGTACATGCTACCTGGCGGCTAGTGGTTAAATGCAGTCATTGGCAGTTGGATGGGGGTTTCTGGTGTAGCTCCCAGTAGGACAATATAGCGACTGGGAGGGGATTCAGAGGCAGAGCCCCTGGTTGGGCAATACATTGACCAAGAGGGGTGCAGGGGCAAAGCCTTTAACCCCTACAATCCAGATGACATTACAGTCCCGTCAAGGAAAAATCTGGGTCGAGGGTAACGCGATGTGAACATGCCATCATCAAGCAAGATGGCCACAGGCTGAATGACACGAACTTGGCATCATGAGCGAAAGTCAGGGTGACAGAAAGGACTCGCCTGAAGTGCACATTTTGACTCATTAGAATGAGGAATAAATTTTGTAACCACGGAGTTGGGTACACTGTCTCTGGTGGGCGTACATGTAATGCAAAGAACTGCCGTCATCCTTCTGTGAATATGCATGGGTTGGTGGTGGTAGTAAGGTGAATTCAGCAGTATAGTGAGGTATTTTCATTATATTATATCATTGTTAATTTTTGCTGCAGTTTCCCTGGTACCTTTCATGCCTACCCCTGCTATTGGGGCCAAGAATGTGGGGGTCTGGGGGGGTACCTGGCATAATTCCTACATACATGTGTACTAAAGGATGAGAGGAATACATTAATACCAAAATCGTTGTGATTGTTATTTGATAGTATTGTGAAAAATTACCAAAATAGCAAATAACATATCATCTAGATGGATAATATGGTGTCTGATCAAGAAAAATTTTAATACCATGTTGCTCTAAGAAAATGTTAAAACAGAAAAACAAGTCAGAAGAAAAAGAGATGGCAAGAAGTCTTGATACCAGTTTAGCAGCACAATCCCATAACCTGCCACTCCACATAATTGCCAGGTTGTGTCACACAGGTTCACAGCCTTGTCCTCGCATCTCACCATCAGCTGCTTCTAGATGACTCAAGCCACAACCTAATTGGAAGACACAGACACCCTATGGCTTGCTCATTGGACCACAGGCTCCCCTCATCTCCCACATAGCTAGCACAGCTTAACAGTACTTAAGCTCCAGTGTCCAGGCCGAGATCAGCGTCCCTCGATACTCCAACTGAATACAACAGCATCAGCAGCAATACAAGGACTGCCCAGTCCTTTACTGACAGGGAGCCTTCCCAGCTCTCCTATTGATCTTCATTCACCTTCAGCACCCAGCCATACCTGTGGGAACTCACAATCACTCCCAAAAGAGATAACAGACACCAGTCAAATGGCAACAAATGCAAACCATCTGCCAAACCAGGCATAAGTGTTCGTATATACCATGCCTATAAGCCACACACCTAACCTAACTGATGCCCAGATACTGGTCCACATACGTGTTCCAAGTCTCTCAGAT
>NC_091549.1:8480414-8482914 GCF_042767895.1 Penaeus vannamei
GTGTGTGTGTGTTTGTGTGTGTGTGTTGTGTGTGAATGTGTGTTGTGTGTGTGCGTGTGTGTGTTTCGTGTGCCGTGGTCTCTGGAACGAATCCCCACCGCGGAAGCTGGAATGAAGGGACCGAGTTCAGCAGCAAAGCTCTCGGTTGATTGAGCTGTGATTGAGTACTGGTATCGGCACGCTGGGGTCAAAAGTGAGGTGGAAAGGAATTGGCCTACGTCAGTGGCGTCATGGATGCAGGGTCTCTATCAATACTTACATATTTCTTTCCCAAAAGAAAATGCCTTCGATTGTACTGTCTGGACTTTAATATTGATAAACAATCTTTCGTGTTTTTAATGGTGAAATCACTGATGATTTCGTTAAAGTCACGCAAAGGAGTACGTCTTTTAGAGTGATGATAGAAATAGTATATTTCTTGAAGAAAGAAAAAGTCCGCTCTGAAGGACTTCATTATTCTAATTCCTCGTAAGACAGAAAAGTCTTTTTCAGTCGCACTCTGTCTAGGCAATGAATTTCCCGGCAGACCTTGGGGGTAATTGCGCCCTTTAACCACTCCTCCTTTGATATTACCGGCCACCTTACTGCTTCATCCCGCATCTTGGTATGTTTGTTCCTCTACGGACACGCCATGGCTATATAATGACATTGATCATACCGCGTTAAAACCTCTTCTCGTCCGATCAACGAAGTCAAACAACGTTGGGCCTCGTCAGTATTTGCCTTGAAACACCAGAGGCGGTTTGCATTTACGGAAGCGGGCCTTGCCAATCCCACTGACGCTGCTGGATGCTGGAAGGATGGCCCCCGCCCCTCCCTCCCTCAAATGAGGCCGGCCGGGGATCCCACTGGCAGGACGACCTCACGCGGCAAGGGAGCGCGAGGTGCCCGGCCCGCTTGTCCCGATGGCCGCCTACCCAGTGTGAGATATGTAAAGCAAAGCCCAAGGGTAGACGACAGGCCCTGGAGGACGCTTCCCTCCCTTATCGGGGGCAACGTTGACGGGGGTGGCAAAGGTGGCGTTCACCCTGACCTTTAACCTCAGGCGAGATGTAAGAGATGTTCTGTGCCAAACTCACATTTATGTCAGCTGCACCCGGCGAGATGTTAGTATTGTTCTGTGTGACTTCATTACTCTATCCATTTGTGACATGGGATAGTTTATTTGGAACCTTAGTGTGGAAGCCGAAAGATATTTCTTGATAAATGACCTTCGTCCTGCATCATCAAGCCCCGAGAAAGCGGAATTCCAAGCCGGATCATTTCAGATTATTTTGGGGAACGAGAATACTGGCTGAGGATTTTGATCAGCTATATAAGTTGACCCACCAACAGTTAGCTAAGGCAAGAGTGGTATCGTGATCCCAGTGCTAGATCCTCCCATCAGCGAGGAACCTCTTAACTTGACTGAGGCAATCTCTAACCTGAAAACTTGTAAAGCAGTGGCCATTTGTGGCATACCTGCTGAACTGTTAAGGGCTAGTGAAGAATCCATGGTGCGGGATCTACATCTTATCCTGGCTGTCATTTGGCAGTATGGTACCATTTTCCCGGACCTGCTGAGGGGCATCATAAGTTGTTCTGGGATATCCTGAGACTTGGGGGATTTCCAGCTAGGTTTATTGGATGTATAACAAGCCTTATACCAATGCTAACATTACTGTAACCTGCAATGAGGGCCCGAGTTTCTTTTTCCCCGTGTTCAGGAATGAGGCAGGGCTGTGTTCTTGCACCGACACGTTTCTACTTGGACTGGATAATATTCAGTTATTGTGAAGCAGCACTGGGTATATCACGATCACCAGTAATCATGTTGCCGACGACGTTGCCATTCTCTCTCTGGGATCCCTAGCAGCTGCTCTCGATACGTGTAGTAGTGAGGCGCAGCACCCGAGTCTAAAGGAAAAGTTGTTGGGTTGATACATAATTGTGGCGAGGATAGCGAAGTCACACGGAGCTATACATAACTTTGTCCTGTAGTCCATGCATCTGAGCTATCAGGCCAGGTCAGAAAACGGTCGGGCTAGTCAACGGTGACCATGAAATCGATCGACAAGAGTAGAGATGCAGGACCAAGCTATGCATTGATTTTGCCAGTTTCACTTTTTTTGGAAATATACCTTGTTACTCCCTCACGCCTTGCCTTCTCTTTATACCTTGTGCAACAGGTCCTTATACCAAATCATGGGGCACAGAGTAGGATCATGTTTCCAACAAAAGACTACGCCGTAAAACCCGCGTAGGACCTATTACTTGCACAATCCAGGACTGCCAACTGAGCCTCAACAGCACCTGGCTCGTTTCTCCTAGGACAGTGCTGCCCACCAGGTTATCTCTTCTGGAGACAACCTCGGATGCAGGAGACCCGTGGGACGACCTGGGAATTCTTGGCGTCTGTCGATTGATCAGGTCTATTGTGTGATGTTAGAGAAGGCCGTAGGTCCCATCTGGCAACTCGACACGAGGGATCCTTATGGACGGAAACAAGGCTGGATGTGGG
>NC_091549.1:8492914-8497914 GCF_042767895.1 Penaeus vannamei
ACTCAGAAAGTCCTAAAAAATCTAAGGTTTCTACTTGCCTGTTTTCATTATAGTGACAAATAAATTATATCTAAAAAATGTGGCTCTGCTAATAACTGAAAATAATACTCTGAACACTTTTAAAGAAATACTGTCAAAAGCAGAAAGTACCAAAAATATTTTTACCATACTCTATTTTCATACACTTTCTTTTTATCTGTCCTTTCAAACCCTTCCCTATACATACATTATGCAAGTCTTTATAACCAGAAATCAACATTGTGAAAATATTAAAAATCATACCACTAACCAAATTATAGGAATTGATAATAATATGTCTAGACCAATTCTATTGCAATACTTAGCACAAGATAAAAAATGATATCTAGTCACATTTCTCCTAATATTTTAAAAGGGAATTATTAATAATCTTCAAAGTAAATGCATCACAGCTGCACAGCTATTCATGATATAGTCCCATTCAAGGCTTTTTTGTTTTCTTTGCAGATGGCAAATGAAGGAAAAACCTAGTCATATGCAGCATTATATTGGCTTGAGCATTAGCAAAAAGAAAAAGAAGCAGCGGAGCCTACACTGTGAGAGTAGACATCACCCTTATCTTGAACATGTACATGTTTGTACCAGAAGGGTACTGACACATCAATCAGTGTAGGCCTATCACACTGATCAGCCAAGATGTCCGTAGGAGTTCATGTATGATTGGCTATAGTGGAATATGAGGATCATGGCAGGCCGGAGCTTACACAGCTTGCAAGCATAGAAAAAACAGAGATGTGGCCTTATGCATCTGATCTACTGGCCTATGTACAACATGAGCAGATTCTATCCTTGTAGATACTGTGCAATGTACATGATGTCCATTCATGAAGGGATTTCCTAGTGCCACTCAGAGCCACATGCTGGGCTTCAGGCACTATAAGCCACTCAAGTGAGAAACAGATTGTACCTCATTCTTTATACATTTGGCTGTAGCATTAATAATTCTGTGAGAAATGAGGCTAAAAAGACTAAACCTACTTCTGAGGGGCTGTTTCTCCTCAATGACCACAGTCTGGGCCAAAAATCTATCGGCTATATAGTGTACACGACTTACAGCAGACTGTGCATGATGTGATAGGATGTCCCCTAGTATGAGTGACAATTTCACCAAGCTGGGATAGGATGTCATCCAGCATAAGGGGTTAAATAAAATACACGAATATATCTCCCAAGAGCATTTCAGTCTAAAGTTTTCTGATTCCTAACACTCCTGCTACAGCATGCGAGAAAAGAGAGAGAGAGAGCCATTTACAAAGAAATAGCAGTCAAAAGCAGCCTATAAACGTACTTCATTGTACTGCCACCGGAGTGGTATGTCTGGCCGAATTCCTTTTGTGCAAACCGCTTCCTTCATATCCTCAAAAGATGGGTCAGGTGGCACACAGTCGTAGTAAGGCAGCTGATATTCATCGGCCATGAGTAACTTCTCCCCACTCTCACTGGCACATCTGGAAAGTAGAAACACAGAAAAACATCAATCAATCGTCCCATCAACTTCGTCTAAAAAGTAACAGTGCAATGAAAAATCAATTAATTACTCAGTTTAGATATCTATATAACTCTCTAGTGGCTTCTTTAAATATGTTAAGTTTTCCCCTTTTAAACACAGCAGATGGGTTTATGCAGTGCTAAACTCATGGCAGGCAAATTCAAAATATTAACAAGAATTTCTAGGTAAGTTCCACAGCTCTGGAATATCAGATACCTTGAAAAACAAATTCTAACCCTGCTTACTTACCTTCTGACTATTTCCCATATGACAAGTCCAAAGGAATACATATCAGCCATCTTGAAGGACTCAAAACAGCTCAAGTTTATGGTTTCGTTAAGGACTTCTGGCGCCATGTATCGTCTGGTCCCCACTTTTGGATTTGTGCCTAGGTCTAGGTCATTGCTTTCACTGGAAAATTTGGAATCAATGAATAAATATGTATGTAAATCATTAAATAAAATATTACTCCATATCAGCATTTTAAGCTGTGATTCTTACTGTTTCCTGCTATTCTGATAGAAACTAACATCAACACTATCTAGGTATATGAATCTTATTGTAAAAAAGCACTTTCATTGTCGAGATTTGAAAGCAAATACTAAAAACAAGAAGGTTAACATATGAATTATAGACTAGCGCATTTTATCATAAGGATACTCCTTCAAAAAACAAATGTAACACTAATACTTATGACAATTTAATCCAATGGTTCTAGGTATATGCACTGGCAATTTTATTTGCACTTGTTGGCTTCACAAGTACTTTGTAATCACAAACTATGCCTCAAAAAGAACTAATTCTCTTATCATCATTATCAATGTTATAACCATTATTGTTGATTCACCATGATTTTAACATAATCAGTAATAATGATATTAATAAAATAATTTTTCATTTTGATAATTCAAGAACAGGGTATAAAGATGAGTTCAAGTAGGCCATCTATATGTAAACAAATTACTAAACTAAGATTACAATGGACATAGTGTGTACAACAAGTTCAGAATAAATCAAAAGGTAAATAACTGCTATTTTGGTGAAACAATCTAAAGAGATTATCTGCTTTCATGATCTTACATTGTTAACCAATATTCTGAAGCCTACATACATATCTTTCTATTGCTTCAATTTTACTTGGCTATAAATGAAAATATTTACATACATATGAGGCATATATTAATGTCTCTCTAATCCTAATCATCAATACTGGAAATAAACTTAAATATCAGTATAAGTATAAATATGAATAAGGAATAAATACTGAAAATAATAGCCGGAGAAAAGCATAAATCACCTACAGGTCTATTTCATATTCAAAGTTTACTACCTTAACAAAGGTGACTGCCCTACCCTACTTTTCTCTGCAAGGCAAACCTTTCAGACTGTGGGTCCAGTCAATAATTTCATCATAGACACTAAATACATCCATTTGATCATAATATGCAAAGTGGTTTCACCCTTGCAAACATATAAGTATACTCATTCTTTCCCCTTACCTGACATATTTGACTGCAAGACCAAAGTCAGCGATACAGCATTCTCCATTCTTTTTAACAAGGATATTTTTACTCTTTATATCACGGTGAGCAATGGCTGGTTTTCCCTTGGTGCCAAAGATCTCTGTATGCAGATGAGAAATTCCACAAGCAGTGGAGAGACTAAGCCGTAACATGGAGTAGTAATTCAATGTTGTTATTTGCAAGTAGTCGTGAAGAGAGCCAAGAGGATGGTAGTCTGTGATTAGCAACATCTGTGTCCAAGAGCCTGTGCCTTTAATGTCCGCAGCAATGAAACCTAGAAAAGCAAGAAAAGAAAAAGTGTAACATGTATATCGATTAAAATGCTAATCAAATGAGCATATCAATAGAGATATAGATCTTCAGCCATGAATATCTACCAAAAGTAGACTCCACTTATTCAAGATTTATGACACTGAGACTATAACTGAATGAAGTGCGAAATAATAAAGTCTTATGAAGCATTTTAAGACATATTTGCAGGATCCACACTATTTCATAATTATCTGTATACTTGCAGGATCCACACTATTTCATAATTATCTGTATACTTGCAGGATCCACACTATTTCATAATTATCTGTATAACAAGCAGTCCTTTAATTGCAACTAAAATACTTACCTAAAATATTTTCATGTCGTAGAAGTACAGTCTGATAAATTTCAGTTTCTCTGAACCAAGAGGCTTCATCAGTTGTAAAGAAGATCTTGACAGCTACCCTTTCGCCTCTCCAACGGCCAAGCCACACCTCACCATACCGACCTTTGCCAACACTCTGGACTAAGTGAATCTGCTTTGCGATTGTACGTTGAACCTGGTAACAGTTAAAGGTAATGTTATAAGAATACTTCCTTTAATGAAACTGGTCAAAGATTTAAAGAATGTGATATCCAAGTAGGTAGAATGAATTTACAAGATTTTTCAGTTTCTATATTAAATATAAAAGTACACATCATCAAGAATAACTCCAATGGTCATTAAACACATCAAACTTTTCATGGAAAATTCTTAATCCATACTATTCTTTTAGTCTTGGGAAGCTTCTGTAATATTCCACATTTCACCTGAGGACTTGCTAAAATCAAATAAACGAACAAAATAAATTATTTCCAATTATGCAGCTCGAATAACTGAGTGTGACATTACTTCACACACTTACCAGAAGAGGGAGGCCAGACCCAGAGCCAGATGACTGCTCAATGAGTTCACTGAGAGTTTCATTCGGTGACCCACAGAAGGTTGAACACTGGTGTGCGGCTTTCTTCAGCTCCTGCAATTGACTTGCTTCTCGCTGTCGGTATCTGTAATTACCAGACATTGTAGGGAAAAAAATTTAAAAATGAATCTAATCAAGCTATCACTATCTATAACATATAATGCATAATGACATAAAACACTAACACACTACATGACAGTCTCACATGCTGTGATTAGTACAATGATCCTCAACCCAATGCTAACAGGAGCCCTACACACTAAACTGGACAATTAGCCATTCAAAAGAAAAATTAGAAGAACAGGAAACATGCAAGTTTACCCATCCTCATTGAGTCTGGCTGTAGCATATATGACTGTCCAGCAAACAAGGCTAAATAGGGACTATAACCTCCTTTTGAAGGGCTGTACCTCCTAAATCCCTGCAGTAACAGGCAAACAAGGGTAAAACTGTTTATTGCAAACATCTCTGAGTGAGTTCAATGCATATGATGTTTTGCCATGAGTGGTAAGTGCATACAAGCCACCTGTCAGCAAGAGGGTAAAATATGTACCATAAAACTTACTTGTACCAAAACGTCATAAGAAATGCCAAAACTGCAACAATTGCAACTGGCAAAGTTATTAATAGTGCAGGAATTTTCTTAGCTGGAGCTTCTGTGGGTATCCTTGCAGTGATTTGTGGCCGTAAAGCTTCATTGCACATGTCGAAATCATTACAGCAAGAAATGTTTTT
>NC_091549.1:8507914-8520414 GCF_042767895.1 Penaeus vannamei
GCGGAGGAAGACGAGAAAGAGGAGGAGGCGCAGGAAGACAAGAAAGAGGAGGCGGAGGAAGACGAGATGGAGGAGGAGGCGGAGGAAGACGAGAAAGAGGAGGAGGCGGAGGAAGACGAGAAAGAGGAGGAGGCGGAGGAAGACGAGATGGAGGAGGAGACGCAGGATGACAAGAAAGAGGAGGCGGAGGAAGACGAGAAAGAGGAGGAGGCGGAGGAAGACGAGATGGAGGAGGAGGCGGAGGAAGACGAGAAAGAGGAGCAGGCGGAGGAAGACGAGATGGAGGAGGAGGCGGAGAAAGACGAGAAAGAGGAGGAGACGCAGGAAGACGAGAAAGAGGAGGAGGTGCAGGAAGACGAGAAAGAGGAGGAAACGCAGAAAGACGAGAAAGAGGATGACGCGGAAGACGAGAAAGAGATGGAGACGCAAGAAGACGAGAAAGAGGAGGCGGCGCAGGAGAAGAAGAAGAAGAAGAAGAAGAAGGAGGAGGAGGAGGAGACGGGTGGGAGGGCACCACAACCAGCACTCTGTTAGCCAACAAGTGGACCGCTTACGACATCGTCTCCGTTTACATCATTTCCTGTTCGCTCTCCCAGGCCCCCGTCGGCCGCCCTTCCGTTTCGCCAGAGTGTGCGAGCGAAGTTAGTTAATTACCAAGTTTGTTCTTCCCGCCGTTGGGAGCGGGCCATCCACACGTACGCCCCTTGAACTGCGTCTCGGAAAAAGCATGGCAGAGTACGCAAAATCTATATAAAGAAGAGGAAGAATGGGGTTGGGGTAGCGGGATCGGTAGAAGAAGAGGAAGAAGTAGAAGGAGAAGGAGGAGAAGAAAAAATAGGAAGAAGATAAGAAAGGAAAAGGAGAAGGAGAAGGAGAAGGAGAAGAAGAAAAAGAAAAAGAAGCAGGCGAAGAAGGCGTCTCGAAAAAGCATGGCAGAGTACGCAAAATCTATATAAAGAAGAGGAAGAATGGGGTTGGGGTAGCGGGAATAGAAGAAGTAGAGGAAGAAGTAGAAGGAGAAGGAGGAGAAGAAAAAATAGGAAGAAGATAAGAAAGGAAAAAGAGAAGGAGAAGGAGAAGGAGAAGGAGAAGGAGAAGAAGAAAAAGAAAAAGAAGAAGTGGCGAAGAATGCGTCTCGGAAAATGCATGGCAGAGTACGCAAAATCTATATAAAGAAGAGAAAGAATGGGATTGGGGTAGCGGGATCGGTAGAAGTAGAGGAAGAAGTAGAAGTAGGAGAAGAAGAAGAAAAAATAAAAAGAAGATAAGAAAGGAAAAGGAGAAGGAGAAGAAGAAAAAGAAAAAGAAGAAGCAGGCGAAGAAGGCGTCTCGGAAAAGCATGGCAGAGTATGCAAAATCTATATAAAGAAGAGAAAGAATGGGATTGGGGTAGCGGGAGTAGAAGAAGTAGAGGAAGAAGTAGAAGGAGAAGGAGGAGAAGAAAAAATAGGAAGAAAATAAGAAAGGAAAAGGAGAAGGAGAAGAAGAAAAAGAAAAAGAAGAAGCAGGCGAAGAAGGCGTCTCGAAAAAGCATGGTAGAGTACGCAAAATCTATATAAAGAAGAGAAAGAATGGGGTTGGGGTAGCGGGATCGGTAGAAGTAGAGGAAGTAGTAGAAGGAGAAGGAGGAGAAGAAGAAAAAAATGGAAGAAAATAGAGAAGGAGAAGAAAAAAGAAAAAGAAGAAAAAGAAAAAGAAAAAGGACAAGGAGAGGACGTGATAGCAGCTGAAATAATAAAAATAATAAGAGCAACAACAACAATAATACTAACAATAACAATAAATAACACAAAGTCCAAGGCTACACCCACAGCCATAAAAATAAACTTCAATTTACCTGGAAGCTTTACGATACATAACAACAATAATAAAACAATGAATAACAAAACAACAAATACTAATGAAAAAACTAAACGAAGATGCCTAATAAATAGCAAACACACGATATACAACAATAATAAAACAATTAATAACAAAATAACCAATCATAAAAAAAACTGAACGAAGATGCCGAAACACGAAACACCTCACCCTGTTTCATCTAAAAACAGTAAGATGACCTTAACGTTGCAAAACCATATTGAAACCGCTGACAGTCTTATTCTTCAGCTTTATCAGTCCCAGAAGAGGTATTTCCCGTGGAATACACATGGCAGAGAAAAACAAAAGCAATCTTTATGCAGCCTCAAGTGGGTAATGATTAAGGATCTTAAGAATAATACAGCGAAGAAAGTAATGGAAATGCCACTGTGTGCGTGTGCGTGTGCGTGTGCGTGCGTGTGGGATGTGTGGGTGACAGAGCGAGAGAGCGAGAGAGCGAGAGAGCGAGAGAGCGAGAGAGCGAGAGAGAGAGAGAGAGAGAGAGAGAGAGAGAGAGAGAGAGAGAGAGAGAGAGAGGGAGAGAGAGAAAGAGAGAGAGAAAGGGAGAAAGAGAGAGAAATAGAGAGAGAGAGAGAAAAAGAGAGAGAAAGAGAGAGAGAGAGAGAGAGAGAGAGAGAGAGAGAGAGAGAGAGAGAGAGGGGGGGGGAGAGAGAGAGAGAGGGGGAGAGAGAGAGAGAGAGAGAGAGAGAGAGAGAGAGAGAGAGAGAGAGAGAGAGAGAGAGAGAGAGAGAGAGAGAGAGAGAGAGAGAGAGAGAGAGAGAGAGGGAGAGAGAGAGGGAGAGAGAGGGGGAGAGAGAGAGAGAGAGAGAGAGAGAGAGAGAGAGAGAGAGAGAGAGAGAGAGAGAGAGAGAGAGAGAGAGAGAGAGAGAGAGAGAGAGAGATAGAGACAGAGAGAGAGATAGAGAGAGAGAGAGAGAGAAAGAGAGTACGAGAGAGGGCGAAAGAGAGAGAGAGAGAAATAAAGAGACAAAAAGAGAAAGAAAGAGACAAAAAAGAGAAAGAAAGAGACAAAAAGAGAAAGAAACAAAAAGAGAAACAAAGAGACAAAAAGAGAAACAAAGAGAAGAAAAGAGACAAAAGAAGAAAGAGGCAAAAAGAGAAAGAAAGAGACAAAGAGAAAGAAAGAGACAAAGAGAAAGAAGAGAGAAGAGAAGAGAAAGAAAGAGAGATGAGAAGAGAAATAAAGAGAGAGAGAAAAAAAGAGCGATAGCGGGAGAGAGAAAAAAGAAAGAGAGAGCGAGAGCGAGAGAAAGAGAGAGAGGAGAGAATAACTTGTCCTTACACGAACAGTTCGAGGAGGAGGGACACAGCGAACACTTGGACGATAATCAGTTGTTTGTTTAGCATCTCCAGCCTCTGGTGAGGCGGGAGAAGAAGGAAGGGAGCGAGGGGTGGGCCGAGGGGAGGGAGAGACGAGAGGGCTGAGGGGAGGGAGAGAGGGGAAGGAGAGAGGGTGGGCTGAGGGAGGGAGTGAGGGGTGGGCAGAGGGAAGGGAGAGAGGGAGGGAGAGAGGGTGGGGCCGAGGGAAGGGAGAGAGGGGAGGGAGAGAGGCTGGCCAGACGGGAGGGAGTGAGGGCTGAGCTGAGGGGAGGGAGCGAGAGAGGAGCTGAGGGGAAGGGGATGGGGGAAATGGAGAAATGAGAAAGGCGAGGGAAGGGAGGAGATGAAGAGGAGGAAGTTAGGAGGACGGGACATGGAGAGAGAGAAAGAGCGGGAGTGAGAGATTGAGAGAGGGAGATGGGGGAGATCGGAAAGGCGAGGTGGAGGAGAAGGAGGGAAGGAAGGGCAGAGGAGAAAAGAGAAAGAAAAAAAAAAAAGAAAAGAGAAAGAGAGACAGAGAGATAAAGATCCTGAAGAGGAAGCAAAGTACCTTAAACCTTCCGAGACCACCCGAGTACCTGCTACATCTGTCTAGCATCTGCGCCTAAGTACTTGCCCTAGACACCGGGGGGGTTCTTTGGGGGTGGGGGGTGGGGGGTGGGGGGGCAAAGGAGGGGGACAGGAGACGGGAGAAATAACAATGGACGTCGATGAGGATGACGCTGGAGAAAGGAAGGAGGAGATAATAAAGAGACGAAAGGAGGAGGGGTAAGGATGGAGTTGAAAAGACGATTACGAAGAACGAAGAGAAAAAGTTCGCAATTTTGGGATGGGATGGGATAGGAGGAAGGTGGTGAGAAGGAAAAGGAGAGAAGTAGGAGGAGGATGAAGAGGTAGAAGAAGAGTAGAAGGAAAAAAAGTTGAGGATGAGAAGGAAAAGGTTGAAGACAAGAGGAGAGAGGAGGAGGGAAGGGAAATGGAATAGAAGGAAAGAGAGGAAAGTAAGGACAAAAGAGTGTGAAAATATGCAGACTGAAATACAAATATCACATGGTAGAGACATAGAACAGCGTAACTAAGGAAGATGTGAAGGAGAGAAGAAAACAAGAAATAAAAAAAAACGACACAGGAAGCGAAAACACACACAAAAACAAGAGGTAGCAGAAGGGCCACGAAGAAAAAAAGAGGGGGGAGTTCAAGAAGATAAGTGGCGCCTTGGAAGGAGGTGGAAATAAGAAACAGGAAGGAAGAGGATCATATAACCTGTTTCGGTGTCTTCAATTCTTCCCCATTTTTTCCCCCCAGAATGAAGTTTCCAGAGAGAGAGAGAGAGAGAGAGAGAGAGAGAGAGAGAGAGAGAGAGAGAGAGAGAGAGAGAGAGAGAGAGAGAGAGAGAGAGAGAGAGAGAGAGAGAGAGAAAATGACATCGTCGTCACCACCGCCACTCAACCCTTTCCTCAACCAAGATCCAATCCCACAAGACCCAAGACCCCCTCTACCTCTCCTCCCCCTCCTCCCTCGCCCCCTCCCCACCCATGAGCAATCCCACAAGACCATGAAGACCCTCACTCCTCCTCCTCCCTCCTCCTCGCCCCCTCCCCACCCCATGAGCAATCCCACAAGACCCAAGACCCAAAGAGAGAGAGAGAGAGAGAGAGAGAGAGAGAGAGAGAGAGAGAGAGAGAGAGAGAGAGACAGAGAGGGATAGAGAGACAGAGAGAGGGAGATAGTGAGACAGAGAGAGATAGAGAGAGAGAGAGAGAGAGAGAGAGAGAGAGAGAGAGAGAGAGAGAGAGAGAGAGAGAGAGAGAGAGAGAGAGATATAAACAGTGAGAGATAGACAGAGAAAGAGAGAGAGAAAATGACATCGTCGTCACCACTGCCACTCAACCCTTTCCTCAACCAAGATCCAATCCCACAAGACCCAAGACCCCCTCTACCCTCCTCCTCCCCCTCGCCCCCTCCCCACCCCATGAGCAATCCCACAAGACCCACATCTCTCCTCTACCCTCCTCCTCCTCCTCGCCCTCCCCCCCACCCATGAGCAATCCCACAAGACCCAAGACCCTCTCAAGCCTCCTCCTCCCCACCCGCCTCCCCTCCCCCACCCCATGAGCAATCCCACAAGACCCAAGACCCCTCTCAAGCCTCCTCCTCCCTCCCCTCCCCTCCCTCCCCTCCTCCCCTCCCTCCTCCCTCCCCTCCCCTCCCCTCCCCACCCCACCCCACCCCACCCCACCTCCCCCCCTCCCCACCCCATGAGCAATCACTCCCCCCAGCGTATAAACCCGCGAGATAAGCCGCTCCTAAAGAAGACACGACAGGTGACCCGAGATTGAACAGATGACGCTGGTCACGAGGAGCTCCCCACCCCACCCCCTCGCATTTCTCCTCCTCTCGCGGTGGGTGCTCTCCCCCCCCCCCCCTCGAATCCCCGCCTACGAACGGTTCCTAAACGCCCTGGAGCGAGGGGCACGTGCACTAGGCTCCCTCTGGATTGACTCGTGTGATTCGCCCGCCAATCAAATCCGGATCGGCGTTGGGGTTGGAGGATGCATGTCTTCCGATTTCTTTCTCTCTATTCTCTCTCTCTTCCACACTTCTCTCCTTCTTCTGCTTGCTCATACAATTTTTCCTACGACCTCCCATATCCCCTGTGCTTTGCGATTTACATGAAAATCATATCAAGTAAACTTATCACACACATCTAGTTGAGTGAATATCTCGCATTACGAAAGAGAGAGAGATAGATATATATATATATATATAGAGAGAGAGAGAGATGGGGGGGGGGGGGAGAGACGGAGGGAGGGAGAGAGACGGAGAGAGGGAGAGAGACGGAGGGAAGGAGAGAGACGGAGGGAAGGAAAGAGACGGAGGGAGGGAGGGAGGGAGGGAGAGGGAGAGAGACAGAGAGGGACAGACAGAGACAGAGAGAGAGAGACAGACAAAAACAACAGACCATGCTTTCCACGTTTCCCCCCAAAAAATACCCTTCCCCTCCCTCCCTCCCCCCTCCCTCCCTCCCCCCATCCCCCTCGCCCCAAAAAAGCCTTGTGGGTGGGCGGTCTTTCCTTGCATCTTCTATTTGATCTAGTGACTTGCGGCGGCGCAATCGCTCCTCCAAACCAGCTTTCCCCGGGGAATAATATTTACACGTGCTTCGTTTCGCGTCCTCAATAACAAGGGCAGGACACAAGGGCAGGGCACAAGGGCAGGGCACAAGGGCAGGGCACAAGGGCAGGGCACAAGGGCAGGGCACAAGGGCAGGATACAAGGGCAGGATACAAGGGCAGGATACAAGGGCAGGACACAAGGGCAGGACACAAGGGCAGGACACAAGGGCAGGCCACAAGGGCAGGACACAAGGGCAGGGCACAAGGGCAGGACACAAGGGCAGGACACAAGGGTAGGACACAAGGGCAGGGCACAAGGGCAGGACACAAGGGCAGGACACAAAGGCAGGGCACAAGGGCAGGACACAAGGGCAGGGCACAAGGGCAGGGCACAAGGGCAGGGCACAAGGGCAGGACACAAGGGCAGGGCACAAGGGCAGGACACAAGGGCAGGACACAAAGGCAGGGCACAAGGGTAGGACACAAGGGCAGGGCACAAGGGCAGGACACAAGGGCAGGACACAAAGGCAGGGCACAAGGGCAGGACACAAGGACAGGACACAAGGGCAGGGCACAAGGGCAGGACACAAGGGTAGGGCACAAGGGCAGGACACAAGGGCAGGACACAAGGACAGGACACAAGGGCAGGGCACAAGGGCAGGACACAAGGGCAGGGCACAAGGGCAGAACACAAGGGCAGGGCACAAGGGCAGGGCACAAGGGCAGGATACAAGGGCAGGGCACAAGGGCAGGACACAAGGGCAGGGCACAAGGGCAGGATACAAGGGCAGGACACAAGGGCAGGACACAAGGGCAGGACACAAGGGCAGGGCACAAGGGCAGGACACAAGGGCAGGGCACAAGGGCAGGACACAAGGGCAGGGCACAAGGGCAGGACACAAGGGCAGGGCACAAGGGCAGGACACAAGGACAGGACACAAGGGCAGGGCACAAGGGCAGGACACAAGGACAGGACACAAGGGCAGGGCACAAGGACAGGGCACAAGGGCAGGACACAAGGGCAGGACACAAGGGCAGGGCACAAGGGCAGGGCACAAGGGCAGGACACAAGGGCAGGGCACAAGGGCAGGACGCACGAGGAAAAAGGCATGCTGGAGTAGACGAAGAAAGAGGCCTTTGAAAGTACCGCCGGAGGGGCGGACGCGGCATAACACGGCAGGCACACATGACGAAGAAAGTGATAATAAGGGGGGGGGACGTAAACAAAACCAGATGGAAAAGGAGAAAGGAGAAAAGAACATGGGAAGAAGAAAAAAGAAGAAAAAAAAGAAATGTGTACGGTTACAACGAAAGTGTATGATAAATACGAGGGTAAAAAAGAAACAAACAAGAAAGAGGGGAGGAGGCAAGAGGGGGAGGAAAGGGAGACAGGGGAAGCACATAGAGGAGCCCGTTCGTGTAAACAGCAGCTGGTGGTCGCACCGCCCCCAGCTGGCCACCGTCCACAATAATAATGCCATAAAGATAAGGCCCCTTCTGCACCTCACCCCCCCTTCCCCATGACCCTTACCCCCTCCCTCTCCCCCCCTAAGTGTCAACCTTCATCATCTCCGCCCCCCCCCACTACCGTGCACCAACCAGCCAGGTCACCCAACCGCTGAAATGTTCCCGTGGGAATAGGAATACTGTTAGCAGCACCACCCTCATTATCTTTATCGCCACCTTATTAAAGATATCAATAAGAAATCGAGCCAGATAAATAATTCTTTTCTCTCTCTCTCTCTCTCTCTCTTCTTCTTCTTTCTTCTTCTTCTTCTCTCTTCTCTCTTCTCTTTCTTCTTTCTCTTCTTCTCTCTCTCTCTCTCTCTCTCTCTAACTGCTTTGCATCTGAGATACATAGCTGCCTCTGTCTTGCTCCTTATCACCAATACACCTTCCTAAGCCCTTACATAAACCAGTACGACAAAAATAATGGTACCCCTTAACAGAATGACAACAAATACACTGATAATGCTAACCACTTTAGTTCGCTGCGCACAAATGCCACTGCGCGCTGAGAAAGTAGAGGAGAGAGAGCGCGAGAGAGAGAGAGAGAGAGAGAGAGAGAGAGAGAGAGAGAGAGAGAGAGAGAGAGAGAGAGAGAGAGAGAGAGAGAGAGAGAGAGATGGGGGGGGATGGGGAGAGGGGAGAGGGGAGAGGGGAGAGGGGAGAGGGGAGCGGGGAGAGGGAGCGGGGAGAGGGAGACGGGAGGGGGAGGGAGGAGGAAGAGAGAGAGAGAGAGAGAGAGAGAGAGAGAGAGAGAGAGAGAGAGAGAGAGAGAGAGAGAGAGAGAGAGAGAGAGAGAGAGAGAGAGAGATGGGGGGAGATGGGGAGAGGGGAGAGAGAGAGAGAGAGAGAGAGAGAGAGAGAGAGAGAGAGAGAGAGAGAGAGAGAGAGAGAGAGAGAGAGAGAGAGAGAGAGAGAGAGAGAGAAAGAAAAGGAAAAGAGAAAGTGAAGAGAGAAAGAGGAAAACTAACACAGTTCGCAGCTTCAGGCCACGAGCTCCGAAACGGGTGGCCGCGACGAAGGGTCTCACTTGCAGACGAAGGGAAAAGGCTGATCAAACCCTTCTAAAGGCCGTGTCATACTAGCACTTTTCTCCGTCATTTTTTTGCCAACTTTATTTAACATAAATACAAACATTCTCGCATATAGCTCTGGATTCGACTATGCTTGGCTGAAAAAGTTGACGGAAAGGTTTTCAGACGGGAACGATCATTATCGTCTGACTGGAGAATCGACAGTTCGCTCAAAAATGGACAAAATTTCAGAAAATTGTAAAGCAGATTGGATATAAAAGATATTTTCTACGCAAAATGAAGAGTGTATGTACATGTGAAGACGTACAGGTAAGCTTCTTCCTAAATATCAAGGCGCCTTTATAACGAGGCTGAAGGGAAATCATGGAAAGTTGGGATTCAAAATTCAACGAAATGCATTAAAAAAAAATAATAATAAAAAAAAAATAAAATCAATTAACCGATAATACACAAGAAACAACATACTGTACTACAAGACACAAGACTCCCATACCCTTCTAAAAATATCCAATGATGATGAAACATACTGTCACTTGGAAAGTTGGGATTCAGAATTCAACAAAATAAATAAAAAATAAATAAAAAATAAAAAATAAAATCAACTAACCGATAAAATACAAGAAACGCTGTACTACGAGACTCAAGACTCCCATACCCTTCTAAAAATATCCAAAGAAGATGATCAAACATACTGTCACTTGGAAAGTTGGGATTCAGAATTCAACGAAATGAATAAAAAATAAATAAAAAGTAAAAAATCATATGAACTAACCGATAAAATACAAGAAACGCTGTACTACGAGACTCAAGACTCCCATACCCTTCTAAAAATATCCAAAGAAGATGATCAAACATACTGTCACTTGGAAAGTTGGGATTCAGAATTCAACGAAATGGATAAAAAAATAATTAAAAAATAAAAAATAAAATCAACTAACCGATAAAATACAAGAAACATACTGTACTACGAGACTTAAGACTCCCATACCCTTCTAAAAATATCCAAAGAAGATGATGAAACATACTGTCACCGCTGCAATTTCACCGACGTCACCTTTCATAATGCTGCGCACACCATGACTCGCGGGCAATGCCAAAAGCAACATTTGGAATTTGGCATAAATCGTTAATTGCACAGCGAAGAAGAAGAAGAAGAAGAAGAAGAAGAAGAAGAAGAAGAAGAAGAAGAAGAAGAAAAAAAAAAAAAAAAAAAAGAACAAGAAGAAACAGAAGAATTAAGTCTGAAATACCTACACCCCCCCCGAAAAAATCTCATCAAATGTTGAAACTTGTTGGACAAAATAATAATATAAAATAAAAATAAAAAGGGGAGGGAGGGGGCGAGACCTAACCAAAAGGCACGTGCTATTATAAACAAATACCTTTCCGCGATTCGTGAAATTATACAAAAAAAATAAACATCCACGCAACTCTTGTGGAATGTTGGTGAGGAGAGGCCGGTTCGCTATAGCAGGTATCCATCTCTGATCTGGTCGTTGTGCCCGGTGGTCACTGGTGCTTGGAGGGATATTCAACACACACACATAGACACACACAGACACACACACACACACACACACACACACACACACACACACACACACACACACACACACACACACACACACACACACACACACACACACACGCACGCACACACACACACACGCACGCACACACACACACACACACACACACACACACACACACACACACACACACACACACACACACACACACACACACACACACACACTTTCTAAAAATCGAACATATTTTCCGCCTGTGAAAAGATAACACACAACAAGCTTCTCCAATGCTCCTCCGATATATAGATTTAATCTTGATCTCGAAAAAATATATGTATTTCAAAAGCCAGACAATGCAACTACACCAAAATAAAAGAAACTGGCGAGGAAGAAAGTGGGGAAATAGGGAAGGAAAAGAGAGGAAAGGCGATGAAATGACGAAGAGGAAATCAAAGAGAGAGGAGACAAGACTGAGACCAACACATAGACAAGAGAAAAGCAGGCTGTACTAGCCAAGATTACACTAACAATAAAACGATTTGAAAAAAAAATAATGAAAGGAAACACGCACTTCCGACCTCCCCGCCCCCCTCAAAATAACCCGACTCGCAACAAGAGAGCTGTAGAAAATAAACCCCTACCCCCCCTCCCCTCCTCTCGCGAGACTGAAGTGCTAAAAATGAGATAAAACGAGATACCCCCCCACAGCTTTTTTTCCCGGAATACCCACAGGGCGCTAACAACATACCCTTCCCCGCCACCTTCCCCTTCACGCGGCAAGTGCGGACAACCTCCTTAAAATCTTGATATCTTATCGACGACGCTTTATCTGATTAAACCGCGAGACCTTCTTCCCCTGATCAATGGGAGACAAGACAATGCTAAACGACCGCCGCAACGGAAGGGAGTGCGCGACGGGAAGGACCCTCCGAAGACAAAAAAAAGACCCTCCTAAGACAAAAAAGAAAAAAAAAGAAAGGCAAATTCTCGAGAAAAATGGCGGGATCATCGCGAGAAAACGAGAGATTTATATAAAAAAAAAAACGGGTCGAATGAGTCACCGAGTCTCCTCCATCACTGACTAGTCGAATTTCTCGTGACCATAAAATCTCTGTAGAAAAAAAAAGGCTGATTTACTGCCAGTACTCCCGCCGTGAATCACCCCCAACGTGTTTCTTCTTCGTCCGCATTCGTAGCCTTATCTCCCCTTTTTTTTTTTTTGCATCGTTTCTTCAACTGCAAATCAAAAGGCAAGCAGCGAGGCTAGTCCCATGATCTCAGCAGCGACTGCGACTGCCACGGGCTTATCAGCTGCTCATTAATCCAGCGTGCAAATTGGCGGAGGAGGAGAGGCTGAAGGAGGGAACGGGGAGAAGAGGGGAGAAGAAGGAGAAAGGAGAAGGAGGGAACGGGGAGAAGGGGGAGGAGGATGGAGAAAGGGGGAGGGGAGAAGGGAAAATGAGGGAGAAAGGGAGAAGGAGGGAGGGAGGGGAGAAGGAGGAGAAGGGAGAAAGGGGGAGGAGGGAGAAGGGGGGATTAGGGGTGGAGAAGGGGAAGGGGGAGGGACAACTAGGACTCTCCTCCTTGGTAGATCCGACCGTGACATCAGACATCTTTTGAGTCACACTCGAGTTTTAAAAACGTTCGACCCGACACAATACTTTCCTTGTCTCCCTCCCTCCCGAACTACTGCGAATGCTAATAAACTCGAGATTTCCAAAGCGGTGAAGTATAAACGCGACCTCCCTTCTCCCTTTATGTGCTGACGGCCTCTTGTCTCTCTCTGCCTGCCTGTCAGGACACGAGAGAGAGAGAGAGAGGGAGAGAGAGAGAGAGAGAGAGAGAGAGAGAGAGAGAGAGAGAGAGAGAGAGAGAGAGAGAGAGAGAGAGAGAGGGGGGGATAGAGAGGAGTAGAGAGGATAGAGAGGGAGAGAGGGAGAGAGGGAGAGAGGGGGACAGAGAGACAGAGAGACAGAGACAGAGAAAGAAAGAGAGAGAGAAAAGAGAAAGAGAGAAAGAGCGAGCACTACCCCCTCCTACCCAGCCAGGGCCCCCGAGCCCATTCCTCCTGCAGGACACAACCGGACTTGACTCATTTCCTCCCCTAATGTCAC
>NC_091549.1:8530414-8535414 GCF_042767895.1 Penaeus vannamei
CAAGAAAATAAAAAATTCAAACCATCACCAAGTTATTGCACTCACAGTCACAATGGTTATGGTTGTTTTCACTCAACATCAATAAATCAAAAACATCATATCTGGTACCAAATACAGTCTCTTCGAATAAATTTGCTCTTGTGCTTCCATAGCACAAAATATATCAACATCTTGTAATACACCATAACTACAGAGAAGACCCAAATGTATAAATCACAGCAAGAACAACGTATCTTATCATACTTTACCAATATTTAGTCAAAAGGGAATATCAAAAAATATAAAGGCAATAGAACTTAAGCCACTATCACATGAATCGCAATTATAATTCATAGTATACAGTATTTCTTATCCGCCCTCCAAAACATGTTGAAAAACTATGTTAAATCTATGAATACATAAAGTTTCGCCAATAATTCCAACCATTCTTAAATACAATATCCTAGAGGAGTTAGTAAGAATAAATCAAAACAAATATCTCAAAAAACTTATTCTACACTACTATCTTATCCACTACGCACACACCCTATACGTGCAAACACGCAGTGAATCACCTTTCCCAAATGCCATACTCTGCATATTGCACACTGAACACACTACACACTACTTGGCTTGAAGGAGACATCACAAACGCAGGCAAATCAACCGTAATTGCTACTTAGATCCTAAGCATAATTATCTTAACAAGACCAAAATCAAACTCAATCTATCTAATTCACACAATCAATTTATGATTTGTTCTCCCGCTGAAGCACATTCTAAGGCCTCATTCTTCAGTAATCGATTCAAATGACATAATTCAACATCAAAATAAGTGAAAAATAGTGGAATGTCTATAGTAAAATAATAAATGTTGATCTCTGCCTCATCTAAATCATAAATACTATCACATCTTTCCCTTCAGACTCACATGGGCAATTTCACTTGTCAATCACAAACCAAAAAAGACAGTAAGTATATGATATGAGCTTCAAACATCAGCTTTAACTCATATTGAAACAGGAATATGTGTATTTAAGTGTAATCTAATTGGGAAAAGATATTCACTTGAAGTTAGTCCTGACTGAGGAACATCCAGGATCAAAAATACTCTTTTATTGTATACAGTATCAAATAATAGATAAACTCCCATCTAAACCATACATACGCTTACACATCAACCTATAAATCAAACACATCAACACTTTCTATGCAAATTTAAGGCGTATAATGAAAAGAAATTAACATCCCTCCCAAATGATATTTCACTTATGAACACATGAACACGTGATGTTCCTCATGTTTCACCCCGCTCATCCCCTTCAATAAGATTCATTCAAACCTGTTCTAACCGTCTAAAGCATTAGAGCCATTCCCAGAAGGTTATTTTGATCACATTGTAATCTACTCTCACGTTTTGTTGGAGTCTACCCAGCACTGCAACCCAAGAACGTAAACAATGCGCATTTCTCCTCTTCTCGGGACTAATTTCCCTACAAAACATGACAAACCGCAAGAACAACACTTTAGACACGACCTTACCTCCGCTACAGAAGTATAACAACCCCAGTGACACCGCAATAACGAAATGTTGGTAAGCTCTTCTCCCAGGACTCGGGGCCATGTCGGCCATTTTTCACTAAGGTTGTGAGACTGTGACGTCACGCGAAGGCCTTGCGGTGCCGCTGCCGAAGGAGAACTGTCGTACCTGCTGGTCGCGCTCGGGCCGGTGGCACCCTCGCCCGGGACGACTCGTGGCATCCCCCTTTTCTCCCCTCGTTTACTCGTTTCTCTGTGTCCTACCCCTCTCCCCCCTTTCTGAGGGTTTGGGGGATTCTGGTGTCCTTGTTTTATTCGTTTCTTTGCTTCCTTTTATCCGTCTTTTGGTCTCCTTTCGCTTTCTCTTCTTACGGAGTTTTGTCTATTTCCTTCTCTCACGCTTCTTAGACATCCATCCTCTCTCTCTCTCTCTCTCTCTCTCTCTCTCTCTCTCTCTCTTCTTCTCTCTCTCTCTCTCTCTCTCTCTCTCTCTCTCTCTCTCTCTCTCTCTCTCTCTCTCTCTCTCTCTCTCTCTCTCTCTCTCTCTCTCTCTCTCTCTCTCTCTCTCTCTCGCTTCTCTTTTGTACATGTGCGGGAGTGCACTTATTCACTCTGAGGCGAAGATGAATAGACAAATATATGAATAGATGAATAGATAGATAGATAGATAGACTGATAAATGAATGAATGATTGAACGATGGATGAATATACAAATAAGCAGATAGATGGAAAAGAGAACGATACATGCACACATACATCTATACACATACACACACACACACACACACACACACACACACACACACACACACACACACACACATACACACACACACGCACGCACACACACACACACACACACACACACACACACACACACACACACACACACACACACACACAGACACACACACACGCACGTACACACACACACACACACACATGCATGTACACACACACACACACACACGCACGTACACACACACACACACACACACACACACGCACGTACACACACATACACCCACACATTTATATGAATATATGTATACATAGATGTATACATATATATACTTATAAATATGTATATGTGATATATATATATATATATATATATATATATATATATATATATGTGTGTGTGTGTGTGTGTGTGTGTGTGTGTGTGTGTGTGTGTGTGTGTGTGTGTGTGTGTGCGTGCGTGTTTGCATTTATATATATATGTATATATATGTATATATAGACATATATATATATATATATATATATATATATATATATATATGCATTAATATATACAAGTATATATCCATGTTTATATACATGTATATATTTATACATCTATATGCATATATGTGTATATATATATATATACATATGTATATATGTATATATATACATATATATATATATATATATATATATATATATATGTGTGTGTGTGTGTGTGTGTGTGTGTGTGTGTGTGTGTGTGTGTGTGTGTGTGTGTGTGTGTGTGTGTGTACCTGTTTATGTTTCTATATATAATGCCTTCGTTCATACATGCATATCTAAGTAAGTATAGAAAAAAAGGAAGAAATGATTACGCAACACAAATTTTATTTACTATAGAAAGACCTGAAAATTATTTAAAGCATTTTCTTCCAAAACGAAATTCCACGTGAATAAAAAGGATTTAGTTCCGTATCTTCCTGCATAGGATTTAGTACCGTATCCCCCTGCATATCACCTTGACCCACTAATAAGTCTGTTTACGCTTCCCTGCGCTGACCCCGAGCGTGAGGAGTTTCAGTCACTTTCGTTCTTATATGGTTTAATTTGAAAGAGTGGGGGAGAGGAATAGGGAGGGAGGGAGGGAGGGAAATGGAAAGGGAGAGGGAAAGGGAGAGGGAGGGAGGGAGGAAGGGAGGAAAAAGGAAAGGGATGAGGGAGAGGAATAGGGAGGGAGGGAGGGAAAAGGAGAGGGAGAGGAAGAGGAAGAGAGAGAGGGTAAAGGAGAGGGAGAGGGAGGGAGGGAGGGAGGAAAAGGGGGAGGGAGAGGGAGAGGGAAAAGAAGAGGGAGGGAGGGAGGGAAATGGAGAGAAGGGAGAGGGAGAGGGAGAGAGAGGGAGGGAGGGAGGGAGGAGGGAGAGAGAGAGTGGGGGGAGACAGAGAGAGTAACTGTGAGTGTGAGTGCGTCTGGAGGGGCAGATAGGGAGAATGACCTCAACTTACTATTACCCCGTTTTAATTTGTAATTTCTGTGCCATAAAGGTTCCCTACTTGCCTATTCCGTTTTTTTTACGAATATGATCTGCACTTCGTTTTCCTGAATAAATCTAAAGGTTAACGTTTTGACGGGGGTCGAACACGTGCGTCGGTTGTCCACTGTTATACGCAGTATTTGGCGCCTTCTCTCGCTCTGGTCGTTGAACCTGAGCAATCTGTGTGTATGGCTTGTCGTGGTTAATTGGTGTTATTAGGGCTTTCTTTAGATCCAACGATACTAAAATGGAGTAATGGCATGCAATTAACTGCAGTCCTGGAAACAATTTGACAGACTCATTATGTGTGGGATACAATATCGAGGAAATAATTTTGTGAGTGCATTCACGGTGATTTTTATTTTCACTTTACCTATTTTTGACAGTTGAAGGGTTGCTATGTAATAGATAATTCTGATGAAATCGAAGACGATGATATTATTTTTACCCATATAAAGTGAGATACCCAATGAGACGTTTTATATATCCGTCTCATGTTCCTATCTACCTTCCCTTCCCCGCATCCTCAATCTGATTTTCCAAATACATTTAAAACAATCTACTTTTCATAGATCTTATCGTAATCATCCCTAAATATTTAAGGGAAGAAACCTAGAACTTGCGCGGTCTTTCAAACGTATTGCCACGCGCGCGAAAAGTCCTTGTATCTGGCAATACGAGGGTACAGGGTCCGCGTCCGCCCAGACTCGACAAATAAACAGTTAAGATTTCCAATGACGCCTCTGTTCTGTGTATTTATCATCCTTTGTGTGTGTGTGTGTGTGTGTGTGTGTGTGTGTGTGTGTGTGTGTGTGTGTGTGTGTGTGTGTGTGTGTGTGTGTGTGTGTGTGTGTGTGTGTGTGTGTGTGTGTGTGTGTGTGTGTGTGTGTGTGTGTGTGTGTGTAGATAGATACTGTAGTTAGATAAATAGATAGATAGATTGGTAGGTTGGTAGAGAGATAGGCAGATAGGTAGATAGGTAGGGAAGTAGATAGACTGATATGTATGTAGAGAGATATACTGTTATATAAATAGAGATATAGATAGACGTATATAAAGAAGTAGATAATAGATAGATAGGAAAATAAATGCATACGTTGATACGTAGCAAATATACTCATATTGTTGTTTAACCAACTGTATATTTGCACACTGCATAAGTTTTGTATAATCCTTCATACATGTTTTTACGTGTGCTATGAGGGAAAAAATCGAAAATACTGTGACAAATGTATAAT
>NC_091549.1:8545414-8550414 GCF_042767895.1 Penaeus vannamei
ACACAATGGATATAACTACTTTTAAGGAAATCTGCAAAAGGAAAGCAAACATTAACCTCTAAAACTGTCACTTATAGTTGTTCACAAAATACGACAAATCGAGAAAAAAATTAACTTATTTTATGCCATAAAACAAGACAAGAGAGAAAATGTATTGCATTAGAAAATCTGCATTTCTCTTGGAAAATGAATTGAGTCAGCGCGCACTTCTCTCGTACAGCTGACAGGATGTACGCTGCAATAAGGGTTATCTTGTTCTACCATGAGAAAGTAAATGAGGAGTGTATGATAACGCAAGAAGAAGTGTAACTGGGAATAACAGTGTATGATAATCATAATGAAACAATATGGGATTTGGCAAAAGATGAAATAATTGTGATAAGAAATCGTAAATACGTGATAATGCATGCACGAGGTATCGACAAGTTAGTGTTGAATAAATAGCAGAAAATTAGTCTTCGAACAATATATGACTGTGTGTGTATATATTACATATGCATACATATATATATGTACACACACACACACACACACACACACACACACACACACACACACACACACACACACACACATATATATATATATATATATATATATATATATATATATATATATATATGTATATATATGTTATAGAAATCCATATTTTGAAGTTTGAATTACGCGCCAAAATATTTTCGTAAGATGCAATACCTTTCTGAAAAATTAAAGTACTGTTATTCAAATGTTTATGAGATTTATTTAATGGTTTGATGATTTAAGTTCTAGAATAAACCTAATAGCGAAACAAATCCCTAATAGCTTGTATGTGCTAAAGGGAAAAAAATTGTTTTGAAAGATGCATAGGGATAGCAACGGCATGTTGAAAGAGACGCTCCGTTTCGTTGGCTGAAAGAAAGTGCAGAATAAACCGACATTTTACTGGACTGAGAAGAGGTTTGCCTTCCTCAAAACGAACAAATGGTATTGGAAGACTGCGACAATTATTGAGGAGTGTTATGTCCAGCTATCATTATGGTAAGAATCTAATACTGTTGACTTTCAAAAATGGTGAGCATGTGATTTTGAATATTTAATTTTTGATGTTTTCTTTTGTATTGAAAAAAGTATTTTCTTGCTCTGCAGCAACCATTTCATATGGTTATTCTAAGAATGGAATTTTGACCAAGAAATGAGTCGCAGACAACGTGGCATTCCCTAACCTGACGTCTTCATGGCCAAGGTTAGAACATATATATATATATATATATATATATATATATATATATATATATATATATATATATATACACACACTTATATATGTATATGTATGTATGTATATATATAGATATAGAGACAGATACAGATATATACGTATATGTATTTGTAGCCCCTGTGCATGCACTATTAAAATATGAAAAGAATATGTACATATTCATAAATAATTACATTAATGCTATAGCTACTATCCGCTTGTAATAATAATAAAACAAACTTTGCTCACTTTTCTCTTAAAGAGATATTTAGGGAACCATCTGGTCTTTCTCCACCATGTTTCGCCCATCTTGCTGAAACCGAATTAAACGCATTTTAAAGAAGTTCCAGGGCTGAAAGGTATGAATGAGAACGAATATCTTCACAATACAAGATATGTATTTAACCGGTTTCGATGTATTTTTGACGCAGATATAATCGAAACCGGTTAAATACATCTCTTCTTGTATTGTGAAGATATTCGTTCTCTTTCATACCTTTCCACATTTGTCAACGTGAATACGGTTCAGAGTTCCAGGGCCTCCGATTCTCCTCTGAAAATTTCAAAGCCGACCGTTATTATTTAGGTCCTTTTCGATGTCGAGATGTATATTATTTTTTTCGCCTTACCTTAGAAGATAGACAATTGTGACGTAATGATTAGAGATAATAAAAAAAAATGATTATTTTCTGAAAGCTCATTAAATTTCACGTGAGATGAGACCAATCGTCATTTTTGTTCGGAATATATATATATTTTAAATCTGGCAGGCGTCAAAAAAAAAAAGAAAAAAAAAGATAAAGATTTTTTTCATACGAATGAATAAACATAATATGTCATTCGTTCAGTATTTTCTTTTCTTTATGAACTAAACATTTCGAAAATGCAAATCTTTCTCCTTTCCAAATGATGCTAAATGATCCGGATCACCACCAAAATTTTATGGAATATTAGTTAGACTAAGACACACCTCAGGTAAAAACATTATTAAGATCTGTTCATTTCTGAGTTAGAAAAAAAAAAATCCTGGATCCGAACCATGGACCAGATCATCACCAGAGTGTCCTCGACGCCAAAGTTAGGCTAAAACACACCTCTTGTAAAAATCTCATTAAACTGTGTTCATAATTTTTAGAAAAATCAGAAAATACAGAAAAAAAATCAACAAACAAACAAGCAAACGGAAATAACACTATAAATAAACAAAAGGTCATGGGATATACGAAAATTATTTGTATATCCTTACAGGCTTTATATAAGAAAAAAATTACACCGCCCTGTAATTGTATATCATTTCACAGGTGTGTTAGTGTGAAAGATCGGTGAATTCGAGAAATTACCTTTCGGGTGTACGGCAGGCGAGCCAGGTGGTGATCAGGAGAGGAAGCTAAGTGGTACCTTCAGTCAGGGGAACGATCATTTTTTCGACCAACCTTATACGTTATAAAACTCCATTAGAGCAACAATAAAGGTAGATGATATATAATTATATCATATGCTATTATTTCGTATATGAATTATTATTTAAAATGTAAAGAAAATTAAAGGGAAAAAGATCGCGATGTTTGAGTCCTTCACATTTTTAAGCATAGCACACGCATTTCTAGTCTGATTTTAACGTATTATGACCCATTTTGTAGAAAAAGAAAATAGCTACAGCTTGTTCGAAATATGATTTTCAATTTGTGCCTGTGCTTCTTGTAAAAGTGACAAATGTAAGTATCTTACAAAAATTCACACACAAAAAAGGAAGTCGAAATTCGAAGTTATAGCTATAGGGTAGTTCTTGAAGACTTCAGGATTTCCACCCCTTTTTTTTAATGATTCAAGCACAGTTCGGGCGATTTCGAAAAAAAATCGACCACAGAGATCAGGCTAGGGTCTAAATAAAAGGGTGTTTCATCAAAATCGGCAAGAAAAATCGAAAAAAAAGACAGCCGGTCCCCAGAAGCTAGGTTTTGGCTTCATGTCTTATTGCTGTGTACGCTCCTACCGAAATGAAAGAGATGTTCTATGCCAAACTTACATCTGTAGCAGACAGTTGTCCCCGGCGAGATATTCATATGGTTCTGGTTGACTTCAGTGCGGTATATGGCTGTGATCGAGCTTGCTATTAGATGTCTGTCGGTCTTCATGGTTCGGGAGCTGATACCAGGTCCCAGAAATTGAGGATTTCTGGTTCCTGGTATCATCACCCAGACCCACATCGTTGGAAATGGTACAGTGATGCGGGTAATGCAGCCAAGGAGATCGACCACATACTCGTTAGCACTCGGAGGATCCTCCAGTATAGGAGTGCCGGGGTCTGTGGTAC
This sequence comes from Penaeus vannamei, assembly GCF_042767895.1. Classification (NCBI taxonomy): domain Eukaryota; kingdom Metazoa; phylum Arthropoda; class Malacostraca; order Decapoda; family Penaeidae; genus Penaeus; species Penaeus vannamei. Next base: position 8,548,969 of record NC_091549.1, read on the forward strand.
TGACCATAGATTGGTTGTGGCTGCCCTTCGGGTCCACTTCAAAACTCCCCAGCGGGCCAATGATCACCCTAGGGTGTTTCATTTGGACAAGCTGAAGGAGGGGGAGTGTGCTTGGGGGATTGCTGAATATTTTGAGCAGTTGTACCAGGTTGACCCACCAACAGTTCACTTGGATGCGAGTAGTGCCGTGATTCCGTTACCAGACCCACCCATCCGTGAGGATCCAAGCTGAAGAGTGGCAAAGCAGCGGGTATTTGCGGCATCCCAGCTAAACTGTTAAAGGCTGTGGGTGAACCTATGGCGCAGGAGTTGCATGCGTTCCTGGCTGCCATCTGGCGGTCCGGTACCATCCCCCTGACCTGTTGAAGGATGTGGTCATCCCTCTCGGTAAGGGGAAGGGGGACCAATGGGACTGCAGCAATCACTAAGGCATCTTACTGCTCAGTACACTAGGCAAGGTTCTTGCCCACATCCTTCTGAGACGTATCAGAGACCACCTACTGTGGCATCAGAGGCCGGAGCAATCTGACAATAGACCATATCCTTGCGCTTCGAGTCATTGTAGAGCGCCGTCGTGAGTTCGGGCATGGGCTGCTTGCAGCCTACATCGACCTCAAGAAGGCGTTCGATACGGTGCATAGGGAATCATTCTAGGAGATCCTGAGACTGAGAGGAATTGCAACAAGGATTATTGGACTAGTGGCAAGTCTGTATACTGGTATTGAGAGTGCTGTAAAGTATGATGGAAGCCTGTCGACCTTCTTTCCTGTTTCCTGGAGTGAGGCAAGGCTGTATCCTTGCACCAACACTTTTCAACATTTGCATGGACTGGATACTGGGCAGAGCTACAGTTCAAAGTCATTGTGGAGCAACTGGGGAATATCAAGGTTATTGACCTTGACCTTGCTGATAATTTTCTTCTATCTGAGTCCTTGGAAACCTTAGTGGTGGCTCTGAATGCTAACAAACGGTGAGAAAAAGTATTGAATAAAGTTATATTAAAATAATGACGATTAATTATAACAGTAATATTGTCGGTAACAACAAAAGTTCCATGTAACGATGATGATAACAACAACAGCAATTATGATAGCATTAGCAGTAGCCGTAGCAGTATATTAGTAGTAATAGTAGTAGTAGTGAGAGAGAGAGAGAGAGAAAGAAAGAAAGACATATTCTTGGAAATGAAAGTTAGCCCTGTAATAACACGTTTTCTAAATCAAGGTGATAAATAAAAAATGGCCTTTTTCTAGGGTACACTAAATAAGATTTTAGCACAGAACTGCATTGTTTATGTTGCGCATATATATATATATATTTATATATATATATATATATATATATATATATACATATATATATATATATACATATATACACACACACACACACACACACACACACACACACACACACACACACACATATATATATATATATATATAT
>NC_091549.1:8555414-8567914 GCF_042767895.1 Penaeus vannamei
ACAGCAGGATTCTTCAAATTGGACGCAGAATTGCCGATCAGAGGGTCACAGCATCACATAAAAAGGGAATTTATGTAGAATTAACAAATGGATGAATTATGTTATACAAGTTACAAAATAAGTTTATTATGACAATATTTTCCGTACCATATGTTTTTCATGCGAAACGGAGAAGGGTGTAGAATATATTCAGTACTAGGTACAGACAGCATGCCAGATAGATATCAAATAGTGCATTAATAAATCTGGAAAAGCTTCCCCTTCCACATGAGAGAAAATTTGTAAAGCTTAAGGAAAAGATGTAAATAAACATATAAACCAACAAAACTAATAATCATTATTCTTTACTTTGTGAAAAATCATGTTTATTTGTATAGTATTATATAATGTATGTATGAAAGTAATGTAATAAAGTTAGATTGAGTGAAAGAGGAGGGAATCCTAGGTTAGGAGGTAGGGGATGGGATATATTAATCTCTAATGGCTTGAAGGGGTAGAAGGGGAGGATTAAGTGGGAGAGGCCTCCTGGACACAGACATGATGATGGTGGTAGGAGATATAGGGATAGAAGTAGAAAAATCTCCATAACTTTGAGGATAGAAGAAAAAGGGGCAAACAGTGCTAGTTATACTAGTTTATACTTGCTATATGTCATTCCGTGTGAAATAGAGGTCTTTAAAAAACTGTCAGTTTTCAAAAGCTAATACTATAGGGAGATGACTCTATAAAAGGTGGTTGGTCATCCTCTATTTAACTGGTCTAACATCTCTTTAGTGAGTGACTGTTGTGGGTGTGAGTTCCCATAGGTATGGCTGGGTGCTGGAGTGGAGTTGGAGATCGATGGGTAGAGCCGGTGAGGCTCTCGGACTGTGGAGGCCTAGGCAGGCCTGGAGTTGCTGCTGCTGTTGTCTTGCTCAGATGGAAGATTGTTGAGTGAGATCTCGGCCCAGGCGCTGGAGCTTAAGTACTCTCAAGCTGTTTCAGCTACCTGGGAGCAGTCCAATGAGCAAGCCAGGAGCTGTCCATGACAACCAATCAGGTCTCAGCATCAGTCATCCAGAGGCTGCTGGTGGTGGGGTGCGAGGATGCAGCTATAGATCTGGACCCAACCTGGGGGGAAGTATGCCGCACTGCAGGTTGTGGGGGTCAGCTACAGGTACTCCCTCTCCAGTGAGGGAGCTAAGCGAGCGAGCGATAGCCGTGTTCGTTTCCCTCTGGGGTCACCAGTATAGAGGGTGGTTGGTCATCCTCTATTTAACTGGTCTAATATCTCTTTAGTGAGTGACTGTTGTGGGTGTGAGTTCCGACAGGTATGGCTGGGTGCTGGAGAGAAATTGGAAATCGACGGAGAGAGCCAGTGAGGCTCCCAGACGACAGAGGCCTAGGATGGCTTGGAGTTGCTGCTGCTGTTGTCTTGCTCAGATGGAGGATCGTTGATTGATGATCTTGGCCCAGGCGCTGGAGCTTAAGTACTCTCAGGCTGTGTCAGCTACCCTGGAGTCAGGGGTACCTGCAGTCCAATGAGCGAGCCAGGAGCTGTCCATCTCAACCAATCAGGTCTTAGTATTAGTCATCGAGAGGCTGCTGATGGTGAGGTGCGAGGACACGGCTATGGCTCTGGGCCCAACCTGGGGGAAATCTGACGCACTGCAGGTTGCAGGGGTCTGCTACAACTCACCTGACAGCACAATATGTCTCTATGCTAAATCATTGTGGGTTGGATTTTCAGGGTTAACCTATTAAGTACTTATTCAGTTTTGTTCATGAATGGTTAGAAAGTTTCCTTTGTTGCAAATCTTGTTTTGCAGATCTGTCACAGTATAGAATGAGTATGAAACATTAGTAATATTAATAAGTTTTGCACTGCCATTACTGCCATATAAAGCTGCTCTCTCAAAGATATAAAAGTAATTCCGATTTTTTACACCTTCAGTAATGGTGCATTAATATTTTTAGTTTAGTGATCTTTTATATTCTGTTCCCTATCTAGTTATAGCTCCCTAAATATCAGTAACAGTCTCCATTGGCAATTCATGTCATAGATTAAACTGTTGGCTTATATATCTCTTCTAATATCTTTGATTCAGAAAAATATAGTCTGCATATGTGGTACTGTATGCAGACAAAGGGTCCCACTTGTATTGTCTCATCTACAAACGCAACATGATTACTTATATTGATATGGTGTAGGACATCAAGTGTTTGGGAAGAAGTATTGGATGTAGTCATACATGGGAATAATTATACTAATATATAAGAGTATTTTCAGTTTTTCTATTAAAATTAATAGGCTTCTTACCATAGAAACCTGTGATTTGCATTTAGAAGTGACGTAATTATCAGTTATTTTTTTAAATTATGATATTTACAATATAGATAATAGAGCCATTTTCTACAAGTTCTGCCAGCTTATAGTCAAACAGTTGTATAAATAGGTGTTCAAATACATTTCTACTTTAATGATACATTGTAAGTGTCTGGGTCCTTTTACTTTAATGAATGTTTGCCTGAAATTGGTTTTAAAGCAAGGTTTTATTTGTTTGTTCTTATTTTGCATCAGGAAAAGAATTGTACAATGTCTGAAATTGATTTTTTATTTTCTTTTATTTTAGGCAACATGTATAGTCACATGATATAAAAAGGAATAGGATTTAAGTTTTTGAATCATCACTCCCATATTACCCTGATATGTTAATGGGGTTTAATTCTTTTCGTCTTGTATCAGATGTTTTTGTAGTGCAATATGTTATGAAAATTCTAATCTTTTTGTCTTGAACGTATTCACAAAGTAATGCATGTCACCTGCTGGATCTTTCAAAGAATTATATTTTGAATGCTGTGTTTTTTACCATTATTTTTTCTATTATTTCCATTACCAGTATTATTTTTGTTTTATTCATTGACAGAAAATCTATAAATGAAAATTTGATTTTTAAACAAGATAGTTTATATTATGATATTCCAGCATCATTTTCTTTTTTTTTACTGTATATGAGCTTGTAATTTTGATACTCCATAAATATAGCAGGGCCTAATGTGTCTTTAGATCTTGCTATTTGTTTGGATTTCTTTTAGTTGCTTGCCAAGGAATCAACTTATGCCATATAGGTTATTTATGTTGAATTAATGAGTGTAACTCCTTATTGTGAATTCTGCCAAATAAATAGGGAGAAGTATTGTAATAGAATGACCTTTTGCCTTATCTTCAACAAATAGGGTTCAGAGATAAGGTAAAAGATAACGTTATCATCTTGTATTTTCTATTTATATACAGTGAGTGCTATAAGGTGAGGTATTATTAGAAATGCTTGTGGACAGAAATTAATTTGATTAAAGAATAAAGAAAAAACTCCCAAAGGTTATAAGTTTTTAAAATCAGAGAACATAATTTTGGTGAAAGTTTTGTAAAGAGCTGTTAGCAGTAATAGCAGTATGATTATAATGGTAAGTACATTCACCTCAGGAGAAAAATTATTCTCTTGTATATTTAATATAGAAGGGAAATCATTCAGTTACACGAGTCGTGAAATTGATAGTAAATGGTATAAATGAAGAAGATCCAGATAATACTGAGTTCATGATAGGCTAATGCATGTACTATGAATGATGATAATAAATGTTCTGAGTATTGGTATATATTTTGATGACATCAATTCTGGTGATGATAATGTTGATAGTGTTATTGAAAATGACCATGGCAATAGTATAGATCTCTAAAAGGATGAGTATTATTGGTACTACTATCTTATTAATTATATTCCCTATGCATAAGGGGTAGATTATGCTGTAAGTTGCATTTGTTTATTTATTTACTTCTTGGGCAAACGAGGGAAGAATATGAGTCTGTTTTTGTGTAGACGATGGTAGATTGGGAGTCGACATGTGGGTGGCTTGAATGAGCAGAACAATTACTCAAAAAGTGATGGATGGATTGCAATGAAAAATTAAATCCGGGGTAGCCAGTGTCCCAGGGACTATTAGATTTGATTTTGATAGTGATCCATGGAAGCTGTTGAGTTTGATTTATTGTAGTTTTGTGGTATAGGGTGAATGTATGTGGTAGATTAAGCTTAATGAGGGTAGATCATAGATATATAATGGGTTAGTGAATGTACGGGGATGGTAAATGTGTAGAAATATTTAATAAAAAAATTGATGAAAGCATAATATAAAAATTTACTTCTAGCTAACTATACCCTCAGGTAAGTGCGGGAAATCTTTATGGTGAATTTTATCCCTGGTCTCCCCATAACCCTGGACTCTAACTTGTAATGGGGTCAGACCGGGGTAGATGAGTAAATGGTGGAATAGATGTTTTTTGGGGCAGATTAAGATTGATTGTTTTTTTTTTTTTTTTTTTTTTTTTTTTTTTTTTTTTTTAATAATAATAATAATAATAATAATAATAATAATAATAATAATAATAATAATAATAATAATAATAATAATAATAATAATAATAATAATAATAATAATAATAATAATAATAATAATAAAAGATCAAGATAGCTTGATAAAGTGAGTGGGCATATTGGAGGGAAGAATTTTGGTTTGTAGCTGTGACATGACATGTAGGCTAAGTAACACTGAGAGATATACAAGAAATGGAGGAAATATGCTTGAAATATATACATGAAATGAAAGCATAATGCAGTATTGATATCAAGGAGCACGAATAATAAAACGGCAACTCTGATTATTATTTCGAGGGTATAGTTTGTATTACGGTTCCAGTTTCAAGGATAACCACAATTGCTTCAACATTCATTTGCTCTAAATTTGCCCTGAAAGATTGCATAATGTTTTGTCTTGGCACAAGATATGATAGAATAAAGAATCTGTAATAATATTTAGACTTGTCCCAGGGAATTTCTTAATAGGAGTGACTAGCTAACATGTCTAGAGGCAAAACATTATGAATTCTGTGCACCATTTTCTTCTCTTGATTTTTTTTTGTATTTCAACCATAATTAGAAAAAAAAAAAATATTTATTTCAGGATAAATTTTTCATTGCTTTCTGTATTTAGTAACATTCACAAATGTGCAATGTGGTTGTTTGTGATTATTTATTGGGAAATTACCATTTTGACAGTTTTTGTAGTATTCATCTAATATAATCTCTTTATTTTTATGTTTGTGTTATAACCAAAATGCAGATCAAAGTAAAAGATTTCTATAAGGATATATTTATCATTTTATACATTTTTTGTAGTGAAAGAATCCTCAAAATATATAGTTTAGGAATTGTTTTCTACACTTTTTTATTTTGTCCTTTTAGAAATAAATGAAGGAATAAGTATTTATCTTTTCAAATTTTCATTTTATTTGTATAAGCCATATTTTGATATTTCTCACCAAAGTACTTTGTCATTGAAGTTTCTTTTTTTTTTGGGGGGGGTATGAAAATATTTCTGGACAAATTATTTATCCAACATCTACAACTACAACTGAACCACTATAGAAAAAGAGAAATATATACGAATACTCTTAAATATTTCTCCTGAATACTTTTTATTTTATGGGGTTACTTTTTAAGAAATTTCAACTTTAACCAATACCTGTGTGTTGGTTTGCGACAGGTAGGAAAAGCTGAGTGAATCATTAGCTGGGTTTTCTGAAATGCCATATAGGAGTTACACTACTAGGTGAAACAGTAATAATTCATAGGCAGTGTCCTTAAAATGGCTTTTTATTTTGCATATTGATGTAAAGTTTGAGAAGTGTGCTATAAGAAAACTAAAAAAAAGCTCTTAGCTAAGTAGATTTAAAAGCCATTCTTCTACTGGTTTGGTTTATATAGAAAATTGTGAGGTTGTTGGTGTTGTAGCAACATAAACAACTTTTTTTTTTACAACAAAAACCCAGGATAAGAATTATCAGTAGTTGAATATTCAGTTATCTCTATGTGGTTCTATTCACTCTTTTTATTTTATTTTAATTTACTTCTTTCCAAAGTAAATTCTTTGGCAAATCTCATTGCATAATCTTACATTTCGACCTTGTTAAGAATATTTGGGATGAATAGATTGGTACCTTTATTAATAGGGTAAAGTTCATAACGAAACTGTCTGATCTGATTAATTGTATGAAAAAGTGGGAATGTAGTAAGTTCATCTCCTTCCTTTTCCTCCACTTCTTATTCTTCCCTCCTCACCTGCTTTATTGTTTAGGCTCTATTTTATGGGAAGTTGCAGATGATAGGAAAAGGCAGTGAAACTGAACAATATACAGGGCAACATACTAGGCGGTTTATAACAATAGATGCATGTTCACAGGCCAAGTAATTAATCTAGTTATAGATAATTTCCGTAGAAAAATAAAGAAAACTCTTTTAGTATGTTGGCCAGTGATGCTGATTATGTTTCTTTCGATTATGAATATGTTATTACCATTACAATAGTTATCCTTGAACTTGTTCCATTTTCTGTGACAGGCCTCATTACCGTCAGAGAAAACGAGACATACGTTTTCTATGGACTGGTATTTAATTTTTACTGGATGTAATTATTTGGCTTACCAAGCATTTACAGAATGATCAGGTATAATTTCAAGGTAGACATAAATTCACTGAGTTTATTCGTTATGCCAAAGTTCTTCATGTGAACAATCAGTCATTTTCAAAAAGTTCTTTGTAGCGTTACATTTGCCCTGCAACGAGGTAAAGTCCCTCCCGAAGGCATTTCTTTCTGTACTTCAGCCCTTCGCAAGCATATGTTCATTTTGATCGTGGTAATGAAAAAAACTAAATGAGTTTAATATTGGAGTCCGCTAATCGAGCTATATTAGGACAAGGACAACACAGTGCATGTTTGCGAGGCCGGCACGCACCAAGGGGTAATTTCAGTAAAGCATGTGAGCGTGACTTTGCTAAGTAATGGTAGGCAAGGGTGTGTTTTTGGGTGTAGGTGTAAGGATATATAAGGAAATTAGTTGGGTGGAGGAAGGGCTTGGCAGAATCCTTTGTTAAACCCAGATATATATGTTTGACCTTGGGATTCCTTGGTCAAGATGTTTTGGTTGCAATTAAGGTATCGGGAGGGGATTGTTGGGGCAGGTGGATTCTTGGGACTGCAAATTGCTAAATCCTGAAACAAATCCACACTATACGCGCGCACACACACACACACACACACACACACACACACACACACACACACACACACACACACACACACACACACACACACACACACACACACACACACACTACACTACACTACACTACACTACACTACACTACACCACACACACACACACACACACACACAGACACACACACACACACACACACACACACACACACACACACACACACACACACACACACACACACACACACACACACACACACACACACACACACACACACACACACACACACACACACACACACACACACACACACACACTACACACACACACACACCACTCCCCGTATTCACATGCTACAAAACGCACACCTACGTCCCGCCATGCACTCTTTCCACGCCAACACGCGCGCACGGCCCCAACACAACCGCTCCTACTTCTTCACGAGCGAGCGGAGGGAAAGAGCTCGAGATGGGCTCGTCCTTGCTGCTCCTCCAGGCATTGTTAAGGAAGGGAGCTTGGAGGAGGAGACAGAATGCTTGCGTGTTTTCTCGGTGCTCGCGCTCGCCTGCCCTCCCGTCGGGGGTCATTTGCATACGCCGTGTCACGCTCGGGGTTCCGAAGGAGTGGGAGGGGGAAGAGAGAGGGAGAGGGAAGGGAGATGGAGAGGGAAGGGGGAAGGGGGAAGGAGAGGGAAGAGGGAAGGAGAAGGAAGGGGGAAGGGGGAGAGAGAAGGGAGAGGGAGAGGGAAGGGGGAAGGGAGATGGAGAGGGAGAGAGGAGCAGAGAGAGAAATAGGGAGGGAGAGGGAAGGTGGAAGGGAGGAGAGAGAGAGAGTGGGAGAGGGAGAGAGAGTGGGAGAGGAGGGAAGGTGAGAAAGAGAGAGGGAGAGGGAAGGTGGAAGGGAGAAGGGAGAGAGAGAGAGGGGAGGGGAGGGCTCAAGGTGTTTTGTCCCCCTCCCATCAAAGGACCTTGAATCCCCCCACCCCCCTCCCTCCGCCCACACGAGCCTGACCCTGGAGCAGTGGGCGGGCGGGGGAGGAAGGTGGGGGTGAGTTGGGGGGGGAAAGAGATGGGGGGCTAGTGGTTTGTTGGCAAGGTCGCCTCTTTTTATCGGTGTTATCTTTTATTCCATTAGTCTGTGAGATTTGTGTGCAGCTTTGGGCAAAATGCACGTCGGCCGATGTCACATGTGGGGAACACGCGCTCCTGTCTCCACTACCTGTGATCGCCTTCTGTTGCTTCTTCTCCTTCTTCTTCTTCTTCTTCTTCTTCTTCTTCTTCTTCTTCTTCTTCTTCTCCTTATCCTTCGTCTTCTTCTTCTTCTTCTTCTTCTTCTTCTTCTTCTTCTTCTTCTTCTTCTCCTCCTCCTCCTCCTCCTCCTCCTCCTCCTCCTCCTCCTCCTCTGGCATATTGATTTACCAAAGCCAAATAAAAACTAAAACCTATTGGAACGAGGATCTCTGCTGTACAAACACTAGCTCTTGCTATATTATCAACTATTGCTCAAACATATGGGGTTCAGCTAATAAAGGTCAGATTCGGAAAACTCAAAAAATTAAAAAATTTGTCGGTGCAAATAAGTATGACCTTATTACCCCTCATAAATAAACTGAATTGATAAATAGCGCAGGATAAATGACATTATGATACCTGCATACTTATAAAATCGTTCAAGGTCGTTATACGAAGTGGCCCTTACCTCTTCGAACCGTAGGTAACACAACCCGTGTGCAAACAAGACAGGCAGACTCTCTAACATGTCAAAGGATCACGTACGGATATACGGGCATGGGAAATGCCAACACATGGATCCATGATCTGGTCACAACTACCACATGATACTAGAAATAAACAGAGTGAGATTAAAAGAATGTCTGAGTTATCAATGGCGTCAATTTACGTATAAGACAAAATACGATTTTTTTTAATGTACTATGATTTATTTGATGTGTACTGAAAATTACTTTTTTATGTATTAAGAGCAACCGTTTTAGCAAAGGGAGTAGTCATTTTGAGTTTTAAATTCTTTTCTTTTCCTTGTTCTTGATCTTTTTCTTCTTCATCTTCTTCCTCCGCCGCCGCCTCCTTTTTCTCTCCTCTTCTCCTCCTCTTCTCTTCTCTCATCTGTTCTCATCCAAGTAGTAATAATAATGGTAGTGATTATAGTCGACAGAAGTACTGTAGTAGTAGTCGTATTGTCCTGGTTATGTTTATGATCACTGACCGATTTTTTTGCTGTTGATGTAGTTAGTAGCTCTATAGTTATTGTTGATATTGTTTTGGTGTTTTGTTCATTTCGAATTATTTAGATACGGTTTTTGCTTTTATCGTTACTCTTAATTCCCTCATGATATGGCTCGGGTGAATGCCATTGTATGAATCCTAATAAAGCAACAATGGCTATATTAATGGAGGGAAGCAGGCATGCAAAGTGACAGATTGACGAACAAAATGACTTTAGAGGCAAACATGGGAACAGGTATGATGTCAAACCGGTGGCAGGCAAGAGGGTAAACAGGGTGACAGGTAGGGCGGATGACAGGATAGGAAGTAAGGTGGAAAAGGGGCATTGGGCTTGGTGGTAGAGTGGGTAGCTGGCTGAGTGGGAGTAAGCAGGATGGTAAGTAGGGTGTTAGGTAGGGCAGTGGACAGGGCGACAGGCAGGGTGGTTGGTAGGGTAACAGGCAGGCAGGGTGATAGGCAGGGGTTAGGCATGGCAGACAGGGCTATAGACAGGCAGACAGGGGGTGGGATAGGCAAGGCAGCAGACAGACAAGGTTATAGACGGGGTAATATACAGGCAGGGGAGGGGAGGGGGGGTAAGGCAAGGCAGCAGACAGACAGGGCGGCAGGCAGGCAGGGCAGCAGGGCGGCAGGGGGCGTATGGGCGTATCGCAGGGTAGCGCCGCGTCGGCCGCCAAGGTGAGCCACTTGCCCTACTCCAGGGTGCTTCTCCAGGGCGCCGGTGGTCCTTGGGGGAGGGACGGGGGGGGGGGGAGCGTGGGTGGAAGGACAGACGCTGGGACACGAGTCTGTGTGTGTGTGTGTGTGTGTGTGTGTGTGTGTGTGTGTGTGTGTGTGTGTGTGTGTGTGTGTGTGTGTGTGTGTGTGTGTATTCGCGTGTGTGTGTGTGTTTCACACACACGCATAATGTTTACATTAGCTATATCTCTATCCATCTATCTATATTTAAATCTGCCTACCTACCCATCCAACTATTTATCAACCAATCTATCTATTTATCTGTCGAACATTGTGTAGGTCTTCCAATCTCTCTATATCTAGAGCTATATCAACTCACGTGCACGCTCACACAATGCACAAAAAGCTCCAGATATGTGGTTCATTATACAGGTAGAGAGGGCGTACAGGTGTGCTCATATTTATTTTTGGAAAGGGAGTAGGATGAAGGAACTTCGGGGAAAAGGAACGCCGAAGGGAGTGGAAAGGAGAGAATGGTCTTTGCTCGTGCTATGCGTTTCATTGTAGCGATCGCGGGAGGCTGCGATTTGTGATAATTGATGAGTTAGATGTTTAAAGTATGGTAGTTGTCCTTTTCAGTCTCTTTCTCTTTCTCTTAATGTCTGTCAGTCTCTGTCTCTGTCTCTGTCTCTATCTCTTTCTCTCTCTGCCTCTCTCTGCCTCTCTCTGCCTCTCTCTGCCTCTCTCTGCCTCTCTCTGCCTCTCTCTCTCTCTCTCTCTCTCTCTCTCTCTCTCTCTCTCTCTCTCTCTCTCTCTCTCTCTCTCTCTCTCTCTCTCCCTCCCTCTCTCCCTCCCTCTCTCCCTCTCTCCCTCCTCCTCTCCCCGGCCTCTCCTTCCCCTCTCCCTCCCTCCCTCTCTCCCTCCCTCCCTCCCTCCCTCTCTCTCTCTCTCTCTCTCTCTCTCTCTCTCTCTCTCTCTCCCTCTCTCTCTCTCTCTCTCTCTCTCTCTCTCTCTCTCTCTCCCTCTCCCTCTCTCCCTCCCTCCCTCCCTCCCTCCCCTCCCTCCCTCACCCCCTCCCTCTCTCTCTCTCTCTCTCTCTCTCTCTCTCTCTCTCTCTCTCCCTCTCTCCCTCTCTCTCTCTCCCTCTCTCTCTCTCTCTCTCTCTCTCTCTCTCTCTCTCTCTCTCTCTCTCTCTCTCTCTCTCTCTCTCTCTCTCTCTCTCTCTCTCTCTCTCTCTCTCTCTCTCTCTCCCTCTCTCCCTCTCTCCCTCTCTCCCTCTCTCTCTCTCTCTCTCTCTCTCTCTCTCTCTCTCTCTCTCTCTCTCTCTCTCTCTCTCTCTCTCTCCCTCCCTCCCTCCCTCCCTCCCTCCCTCTCTCTCTCTCTCTCTCTCTCTCTCTCTCTCTCTCTCTCTCTCTCTCTCTCTCTCTCTCTCTCTCTCTCTCTCTCTCTCTCTCTCTCTCCCTCTCTCTCTCTCCCTCCCTCTCTCTCTCTCCTTCTCCCTCCCTCTCTCTCTCCTTCTCCCTACCTCTCGCTCTCTCTCTCTCCCTCTCTCTCTCTCTACCTCCGTCTCTCTCTCTCTCTCTCTCCCTCCCTCTCCCCCTCCCTCTCTCTCTCCGTCTCCCTCTCCCTCTCCCTCTCCCTCTTTCTGTTTCTCTCTCTTTCATCAACTGTGTGATAAGAATGTATGTTTATACGCACGGTTATATTAAAGCATAACATGCGTGTGTTCATGTACAGATTACTTCTGGATAACGCACGCAGAGTTATCCGAAGTGACGGCATCGGATTACACAACGAACGAGTGAAGCAGGTGTCCTCTCTCCCTCTCTGACCTGGCTTGGAGGGATTAGGCCTGGGTCCGGGTCGGCTTCCCACTCGTAAGGTGACACGGAAGATAGCGTGACAATTAGCCTACTTGGACATGGGCGTGTTTGAGCGGGGCAGCAACCCGGGTATGAGAATCTGTAGGCCGGCTTTCCCGTTGTGGGCAGTCGCTGCTCCCCGTCGTTGCGGTGTTTGTATATGTACGGACGTGTGTGAATGTACGTGTGTATGGATTTTGCGTGGGTGGATGTCTGTGTTCTTATCTTTGTTTTTTTATGTGTTGGGTGTGTGTTTATATTACAGTGGAAGTTTACCGTTTACGCAGATTTTTTTAGGTATGTCTGTGTTCTTATCTTATTTTTTTTATGTGTTGGATGTTTATATTACAGTGGAAGTTTACCGTTTACGCAAATTTTTTTTTAGGCAGAGCGCAGAGTACGTAAAGGCTCAGATGTTCGCCTTCAAGTGACTGGTCCTGTTATCCGCTTAGTGCATGGCAGTGAGGGAAAATGTGCTGACGATTAGACCAACGAACAGATTTGTTTTTGATGGTATTTGGAAAAAAATCAAATCAGTTTAGAAGGCCTGATACGTAGAATTGATAACTCTATAAATCCACTTTTTCTTGCAAGAATTGAAAACATGGAACCTGTATAATTTGT
>NC_091549.1:8577914-8582914 GCF_042767895.1 Penaeus vannamei
GGCAAACAAATAAAAGCGGCAAAGGCGGTTTATGGCGAGGTTCGAATTATATGGGTCATTTTTGGCGGGAAAGTGACCGCGTGAACGACGAACAAGTTGTTGGAATCAAGATTTGTAATGGTCTGAAGTGTATTAATGATCCTGGAGAGGTCTTGATTATCCGGGTGTTTTATTTTGTATCTGAGATGAATTTGTTAGGCATGATTGTCTTTATTTGAGTTGACATTTGTGGTTATTAAAGTCATAAGCAGGTTAAATGCCATACTTCCTTCCGTACCATTATTTTAAAACGCGTAGAAGCGGGAGTTCGAAAGATATTTTAAGCCCGTATCCCTTTGGCATTCGGAAAAGAATGTGTATTGAGATCCTGTATTACTTTTGAGTTTGACGTTATTTGAACCCGTTTCATTAGACGCGGTCGGCTGAGGAACGTAAGCTGCGAAAGGAAGCGCACGGCAAAAGGGGCTCTATGCGACGGGGGAGAGAGTGCTAAATTCCCGTGTGATTCGGGGATCGCCGTTCGTCCCCATTCCTGGCGGGCGCAATGGCCTACTTTTTCCATGAGATGCTCGCTCCGAAGACCGATTGGAATGTCACTCGTCCGTGCTGGCGGTTTTCACTTGAGAATCACTTAATTAAGGTGACGATTATCGATGGCGGGTGGCGGAAGTGCAGGCTTTTTTTTTCTCTCTCTCTGAATGAGGATGATCAGGCGGGTTTTGTCTGTTGCTTGGCTCTTGGTTGTTTGTTGGTCCTTTTCTCTCTCTCTCTTTCGTACTTTATATGTCTGTATATTTCTTTTTTATCTATCTCTTTCTCTTTCTTCTCTGTCTCTCTCTTTCTTTCTCTCTCTCTCTTTCTTTCTCTGTCTCTCTCTTTCTTTCTCTGTCTCTGTCTCTCTCTCTCTCTCTCTCTCTCTCTCTCTCTCTCTCTCTCTCCCTCTCTCCTCTCTCTCTCTCCCTCTCTCCTCTCTCTCTCTCCTCTCTCTCTCTCTCTCTCTCTTTCTTTCTCTGTCTCTCTCTTTCTCTGCCTCTTGCTCTCTCTTTCTTTCTCTGTCTCTCTCTCTCGGGCTCTCTCTCTCTCTCTCTCTCTCTCTCTCTCTCTCTCTCTCTCTCTCTCTCTCTCTCTCTCTCTCTCTCTCTCTCTCTCTCTCTCTCTCTCTCTCTCTCTCTCGTCTCACTTCATGCTAGCAATAACATCTTTGTAAGAAAAAAAAAAACTCGCTTATTTCTCCTCCGTCGGTGCACTCAAGGCGGCATTGGCATTTTATAAGAAAGAGGTAATTTAGTGATGATCTAAAAGCCTTTTTATTTAAAGTAGGATTTGAAAAGCCTTTTCGTAAGGGGCGATTTGAAAATCTTTTTTAAGGGCGATCTGAAAAGCTGTTTTAAGAGCGATCAAAAAGTCTTTTTTAAGGGCGATCTGTAACGCTTTTTTAAGGGCGATCTGAAAGGCTTTTTAAGGGCGATCTGAAAAGCTATTTTAAGGGCGATCTCAAAGGCTTTTTAAGGGCAATCTGAAAGTCCTTTTTCGTAAGGGCGATCTGAAAGTCCTTTTCCTTAAGGGCGAATCCTCCTTATAGCGACCACCCTCGTAACGTCCTACATTTGGGAATGGCGGAGGGGGGTGCTGCATTCTGTGTGGATCGTCCCCCCGGCTGGATAAATGGATGCGGGTTTCTCATTCCCCTGAGGTGGATAAGAGAGGGGAAATGAGACGAGAATGGGATAGAAAGAGGAAATGGGATAGAGATAGGATGAGATAGATAGAGAGAATGAGATACATAGAGAGAGAGAGAGAGATAGGGTGAGATAGATAGAGAGAAAAATTGAGATACATGGTGAGAGAGAGAGAGATATGGTGAGATTGATAGAGAGAATGAGATACAAAGAGAGAGAGAGAGAGATAGGATGAGATATAGAGAGAGAATGAGATACAAAGAGAGAGAAAGATAGGATGAGATAGAGAGAATGAGGTACATAGAGAGAGAGAGATAGGATGAGATAGATAGATAGATAGAGAGATAGGATAAAATAGATAGAATGAGATACATAGAGAGAGAGATAGGATGAGATAGATATAGAGAATGAGATACATATATAGAGAGAGAGATAGGATGAGATAGATAGAAAGAATGAGATACATAGAGATAGGATGAGATAGATAGAGAGAATGAGATACATAGAGAGAGAGAGATAGGATGAGATAGAGAGGATGAGACACATATATATAGAGAATGAGATAGGATGAGATAGAGAGAATGAGATACATAGAGTGAGAGGAGATAGAGACACATAGAGAGTGAGAGGTGATAGACACACACACACGCACACACACACACATTGTATTGTGTTGTGTTGTGGATGATTCGCTGGGATGAGTCCGGGGGTTGAGGACAGGGAGCAAAGGGGGTTTTGGGTTGAAGGTCATCGTTAGATACTTTTTTTGATTTTATTTTATTTGCATTTATCTACTTTCTTCTTTATTGTTTTCATTTCTATTTTATTCATTTTTTCTTTATTTTTGTATTTTTATTTTATTTTATTTTTTGTTTGCATTTATATACTGTCTTTATTTTTTATTTCTATTTTATTATGATTATTATTTTTTTTTTTTTTTGCATTTATCTACTGTCTTCTTATTTTCTTATTTCTATTTCATTATTTTTGTTTGTTTGTTTGCATTTATCTACTATCCTCTTTATTTTTTTAAAATTTCTATTTCATTATTTTTGTATGTTTGTTTTTATTTATTTACTGTCTTCGTCTTTCCATTTCATTTTTATTTTTTTTGCATTTTCCTTTAGGGGCGTCCATGTCATGCCGAGAGGCCGAAAGGGATGCACTTCCTCCTACGGCGTGTCTCGAGATTAAACACGGCCAGGAAAGGGTATGGGATCTCGTTTTACGTTTCCAGGCGATGGAGGGTCGACCGAAAGGGAGGAGAGGATGCCATTCGATCCCATTTCATTACCCTATTCTATTTTCTGAAGCAAGGGTACGAGGCGGATTCGCAATGGCGGCGACGTCGAGTGTACATAAGACTCAATAAAAGGATTAATAAATACTTAGATAAATAAATAAATAAATAAATAAATAGATGCTTAGAAGGACTTAATAAAAGGATTTAATGAAAGGACTTAATAGAAGGACTTAATAAAATGGACTTAATGAAAGGACTTAATAGAAGGACTTAATAGACGGACTTAATAAAAGGACTTAATAAAAGGACTTAATAAAAGGACTTTATAGAAGGACTTAATAGAAGGACTTAATGAAAGGACTTAATGAAAGGACTTAATAGAAGGACTTGATAAAAAGACTTAATAGAAGGACTTAATAAAAAAGACGTAATAAAAGGACACTGTCAAGGGGAATTAGATCGTATTTAGGCCGCGTTGATATTTAAGTGCGTTGTGCAGGAAGTGTGTGAAAGGGACACTAAATGATCCTGACAAAAGCGGCTAAAATACATCAGGGTGACGGGCGCGGTTGCCATGCAGGGGAGGGGAGGGAGGAGGGGTGTGTGGAGGTAGGGGGTAGGGGGGTGTATGAGGCTACGTCACGCTGCCAAGTCGTTATCTTTATATTTCTCACGTGGCTTAATATGGGTTACTATTTTGGCGTGTTATCTTTTTGTTGAAAATTATTTTCATCATTATTGGCGACATTATCCTCATGAGCATCATCATCATGCATGAAATCTTTTTTTAAATTATTTTCATCATTATTGGCGACATTATCCTTTTGAGCATCATCGTTATCATCATCATATCGCCACAGTCATCATCATTCTTTTCGATATTATCATGAACATCATCGTTGTCATCGTCATCATCATTAAGTCAAAATCATCACCATCATCATCATCATCATCATCATCATCATCATCATCATCATCATCATCATCAATACCCTGAGCATCGTTACCAAACACCCTTTTCTGTTTTTGTTATCTTAAAAAAAATGTTTGGAAAAGATCCTGCCCTTTGTAACTTCTTAATCAAGATTTAGCGACTCGACAGTAATGATCGTCGTGGCGTTTAAAAAAAAATTCTTTTTTGTTTTTGTTTTGTTTTTTGTTTTGTTCTCGAAACGTCACTTCCTGGCAAAAAAGGGGAGGAAGGAAAAAAAGAGGGTTGGAGGGGGAAAGGAGGAGAGGGAAGGTGAGAGAAAGAGAGGGAATGCGAGGGGAGATAAGGGGGGAGGGGAGACGAGAGAGAATGGGATAGAAAGAGGAAATGAGATAGAGATAGGATGAGATAGATATAGAGGGAGAATGAGATACATAGAGAGAGAGAAGGAGATAGAGACACATAGAGAGGAGATAGAGACACATAGAGAGAGAGAAGGAGATAGAGACATAGAGAGAGAGAAGGAGATAGAGACACATAGAGAGAGAGGAGATAGAGACACATAGAGAGAGACGAGATAGAGGCACACAGAGAGAGACGAGATAGAGACATAGAGAAAGAGAGAGGAGATAGAGACACATAGAGAGAGAGGAGATGGAGACACAGAGAGAGAAACGAGATAGACACACACACACACACACAGTTACATACATGCTGATAGATGGACAGATATATAGACAAATTTATCGATAGATAAATAGACTCACAAAGATATAGAAGAAGAATCTAAAATCAGACGAGATAGGAAAAAAAGGGAAAGAAAAAAAGGAACACCGCAAAACCCAACCCACAAAACACGATAAGAGGGAGAACCGAGGGAGTTCGCAAGCCACCGACAAACCAAGTCTCCCTTTCCTATCTTTTCCCCCCTTTTTTTCGTAAACCCATTAGCGACATACCGTAGCGTTGTTTTCGTTATTTCGAACAGTTTTAGCGACCGTAAATGACCGCGGCCAAAACGTTTTTGTTCTCTCTCTCTCTCTCTCTTTCTCTTTCTCTTTCTCTTTCTCTTTCTCTTTCTCATTCTCTTTCTCTTTCTCTTTCTCTTTCTGTTTCTCTTTCTCTTTCTCTCTCTCTCTCTCTCTCT
>NC_091549.1:8602914-8610414 GCF_042767895.1 Penaeus vannamei
TAGGTATGCTTCGACTAAGGGACAGTTAGGATCCAACGTTCATTAATGATTAAACACAAGGAAGCTGTTAAGCGTCACCTCCCTCTCTCCTCCTTCCAGGATCAGCGGTCAGCATCATGAAGACCCAAGTATAGCGGCCGTGTGATAGCCCGAGCGTCCGTACTTCGAAGGCTTTGCGACCAGGCTTGTGCTTCGCGAGTCGTCCGTCGTCTGCGAAGACCCTCTCCGACGCCGCCCCAGCTGGTGACGTCACAGTCTGCGAGGGCCAACTCGCTCCGTCTAGTTAACAGGTCAGTGACACCTCTTTCTCTCTCTCTGGCGGGGTCTTGTCGGGCCGCTGTTAGGCTTGGGTACGGATTTCTCCGCCGGGTACGAGTGCCGCCGTCATGTATGGGAGGGGACGCGCTGGTAGAGGGGTTTGATGAAGAAGCGCCCGTAGAAGAAAGCGCTGGTAAAGGGTTTTGATTTTCTCTTTCGAATGAGCCCCTCAGCGCGTCAAAAAGCGTCGGATCGTTGGGAAAAAGAACTGGAGGAAAACTTTCAGCTTTTTATTCTTCTTCTCCCCCCCCCCCTTTGGTTGCGACGAGGTTTGATCTGCCATGAAAGTTTCTCCGGTCTTCCTGTTACACCTCTCAGGATGTCGGTCTGGGGCGCTGAAATCGGCTCTTATCACGTCTGTTCTTTTTTTTTCTCATTCTTTTCCTTTTTTTTCTTGATTTTTTTTCTTTCTAGGCTGCGATGCTGTATTTCTCGTATTTTCTCCTTCGTCCCAATTTCGAGAGACAGAGAGAGAGAGCGATAAATCGAACGCCATTTGACGACGGGGCGAATGTAAACGGGGAGACACTTGTGCAAAGTCGGATCGCGGAAATAATCGGCCGGTGCTTTCAGTGGGCGGAGTCTCGTCAGTCACAGCGGTCTGGCGAGGTATTCTGTTCTTTATCGTCCTTTGTTTCTCTCGAGGCTTTTATTTTTAAGTTCTCTTGCGGGCTGTTCGCTCGTTCGCTTTTTTTCGGTTTTCTTTTCGCCGCGTCCTCGTTTCCTCTGTGTCACGTTCTCTTCCTGAACTTTGTTTCATGCTGACTTTTGTTTCTCCCGTTTCCTCCTCCTCCTCCCTTTCTTCTTCTTCATCTTCCTCTTGATCTCCTTCGTCTTCTTTTTTCATCTTATTCTTATTCTTCGTTTTCTTCCTCTTCTTTTTTTCCTTCATGGCCGTCACCTCTTAAAAGGAGAATGCAGAAGAACATACGTTCTCTCTCTCTATCTATCTAGCCCTCCCATCTTCCCCCACTCCCTTCCCTCTCCCTCCCCCCTCCCTCCTTCCCTCCCTCATTCCCCAAACAAGGCCACCATTTCCTCTCCCAACACGAATTTTTACCCCCCCCCCCCCCAATAGGAAACGGTCAGAGGCAGGAATGTCGTTAAGGGAGGGGGAGGTCATTCGGAAACAGGTGTAAGGGGGTGGGGAAGGGGAAAGGGGGGAGGTGGGGAGATGTCAGGTCATAAGCGAACCAGTGGGTCGGCGATTTGTCCACCGGAGCACGAGCCCAGGGTCAAACAAGGGGTCAGATAGGGTCTTGTTTCGCGTCCCGTTAAACATGAGGACTTTGAAGGGTGAGGTGGGGGTAAGGGAAGGAGAAGGGGAAGGGGGTATGAGAGTGTTTAAGGGGAAGGGGGGAGGGAAGGGGAGGAGAGTGTTTAAGAGGAAGGGGAAGAGGAGGATAGAAGGGAAGGGGGAAAGAAAGGGGAGGGAGGGATAGGGGAAGAGAGAGTAGGGGGAGTGGGTAGGAGGAAGGGGAAGGGGAAGGGGAGAGAGAGTGAGTTATCATTGTTGTTGCGATAGTAGTAGTAGTAGTGGTTGTAGTAATAGTAGTAGAAGTAGTAGTAGTAATAGTAATAATAGTAATAGTATGAGAGAGGCTACAGCTGATGAAAATGAAATGGCACTCTTGATATAAATATACGTTATGGAGAGGCGATATCTCGTTAACTCTGCTCTTGCCATTAACGATGATGTGTTGTGCTGCTTATCATGATAATCACGACCCGGAGAAATAGAGGGAGGGAGAGAGGGAGAGAATAGAAAAGAGAAAAAAGAGAAAGAGAGAGAGAGAGATCGAGCGAGAGCGCGAGAAACAAAGAGAAAAAAGAAAGAGTCAACTCAGATTTTCAGATGATTCCAGATTTTTTTTTCCATTTCTCGGCCGCGTGGAAATTCGCCGCCTAATCGCCTCGCCCGCCCTTTTAAGGATTAGTGACAAGCCTCCCCAACTCATTAGGGAACTTCACGCCCGTGTGCTCCGAATCCAAGGCGACAAGTGTTCGAAAAGTGTTCGAACACACTTGCATCGCCGTGTCTCCAGCCGTTTTCGTTATCGGTGAAGTCGAGTCGAAGAGGTGGGGGGGGAGGGGAGGGGGCAGATGAGGGCGATGGGGGGTCGTAGAAGAGGCTGGGTGGGGGTGGGAGCAGAGGAGGGTGGTGGGAGGGGGAAGGGGGCAGAGGAGGGCAATTGAGGGGGAGGTGGTCGTCGAAGAGGTGGGGTGGGGGTGGGAGCAAAAGAGGGTGGTGGGGAGGGGGCTGTGGAGGGTGGTGGGGAGGGGGCTGGGGCAGAGGAGGGCGATGGGGGGCGTCAAGGAGGTTGGGGAGGGGTGAGACAGAGAGGGGATGTTTAAGGTGGGGTAGAGGGGAGAGAGGTAGATGTTTAGGGGAGGAGAACAGGGGGATATATATGTGTGCGTGCGTGTATGCATGTATGTATGTGTATGCATGTATGTATGTATGTATGTATACAGCAGGGACAAAAGGGGTATCGATAAGTGGGGGGAATGGTTAATATCGAGGGTGAGGGGGGTAGAGGGGAATAGGGGAAGAGGGGGCGGAGAGATCGATAGGAAGAGGGCAGAGGGGAGTATCGAATTTGAGAGAGAGAGAGAGAGAGAGAGAGAGAGAGAGAGAGAGAGAGAGAGAGAGAGAGAGAGAGAGAGAGAGAGAGAGAGAGAGAGAGAGAGAGAGAGACTTTGACTTTGACAAGTTTATTGAGACAAAAGATTGCATCTCAAAAGGATGTGGTAACGTAGGTTGTCCTCACCCTTGAGAGAGAGAGAGAGAGAGAGAGAGAGAAGAGAAGAGAAGAGAAGAGAAGAGAAGAGAAGAGAAGAGATGAACGAACAAAGAAGATATGCAGGTAAGCAAGATTTATAAATAACGAGAGAGAGAGAGAGAGAGAGAGAGAGAGAGAGAGAGAGAGAGAGAGAGAGAGAGAGAGAGAGAGAGAGAGAGAGAGAGAGAGAGAGAGAGAGGAGGGAGGTGATATCGATGGCAAAGGGGGAAGGGGGAGGGGGTGCCAATGGGGGAGAGGCCAGATAGTATATCATTGAGAAGGTGTAGGGGTGGGTGTCGAGTAGGGGGGGGAGCAGAGGGGGGTTTAGGGACAGGGGGAGCAGATCGAGGTCACACAAGCCACATGTGCTCTGATAAGATGCCTCTGGGATTTACATAAACGTTATAATTCGCTGACTAGCAAAAAAAAAAAAAAAAAAAAAAAAAAAAATTATACCTTTGCGTGGAAGTTTAATTTTTTTTTTAATCGTTCATCATTACTTTCCTTTCCTTCTTGTTTTCCTTTGTCTCTTTTAGATCTTTCTTTTTTTATTCTATTGTTTAAATTCCAATTTTCATAACAATCGTCCTTCGCTTTCTATCTCGCCTTTGTTTAATTTTCTCGTTTTTTTTAAATTCCATTTTGTTTTGATTATCGTGTTTCTATTTCATTATCGTCTTTATCTAATTTCCTTTTCTTTTTTTTTAATTCCATTTTTTGATTACGTTTTATCTATTTCTATATCGTCTCCATTTAATTTCCTTTTCTTTTTTTAAATTCCATTTTGTTTTTTTTTATTATCGTGTTTCTATTTCTATATCGTCTGTATCTAATTTCCTTTTCTTTTTTTTTAATTCCATTTTTTGATTACGTTTTATCTATTTCTATATCGTCTCCATTTAATTTCCTTTTCTTGTTTTAATTTCATTACTGTTAGTTATCGTCCTTCATATTTTATGTTATTTTACGTTTTCTTTTCAGCAGATTTTGATAATTAACTTCCTTGGGACGAATTCAGATTAACTTCGTTATGAGTGCAAGGCTTAACGAAAGAAATATCAAATATTGAATCTTTTTGTATGTTAATATTTATCATTTATTCATTATTATT
Organism: Penaeus vannamei; assembly: GCF_042767895.1. Classification (NCBI taxonomy): domain Eukaryota; kingdom Metazoa; phylum Arthropoda; class Malacostraca; order Decapoda; family Penaeidae; genus Penaeus; species Penaeus vannamei. Next base: position 8,607,127 of record NC_091549.1, read on the forward strand.
ATTATTTGTATTATTTATTATTATTATTATTATTATTATTATTATTATTATTATTATTATTAATATTGTCATTATTATTATTGTCATTATTATTATTGTTTGTTATTGTTATTATTATTATTATTATTATTATTATTATTATTATTATTATTATTGTTATTGTTATTATTGTTACTATTATTATATTTATATTATTATTATTATCATTATTGTTGTTATTAATATTATCATCTATTATCATTATTACCGTCCTCATTTTTAAGTAACCCTCCGACCAACATCACCGACAGAAATAACAACAACAAAAAATAAAAGCAAAAATAACCAGAGGAATTTAGACGGGAGGCAGAAGCGGCCAGAACAGGTGGTCGAATGGCGGATATTTATTGTATCCGATGAAAGTTCTGTCTGGAGTGTCAGGTCGAAGGAGTCACGTGGTTTGCTTTACGATTCGATAATTTTGTGTTGAAGAAAGTTGAAATGTCATGTGGGTGGGGGGGGGGAAGAGGGTTTTTTCCGGGTGGGTTAAAAGGTAATAAGAAAAAGAGAAAGAGTAAAAAAAATTGCGTGTTCTTTTTATGTGGTTTGCTCTCCTATTGATATTTTACTTTCAAAATAGCCTGGAAGTATGACCAAACCATTATTTTTTTTTACATGCCTATTTTTAGTTTATATTTAAAGTGAAATATATAATAATTTTTTTTTTTTTCCTCAGTCTTCCAAAGAGAGTCAGAAAACGCCGTGCTTTCGGGTCGGGACCGGGTAGGCAGCGACGGATAAAGGAGCTATTTATAGAACGGGGACATGCGCAGATGTATTTCCGTGGCCCCTTTTTGGGAGTTTTGAGTTTTTTTCTTTCTTGGGGAGTTTTAGGCGGTTTTAGGGGTTTGTGGGGATGTTGTGTGTAAAGGTATTTTGCTTTTAGTTCGTGTGAGTTTTGGAGAGGGGGAGGGTGGGGGGCGGGAGGAAGGTAGAGAGGGAGAGAAGAGGGCGATTCATTAGAGAAAAAGACGGGGATGAAGAGAGGTTTTGTGTGCACACGCATGCGCCGACACACATACCTAAACGTACACATTCATTACAAATGCACAGGCACGCACGCAAATGCAAACACAAAACAAAAGCAAACAATCTCATGCAAACACACACACACACACACACACACACACACACACACACACACACACACACACACACACACACACACACACACACACACAGAGAGAGAGAGAGAGAGAGAGAGAGAGAGAGAGAGAGAGAGAGAGAGAGAGAGAGAGAGAGAGAGAGAGAGAGAGAGAGCATACAAACACAGAGAGACAGACAGACAGACAGACAGACAGACAGACAGACACTCGTACGCATGCACATTCACACAAAGCACCAATTACGGCAGTACCACAGCATATTTGCGTTCCCTGCCCTTTCATTTCGACCTCCAAATGCCGCCCATCACGCTAAAAGTTATCGAAAGCGAGAAGACGAATCCTTATAATCTGCGGATCGTCCCTGCCCTCGTTGGCGGGAAAAAAAAGTTAACGCGGCCACAGGTTGTCGGAAATTATATGAAATTTGCACGGGATTAGGGGATGGAAATTATATGGAAATCATGTCATGGAGAAATAGAAATTATGCAGGATTAAGGCTGCTCGTTTGCACCGTCTCGAACGCCGCATCTCACGGGTGCAAATGGTGTTTCCGCACGCACTCCCATATTTGCGATTTTTTATGCATTGCGGGTTATTACAGGCCTGAAATAACACGAGGACGCGGTTAGGTCGAGGAAGGTGTCTTCGTGTGGTTGGAAGTTGAAGTTGGCGAAGGAATTGGGACATGGATAGAAAGGAAATGATAGGGAAAGCAATGCGATCTATTGTAGAGAGAAGAACACAACCCGCAAACTAGATTTATTGTGCAGTATAAATGTATTTTTTTCAACCGTAATATCAACATGGAGTATTTCACCTTTCGATACGTTCTATATATTGGGTAATCCTGGGTGTCTTAGACGTTTCTCAGGTCATTTGTTAACGTCACAAATGCTTTAGTTTGAGATTTATTTTTTTACGTAAGATATCTGACACTTCGATCCCACAATTCTCTAACTGGACGAAAGGAATAGCCAATCGAGAAGAAGAAGAAGAAGAAGAGAAAAGAATAGCTTATTGAGAAGAAGGAGAAGAAGAAGAAGAAGAAGAGAAAGGAATAGCTCATCGAGAAGAAGAAGAAGAGAAAGGAATAGCTCATGGAGAAGAAGAAGAAGAGAAAGGAATAGCTCATGGAGAAGAAGAAGAAGAAGAAGAGAAAGAGAAAGGAATAGCTCATGGAGAAGAAGAAGAAGAAGAAGAGAAAGGAATAGCTCATCGACAAGAAGAAGAAGAAGAAGAAGGATCTCTGTGAAGACGACCCCGGGATGCGTGGATGCTGCGGTCGCCGAGAAACGAGTTTAAGGAGGAGTTCAGTAACATGAGGGCCGTCGGAGCGTGCGCACTATACTCCTCTCGCAGGGCTCAGGTAACTCGCAGGGGCCGGCCGGGAGCGCAGGTTGGCCGGGAGCCACCGGGAACAACAGTACTTATTTGCGCGTCAAAGTAATGCCTGGATGAATAGGTTATCGACCCGCCCTTGGTGTCATGCAGCCCGGGCGCCCGTGGGAGAGGTCCGCCGGGATATTGCTCCGCTGTTTTGGGGTGTCTGGGGTGGGGGGAGGGGGGGTAGGGGGTGATGGGGAGGGTGAGGGTGATGCGGAGGGGTGGAGGGAGAGGGTGAAGGTGGGGTGATGGTGGGGAGGGGGGTAGGTTGTGGGTGGGGAGGAGGGGTGATGTATGCGCAGGTGCACGTCGAGGTGAGTCAGGCACATCGGGTTTTAGAGAAATATACGTATGATGCTTATTTATTTTCTCGGTAGATTGATGATTACGTTTGCATGAAATTAGGAGAGGAGGGAGAGGGAGGAAGGGGGAGGGGGAGGGAGGAGAAGTGGAAGGGAGAGGTAGGGAGGGTGGGACGCAGGGGAAGCGCTGGAGGGAAGCAGGGAGGGGAAGGGAGAGGGAGGGAGCGTGGGAGGAAGGGGAAGCGATGGAGGGAAGGAGGGAGGGGAGGGAGGGACAAAGGAAGGGAGGGAAGGAGAGAGAGAAATAGAAAAAGAGAGCGAAGAAGGGAAAGAAAGCGAGAAAGAAAGAAAGAAAGAAAGAGACGGGGAAAGTGAATTATAAGATGAAACGTAAATCATAGGATGAAAATAGAACCAGAAGGAGAGAAAGATTTGGTTTGTTTTACTGATATCCTTTT
>NC_091549.1:8615414-8617914 GCF_042767895.1 Penaeus vannamei
CCCACACACCAACCCACACTCATACACACATACACTTCCAATATACACACACACACTCACTCAGACGCACGCACGCACGCACACATGCATTATAGGCCTAACGAGGGGTCTTAAGGAGAAAGTCGGGGCGGGGGGAGGGGGGAGGAGGGAAGGGGGGAGATCCTAACTCCTAGGTCACACTCAGGACATTGAGAAAGTTTTTGAAATATGGACTCCATTTGTCAAGGATATTGTCTGTAGGGGAGGTAATGCCACGGGGGGGAGGGAGGGGGGGAGGGGAGGAAACGGGGAGACAGACAGGCAGACAGACTGACAATCGCTGAGACAGACAGGCACACACACACAGGCACACACACACAGGCACACACACACAGGCACACACACACACACACACACACACACACACACACACACACACACACACACACACACACACACACACACACACACACACACACACACACACACACACACACACACACACGGCAGACAGACACACAGACAACCGCATAGACAGTCAGATGGACAGGTAGAGAGATAGACAGATGGCGGATAGATAGACAAAGACAAGCAGATATATGACCAGAAAGATAGACAAGCAGACAGACAGAAAGGCAGAGACAGACAGACAGAAAGACAGAGACAGAGACAGACAAGCAGATATATGGCCAGAAAGACAGACAGACAGACAATCAGACGACATAGACAGGAAGAGTGAGAAACTGTCATTATGGAAGTGAAGATTCTGACGTTTGGTTTTAGACATAAAACACATGTCAGGTTTGCAAATTGGCATAGTCGAGAAAGGGGGAAAACGTGTACAGTGATGAAGAGAGAGAGGAAGGGAGCGAAGGGAGGAAAGATGGAAGGAAGGGAGGAAGGGAAGGAGGGAGAGCTAGGGAGGGAGGGAGGGCAGGACAGCGAAGGAGGGAGGGAAGGAAGGAGGGAGAGCTAAGAGATTTAGGGAGGGAAGGAAGGGAGGAGGGAGAGAGGGCAAGAGAGCTACCTATGGAAAGAGGGATTGAGCAAGGACAAGAGAGCAACATACAAGGAAAGGCAGGCACGCAGACCCACCCAGCCCCAGACACAGCCAGCCAGACAGACATACAGACAGACACGCCGCCAGAGAAAAGGTCCGAACGGAAGACCCAAGGACCCTGGGGGAGATCGGGGAGGCGTGGCTCGACATGGGGAAGGTGGGAAAGGGATCGAATCCTGAGTGGCCAGGAGGAGGAGGAGGAGGGGGGGAGGGGGGAGGAGGAGGAGGGGAAGGGGAAGGGGAAGGGGGAGGGGAAGGGGGAGGAGGAGGGGGGAGGAGAAGAAGAAGGAGAAAAAGAAGAAGAAGAAGAAGGGGAGGAGGAGGTGGAACAGCTGATCGTTATGCGGGGAGGAGCGGAGGCCGGCGTCGCTCCAGGCCAGGAAGGGAATTATCTGATAAAGCTCGATGACAAACACATGGATAATGGGGCAGCTTCCCTTCGCCGCCTTTCCTCCTCCTCCTCGTCTTCTTTATCTCCTCCATTTTCTCCTTTTCTTCCTCCTTCTCCTCCTTTTCGTCCACCACTTCCTCCTCCTCCTCCTCCTCCTCCTCCTCCTCCTCCTCCTCCTCCTCCTCCTCCTCTTCCCTTTCCCCCTCCTCCTCCTCTTCCTCTTCCTCTACCTCCACCCTTTATCATCCACTCTCTTTCTACCGATCTCTGTCCTCCTCGGTTTTCTATCCTCGTTCTTTTCCTCGTCCTCCTGCTCCTGCTCATCATCATCCTCTTTTAGCTCCTCCATTCTTTATCTTGGAAATTCGATCCTCCATACTTCCAATCTTGATCCTCGCCGTTCTCTTCTATCCTCCTTTTCCTCCTCCTCCTCCTCTTATCCTCTTATCCTTATCCTCCTCCTCCTCTTACCATTCTTTCTTTCTCCTCCTACCATCCTGTCCTCCTCCTCCTATCCTCCTCTTTTCCTCCTCCTCCTACCCTCCTTTGTTACTCCTCCTTCTCTTCCTCCTCCTCTTCCTCCTCCTCCTACTACTACTACAACTATCCTCCTTCTCCTCTTTTCCTTCTCCTCCTCCTCCTCCAACCATCCTTTCAGCCTCTTATCCTCCTTTGTTACCCCTCCTCCTCCTCCTCCTCCTCCTCCTCCTCCAACCATCCTTTCCTCCTCCTATCCTCCTTTGTTACTCCTCCTCCTCCTCCTCCTCCTCCTCCTCCTCCTCCCACCATCCCGCCCTTTCTTAGCCTGTCTCCCGGGATCGTCTTCAGCCCAAGGGAAGACGACGGAGCTCCCGTGTTGATCGCTCGAGGGGGAAAGGGGGAAGGGAGGGAGGGAGGAAGGGAGAGAGGGAGGGGGAGGGGGGAAAGGAGGGAGGGAGGGGGGGGGAGGGGGGGGGGGGGAAAGGAGGGAGGGAGGAGGGAGGGAAGAAGGAGAGAGGGAGGGAGAGAGGGGGAGGAAGGAGGGAAGGGAGAGAGGGAAAGAGGGGGAACGGGGGAAGGAGGGAGGGAGG
>NC_091549.1:8640414-8642914 GCF_042767895.1 Penaeus vannamei
GATCCTCTCTTGAAACCTATGCTGTATTTTCTCTTTATTTTCTATCTCTGTTAATTCTTCACTTAATTTTCCCTCTCTCTGACTATCTTCAATATCCTCTCTTGAAACCTATGCTGTATTTTCTCTATTTTTCTCTCTGTTTTTCTTCACTTAATTTTCTTCTCTCCGGCTACCTTCAAAATCCTCTCTTGAAAACCTCTACTATACTTTCTTTTTCTCTTCCCTCTTTTTTATATTCATTTGATTTTCTTCTCTCTGGCTATCTTCAAAATCCTCTTTTGAAAACCTATGCTGTATTTTCTTTATTTTTTACCTGTTTTCTCTTCACTTAATTTTCTTCTCTCTATCTTCAAAATCCTCTCTTGGAAACCTCTACTATACTTTCTTTTTTTCTTCTCTCTTTTTTATATTCATTTCATTATCTTCTCTCCGGCTATCTTGTCATCTACGAGACCTCACGTAGCTCGCCGGTGCTTCCGTGTAGGTTGCAGTGACTAGTTGGAGAAGGTAAAGGCCGTTCCTTTGATACGAACTGGAGGTTGAGTCACCGTAGCGGGACGGGACGGAAGGTGGGGGGGGGGGGTGAATTATAATTATCGTGAGTCTCTCGGTCAGTCTGTTTGTTTCTTTGTCTCTCTCTCTCTCTGTCTTTTTTTTTCTTTTGTCTGCTTTGCTTCTTTCTTTTTCTAACTCTCTAACACTCTCTAACTCTCTCTCTCTCTCTCTTTCTCTCTTTCTCTTTCTCTCTCTCTCTCTCTCTCTCTCTCTCTAACTCTCTAACACTCTCTGACTCTCTCTCTCTCTCTTTCTCTCTTTCTCTGCCTTTCTCTTTCTCTCTCTTTCTCTCTTTCTCTTTCTCTCTCTCTCACTTTCTCTCTCTCTCTCTCTCTCTCTCTCTCTCTCTCTCTCTCTCTCTCTCTCTCTCTCTCTCTCTCTCTCTCTCTCTCTCTCTCTCTCTCCTTTTTATTTAATGCTAAAGGGAAGTGTACATATTTTTTCTTGTGGTTTTTACTGTTGTTTGCACTTCCTTTTGTTAATTGTCGAGTAAGTCCTTCGTGTCTATTAATTATACTGTTTTCTTCTCATTCCACAGGTATGTCTCCTCAAATAGGTGCGTTCATATGAGGCGAACGTAAGTATTCAGTGTGTGTGTGTGTGTGTGTGTGTGTGTGTGTGTGTGTGTGTGTGTGTCTGTATCGTGTAAATTAAAACAGACAGGGGAGGGGAGGCGAGAGGAGAGGAAGGGATATGGAAGAAAGGAAAGGAAGATAGATGGAGGAGGTGGGAGAAAGAGGGAGTGAAGGAAAGAAGGAGAGGAAGAGGTGAGAGAGGAAAATACAGGTAGAGGCTGCCGCGCGTGGCCAGACCCGACCGAAAAAGAGAGACACCCAAATGCGACTGCTCTGGGCAAAAACTTGGGCGTGGACGCTCTGTGTTGTTAAGAAAGTTCGCTCTTTAGCGGAGAGCAGCTTTGGCGTGCGTTCGCGGCCGCCCCCTTCGCCGTCGCGCAAGGCTGTAGCGGGAGAAACTTTTCTACGGCGTGGAAGAGACTCGCCGCGCTCCCCCGTGCTACAGCCGGAGACCCTGAGTGACTCGGGGGCCGTAACTTCCGTCTGGCGAGCGCAAACATACGGGCGCGTTTCAATGCCGTTGCGTAGAAGACCGGAAGAAAGAGGGACTGCTATTTCAAGGGCCGCCTCCCCGGTCGGCCTACCGCCGGAGTGGGTTCGTCCTCGCCGCGCGGAGGGCGTCAGACCCGCGGAGAAGGGGAGAGCGTAGGACCTTGACTTCCGAGATGCGTGGCTAAAGGGGGGTGGGAGGGGGCAGTGCATTGGTGGGGGGTGGGGGCGGGGTGCGAGCCTGTTGGAGCATATGCGGAAGTGGTTGAGTGGTTGCGGGTGGCGGAGATTAGGTCAGGGGAAAGGGTTTAATGGAGCACGAAGACCAGAGCGAGTGGTAGGAACCCACTGACTGAGACACGGCTGGTAGGAGCATGAGCATGATGCTGCAAGAACAGACCGAAGAAGGAGGCGCCTTTATATATGGGTCACCAAAGGCGTCTAATGGGGCGTGAGCTACATTCTCAAGCTGTAGATCTGTGTAGTTAATGGAGGCTTGGGTGACCATGCGTAGTTGGATGTACTGTCTGTGCCCTGCGTGGAACGGGGGAAAAGAAGGCGGATAATAAATGATGATTTAGAAAAAAAAAAAGTAATAAGGGCATGATTAGGTCGAAGCACTTGGAATTGGTTCAATTCTTCCTTAATGCCTGATGTCATGTATGTATTTCCCCTTTGGAAAAAAAATCGGGGAAATCCTTGAACAGAACGGATGTACCAAAGTGGACATATCAGATTTTTACAAAAGATTCTTTCTTTGATTATTGGCGATATTCGAACCCTCCTGGATGCTGTTTCATAGAACCTTGACAGAAGGGGAAGTAATCACGTGTTTGGGTGGTTTATGTTTGGAAGAAGACAGGAACGAGTAATAAAAAAAT
>NC_091549.1:8647914-8655414 GCF_042767895.1 Penaeus vannamei
AGGAAAAAAAGGCGGGAAAAAACGCGGGAGATTATCTTAGCTAATTTTACCGCAGATAAAAACAGGATTAATAAAAAAATAGATGGAAAAATGCTAAATGAAAAAAAAGAAATGTTTATGTATGAATGAGTTCATTTATTTGGAGTTTGTCTTCCGTGTTGAGACATGTTTTGTATACGCGTCCTGCAGCATTCGCACATGATGAAATATTTCAACATGGATTGCAGTTGATACAAGGTTTGTTGTTCGTTTGATGGGGTATTAACATTTTGTTTTAGTTTAATTCTGTGATAGTATTAGTATTATTTATTTTTTTGTTTGTTTGTTTATTTATTTTTGCATGTTGAAAAGGACTGGATTCGAATGAAACTTTTCTTGCACCGTGAAGCTTATTCATTTTCATTCATACCTTTTCTACAGATGTCGCAATGAATACAGTTATTTTTTCTACTAATTCATTTTCTTATTTTTTCTATTTATTTCTAATTTTCTTATATTTTTTAAAATTTCTATTTATGTATATTGTGTATAAATACCCTTATGTTTATGTATATAGTGCATACATACATTTATATTTATCTATATACTATATGCATACATTTCCATTTATCTACATACTGTATACATACATTCCTATTTATCTATATACTGTATATATGTTTTATTTATTTATTATTAGTATTATATCTCCGGGAAGAGGGTTATTCTGGCCTCGTGTGGAATGCGGAATGGCCGGCTTTCACTGGCTAATGGTGCCGGACTTATTCTAAATGAAAACTTGACTTTGGGTTCTGCGGGCGGGTTGTTTATCGTGTTATCTTTGTTATCGTGGTTGTAGTTATTACTGTTGTTGGTGTTATTTTTTTTTCAATTGTTGGTTTTGTTATTTTTTTGGTGTTGTCACTGCTGTTGAAAATTGAAATAAAAATAAAATATATGTTTTAACGATCTGGTTGAACTATTTCAAGTTGTATTTTTTTAGACATTGATAATGGTAGTTAATAACTGCTCTCTGTGTAAATGAATTTACTCTGCATAACGTAAAACCTCTGGGATTTTCTTTAACAGTTCCATCGTTAACGACCATTCAAAATGATGATAATGATGATAATGATAGCAGTGGGAGTAATGATAATGATAGCAGTGAGAGTAATGATAATGATTATGATGATAATATTATTAGTAATGATAATAATGATAATAGTATTGATAATAACGATAATAAAAATGATGATAATAATGATTATGATAGTAACCAAAGTAATGATGATAATGACAGTAATGAAAGTAATGATGATAATGAGAATAATGACGATGATGATTTTCAGAGCTTTTTGGTTATTTGCATTTATTTGCGTGGTTGACTACAGCGTTGTTTAAGATTTGTGTGTCATTGTTTTGTTATATAATGATTAGGATGATTTTGTTACTAAAGAGAGGAGATGGACAGACACACACACACACACACACACACACACACACACACACACACACACACACACACACACACACACACACACACACACACACACACACACACACACATACCGGATAATTTTGTTATTAAAGAGAGATGGACAGACAGCACACACACACACACACACACACACACACACACACACACACACACACACACACACACACACACACACACACACACACACACACACACACACACACACACACACACACACACACACACACACACACACACACACACACACACACACACACACACACACACACACACACACACACACACACACACACACACACACACACACACACACACACACACACACACACACACACACACACACACACACACACACACACACACACACACACACACACACACACACACACACAATGAAGAATTGAATGAGTGAGGTGGTAGGTGGGTGAGTGAGTTGAGTAGTGAGTGAGTGGGTGGATGAGTGAGTGAATGAGTGGGTGGATGAGTGAGTGAGTGAGTGGGTGGATGAGTGAGTGAGTGAATGAGTGGGTGGATGAGTGAGTAAATGGGTGGATGAGTGAGTGAATGAATGGGTGGACGAGCGAGTGAGTGAATGAATGCAGACATGCAAATAAACACGACAACCACCAAAAACACTTTAGACAAACACACAAATCCATGTTTTCGACCGACCCGCCGGAAAGACAGCGAGAAAGACACAGACAGAGAATGACACAGACAGAGACAAAGACACAGGCAGAGAAAGACACAGACAGAGAATGACACACAGAGACAAAGACACAGGCAGAGAAAGACACAGACAGAGACAAAGACACAGACAGAGAAAGACACAGACAGAGACAAAGACACAGACAGAGACAAAGACACAGACAGAGAAAGACACAGACAGAGAAAGACACGGACAGAGACAGAGAAAGACACAAACAGAGACAAAGACACAGACAGAAAGACACAGACACATACAAAGACACAGACAGAGACAAAGACACAGACAGAGACAGAGACAGAGACAAAGACACAGACAGAGAAAGACACAGACACAGACAAAGACACGAAGGCCCCCGTGAAGGCGCTGGCGAACCGACGGAAAAGCAGTCGAGGTGAAAGTGGCTGTCTCGGAGCTCTAGAAAGTCAATTCCATTTCCTCTAAATCTTTTAACATCGTCTAGCCACGATTTTTGCCGCCATTGTTTAACGTTTTTTTTTTGTTTGTTTGTTAGTGTAGTTTTTTTTGGTATAAATGAAGCCATTGTTATCGTTTTTTGTTTGTTTGTTGGTGTAGTTTTTCGTATAAATGAAGCCATTGTTATCGTTTTTTTGTTTGTTTGTTTTTTTATTGTAGTTTTTTTGGTATTATAACTACGGTTGTTACGGTGAAGGAAACCCCGTTCGGTTGGGGGCCTGAAGCAGCACTTTCCGCGCGTTCTCGTCTCACCTTCGGCCGTTCTCGAGCCAAAGATCAGGAAATTCACACAGAGAAAGTATCCGGTGAACGGCCATGGACGCTATCTGGTGAGAAATTAGTTCCCGGGCGTTCCACGGGGGCGTTCTCGCGGCCACGTCCGTCTGTCGCCTCCTTCGCCGCCGCCGCTGCCTCCTCCTCCTCCTCCTCCTCTTTTTCTTCTTTGTCCTCCTCTTCCTCCTTCTCCTTCTCCTTCTCCTTCTTCTCCTCCTCCTCCTCCTCCTCCTCCTCCTCCTCCTCCTCCTCCTCCTCTTTCATAGCTTCCTCCTCCTCCACCCCTTCCACCCCCTCCTCCACCCCTCCCTCCCCCTTCCACCACCCCTCTCCCATGTCCACCACCCTCTCTTCCCCTCCACCCACCACCCCCACCCCCACCCCTCCCCTCCCCACCCCGCGCTGGACGTCCCGCCCGGAGATGGGGTCGCGATGCAAGGCCGAGAGCAGACCCGTCGCCGTGTTGTAGGTCAAGCCGTGAGAACGCGGATGTGAGCGAGCCTGGATGGTCGGTTGGCAGGTGGGTTATCGGGTTGTTGGAGCACTTCCCCCCCCCCCCCACCCCACCCACGCCTCCGCCTCTTCTTCTTCTTCTTCCTCCTCCTTTTAATCCTCCGCCTCTTCTTCTTCCTCCTTCTAATCCTCCTACTCCGCCTCTTCTTCTTCCTCCTCCTCCTGGTCTTCGGAATGATTCGTAATTATTATTGTTCTTTTACCCTCTTCTCTTGATCGTTCTCTTGATTTTTTTTTTCTCCTCTTTGTTTTCCTTCTCTTTCTTTTTCTTTCCCCCCTCTCTTTCTGTTTTTTTTCTTTCCCTTCTCACTCCTCCTTCCTCATTAAATTCCTCCTACTCCTCATCCACTTCCCCTTCCACCCTTCCCCCCTCCTCCACCACCACTTCTTTCCCTCCTCCCCTCCTCCCTTCCCCCTCCTTTTCCTCCTCCCCTCTTCATCCTTCCTCCTCCTCCCCGTCTCTCGCTCCCACACATCCGCCCACCACGGCAACAAGCATGCTCCGCCCCCCCCACACCCACGTGCATGCTTTCCTGACGAGCGTGGGCGTGCGTGGGCGTGCGCGTGTGTTCGGAGAGGAGGCTTAGTCCATGCGCTGACTCACGTAAGCAATCGGACGCTGTGGCATTCTTCTCCTTCTCTTCGCATAGTTTGATGATTGGGGATTAGGGATCAGGGAATGGATTGGGGATTAGGAAATTTATTAGGGATTAGGGAATGGATTAGGAATTAGGAAATGAGTTGGAGATTAGGGATCAGGGAATGGATTAGGGATTAGGGAATGAGTTGGAGATTAGGGAATGGATTAGGGATTAGGGAATTAGTTGGAGATTAGGGATCAGGGAATGAGTTGGAGATTAGGGATCATGGAATGGATTAGGGATTAGGGAATGAGTTGGAGATTAGGGAATGGATTAGGGATTAGGGAATGAGTTGGAGATTAGGGATTAGGGAATGGATTTGGGAGTAGAGAATGAGTTGGAGATTAGGGAATGGATTAGGGATTAGGGAATGAGTTAGAGATTAGGGAATGGATTAGAGATTTGGGAATGGATAGTTTGTGATAGGTGGTGAGGATGTTGCCGATTAGTGGTGATGGTATTCCTGATTGCTGATTGGTGATTCGTAAATGAGGAAGTTGCTGATTCGTGATGAGGGAATTGATGATAAGTAATAAGTGATGAGGGTATTGCTGGTTAGTGATTAGTGATGAAAGTGTGGTTGTTACTTCTTTTCTTCTCCCTCCTCCTCCTCCTCTTTCTCCTCCTCTCCCCCCCCCCCCCCGTCTGCCTCCTCCTCCTCCTCCACCTTCTTTCTCCTCCTCTTCCCCCTCCTCCTCCTCCTCCTCTTCTCTCCTCCTTCTCCTCCTCCTCCTCTTCTTCTTTCTCCTCCTCCTCTTCCCCCCATCCTACTCCTCCTCCTCTTCCCCCCTCCTCCTCCTCCACGCGCGGGAGATGAGATGACGGACCAGAGAATGAGGTAGACGGAGAAACTCGAGAGGGCCTTGTTGGTAGCTGCTGCCGCCTCCTTCTTCGCCGCCCGCCTGCCTCCGCTCACTTTCTTCCACTTATCTGGGCGGCATTGCATCGTGGGCGGCATGGGGGGGGGCGGGGGAGGGTGGGAGGGAGGGAGGGGAGGGGAGGGTTATGTCCTGCGCACGAGGGACTCTCACCTGTGGGCGATGGGCGGTCGGTGGATTTGCGTCCCTTTTGGCGGGTTGAGGCTTTTGTATGTCTTTTTGTCTTTCTTGTCTCTGTATGACTCTTTGTCTTTCTGTCTGTGTGTCTGTCTCTGTCTTTTTTTTCTGTCTGTCTGTCTCTTTCTCTGTCTCTATCTCTTTCTCTGTCTCTTTCTGTCTCTTTCTGTCTCTTTGTCTCTCTCTCTCTCTCTCTCTCTCTCTGTCTCTCTCTCTCTCTCTCTCTCTCTCTCTCTCTCTCTCTCTCTCTCTCTCTCTCTCTCTCTCTCTCTCTCTCTCTCTCTCTCACATTCTCTTCATTCCAGTCTTGCAGAAAAATATGATAAATAAATAAATTAATTAATAAACAAAAATAAAAGAAATAAAAAATGAAAATAAAGATTAAATTACCAAATGCATAAAACTCAGGAGAGATCCCTAGCGCCGTCCCTTCGCTCCTGGCCTGATATCCTTCACCCTCTCCTGCAGCGCCTTCTTCTGTCCTGAGTGGGGGAGCGAGGTCCTCGCCCTGGCCATTTCGTCTCTTGCCTGGCGATGTTTGGCTTCTATGTCACGCTGCTTCCATTGTTTTTGTTTATTTATTTATTTATTTATTTATTTATTTATTTTTAGGTTTCTGGTTTTTATGTAGGGGATTCGTGGCTTTTAGTGCCGTACGCATATATACATTCACAAAAAACTCGCGCACGCACGCAAACACACACACTCACACACACACATTAATTATATGTTTATGTGTGTTTGTATGTATATATGTATGTATATATATATATATATATATATATATATATATATATATATTATATATGTATATATATTTATGTATATATATATATTTATATATGTATATATATGTATATTTATGTATATATATGTATATTTATGTATATATATGTATATTTATGTATATGTATATTTATGTATATTTATGTATATGTATATGTATATTTATGTATATATATACGTGTATGTGTGTGTAGTTTTTATACACATGTACATAGATACATACAAATATACAGAAATTCGTGCATACGTACGTACATACATACATACATACATCCATATATATGCAGACACCTACATATACGCACACCTACATAGAAGAGGAAGTAAGAATAGGAGTAAGAAGAACAAAGACTTGAACAAGCGAACCGTAGACACGAGGGATGAAGAGAAAGGAAGATGAAGATGAAGAGGAGAGAGAGAGAGAGAGAGAGAGATTGGCAGAGAGATTGGAAACCCGAGGAGTCGGCACCGTCGAAGGATTGCGTGCACGAGAGGAGAAATGCGGTTAGAAAGTCCACATTGGTAAGAGAGAGAGAGAGAGAGAGAACGAGAGAACGCTGGTGACACGTGCCTTCTTCTCCACCCCCTGCCCCCCTCTTCCTCTACGCCCCCCTCCCCCTTCCTCTACCCTCCCCTCTCCTCCTATCCACTCATCTGTTATCTATCCTCTCTCTCTCTCCCTCCTCTACGCCCTCCCCTCTCCGTTCCACTCCTCTGTTACCTGTCCTCTCTCTACCCCTCCCCCTCTGCTCCCTCCTCTACGCCCTCTCCCCCCCTTTCCTCCACTCTGTTTACCTATTCTCTCTCTCCCTCTCCCCCTCTGCTCCCCTCCTCTCCCTCCCCCTCTCCCCCTATCCACTCCTCTGTTACCTATCCTCTCTCTCTCTCCCCTCTTCCAGTATTACCTTCCTTCTTATTTTGGCTTCCCTATCTCCTCACTTCTCCGCTATCTCCTTTCCTACTCTTTCATTTCCCTCCTGCTTTTTTCACCCTCTCTCCTTCTCCTCTTTCCTTTTTTTCCTTCCCTGTTCTTTCGTTCCTTCTCCCCTCTCCCCTCTCCCTCCCTCCTCTATCCCCCTCCTCCTATCCCTTCTCCCCTCTCCCTCCACCCCCTCCCTCCCTCCTCCATCCCCCTCTCTCTTCTCCCTCCCTTCTCCATCCCCCTCTCTCCTCCCCCTCCTCTCCCTCCTCCATCCCCCTCTCCTCTATCCCCCTTTCCCCCTCCTCCCTCCCTCCCACTCCTTTTCCCTCTCTCTCCCTCCTCTATCCCCCTCTCCCTCCTCTATCCCCCTCTCCCTCCTCCATCCCCCTCTCCCTCCCCTCCATCCCCCTCTCCCTCCTCCTCCCTCCCCACCCCTTTCCTTCCCTCCTCTCCCTCCACCATCCCCCTCTCCCTCTCCCTTCCTCCATCCCCCTCTCCCCCACCCTCCCTCCCTCCCTCCTCTATCCCCCTCTCCCCTCTCCCTCCTCCATCCCCTCTCCCCTCTTCCTCCCTCTCCTCCACCCCCCACCTCCCTCCCCACCCCTTTCCTTCCCGAAGTCTCTCTCTCTCTCCAACACTTTCTAGAAACG
>NC_091549.1:8660414-8685414 GCF_042767895.1 Penaeus vannamei
TATTCTCTCCCGAGATTTATTTAAGGCGGGATATTTTTTGTATTCTTTATAAAGCCTTTTCGTTTTGTTTTTTGTTTTTTGTTTTTTGTTTTCGAAGCTTGAAACGAGGGAAGAAAATAAAGAATTGTGGTTTTTGTTACATTTTCCGCGAATATCCGAGAAAAATTCCCAAACTCACTCAATCATTGATGTATAGATATATATGTATATATAGGGCATCATATATACGTATACATAGGATACCCTACCCAATAAATCCCGAGCGAAAGGCCATGACCGGAGAGCATAAAGGGGCATAAAAGAAACGCAATAACGACAAGGAGATAGCACAGCGTGGGTGCTTTTGAGGCCGCCATGTTTGCGCGTGTGTTATGACGCGACGGTCGAGCGCGGGGCAGATGCTTGGGTCGCGCGGCGGGAAAAGTAGGCTGTCCTGCCGAGTTTCACCTGCGGCCCCGTTCGCTCTCCTCTCTCTCTCTCTTTGTCTGTCTCTTTGTCTGTCTGTCTCTCTCTCTGTGTCTGTGTCTGTCTCTGTCTCTGTCTTTTATTCTCTCTCTCTGTCTCTGTCTCTGTCTCTTATTCTCTCTGTATCTCTGTCTCTGTCTGTTTCTCTCTCTTTCTGTCTCTGTCTCTCTGTCTCTCTTTCTCTTTCTCTTTCTGTCTCTCTCTCTCTTTCTGTCTCTCTCTCACTCTCTCTGTCTCTCTCTCTCTCTCTCTCTCTCTCTCTCTCTCTCTCTCTCTCTCTCTCTCTCTCTCTCTCTCTCTCTCTCTCTCTCTCTCTCTCTCTCTCTCTGTGTCTGTCTCTCTCTCTCTCTCTCTCTCTCTCTCTCTATTTACCTCTCTCTCTCTCTATTTACCTCTCTCTCTCTATTTACCTCTCTCTCTCTCTATTTACCTCTCTCTGTATCTCTCTCTATTTACCTCTCTCTGTATCTCTCTCTCTGTATCTCTCTCTCTTTACCTCTCTCTGTATCTCTCTCTCTTTACCTCTCTCTGTATCTCTCTCTCTCTCTCTCTCTCTCTCTCTCTCTCTACTCTCTCATCCCTCCCTCCCTCCCTCACACACACACACACACACACTCACTCTCTCACACCCCCTTCCTCCAGCTCTACAGGCACCCTCTCCTCCAAATGTATATATGTGTGTGTAACTATCCTTCTCCTGTTACGCCTTAGTACTTGTCAGGAGGTCGCCGTTTGTAGGCCTAGAGCCATCACTTATTTAGCCCCATGCTGGACTAATGGGGGCGTGGCCTGTAGCTTCTTACCCTTTAGTAGGCCTAGGTGGTAAGTAGGCCTGCCCTGCTTGGCGTATGGCGATATGCGGAACAGCTTTCTTTTTTTTCTCTTTTTTTTTTCTTTCTCTTTTTTCTTTTTTTTTCCTTTTATTGGAAGATCGCATTAAGGTTTCTTTTTTATGGTGTTTACTTTTTTATGTTAAGTATACTCTCATGGCGAGAGGAAAAAAGAGGAAAATGGGGAGATAAGTTGAAAGAGGCTGAGGTAGCGTTTTAAGATGAAGACAGATAGCGATACAAATATATAGAGATACAGGTAGATGCGCGCACGCACACATGAACACACAGAGAGGCAGAGATGGAAAGCGAGAGAGAGAGAGGGAGAGGAAGAGGGAGGGAGGGAGAGAGAGAGCGAGAGTGAAAGAGACAAAGAGACAGAGAGAGAGAAAGCAAGAAAGAGAGATAGAGATAGAGAGAGAGAGATAAGAGAATCCGAGATGGAGAGATCGACAAAATGTTCACAGCTCACTAGCGATTCCGGAGAGTGTAGGTGAGAGCCGTGGCGGGGGGAGGGGGAGGGGGGGGGCGTGCTCGGTGAAGGTGACTGTAGCCGGGGGTTCGGAGGTCATCCTAACCCCCCCTCCCCCCCTTTCCCTCTCCCCCTCCAAGACACCTCCTTTCTCCCCATCTCTCCTTCATTCTTTCTCCTTCCCATCCCTCTCTTCCTCCATACTTCTCTTTTCTCCCTTCATCCCTCCTTCATTCCCTCTCTCTCCCATCCTCTATCGCCCTCTTCTCTCCCTCTATCCCCCTCTTCTCTCCCTCTCTTCTCTTCCTCCCTCCCTCCCTCTATCCCTCTCTTATCTCCCTCTCCCTCTCCCTCTTATCACCTCCCCCCCTCTCCCGCCCCGAGACCCTCACAACACTTCCGCACCCATAGTTTCTCTCCCCGACGCGGACTCTCTCAGTTTCTCTCACAGAATGTAATGCAACTTTCGGATTCGTCATTTGCCCCAGATTGTGTCTCTCCGAAGGGGTCGGGCGGCTCTGCGCGCGGAGCGGCAAGGCCCCCGAGGTCTAGTTTTTCTTCTGAGAGAGAGAGAGAGAGTTTATATATCTGTATATATATATATATATATATATATATATATATATATATAAATTTATATATAAATCACATGTATGCATATATATACATATACCTGTTTGTTATTTTGTCTGTGTGTGATTGTGTCTGTGTGTGTAATGTATGTGTGTATATATGTATGTATATAAATACATATATATATAGAGATAGATTGATAGATAGATAGATACAGAGTTATATATATACAAACACACACACATACATACATATACAGTATGTAATTACATATCCTCAAGCCCTAAGACTGTTTCATTTCCTCTTGTTTTCCCTCTGCTGCAGGGCACGTGTCGGAAAAAAAAGAAAATGGCGATTGGAAAGAAACCCTCATATTGTATTTTTATTCTGGAGGAGGAGATGATATTTATTTTCCTTCTCCTTCTCCTCTTTCTAGGTCTCTCTCTCTCTCTCTCTCTCTCTCTCTCTCTCTCTCTCTCTCTCTCTCTCTCTCTCTCTCTCTCTCTCTCTCTCTCTCTCTCCCTCTCTCCATCTCCCTCTCCCTCTCCCTCTCCTTCTCCCTCCCTCCCTCTCTCCCTCCCTCCCTCCCTCCCTCCTTCCCTCCTTCCCTCCATCTCTCCCTCTCTCCCTCTCTCCCTCTCTCCATCTCTCCCTCTCTCCCTCTCTCTCTCTCTCTCTCTCTCTCTCTCTCTCTCTCTCTCTCTCTCTCTCTCTCTCTCTCTCTCTCTCTCTCTCTCTCTCTCTCTCTCTCTCTCTCTCTCTTCTCGGCGCGTCCGTGTTTCTAGGTGAAGGTGTGACGTCACGGGCAGCGTTGCCAAGATACATATGTACCCCAGGGGCCCTTGGGGGAGGTGGGTGGTGGTTGGGTTGGGGTGAGGTGGGGTGGGGTGGGTGGAGGTTGCGGGCCGGGGATTCCAGTCTAAGGAGGAGTGGGGAGGGCGTGGGAGGAGGAGAGGGAGGGAGGGAGGGAGGGAGGGAGGGGGGTCTACGCTTGCCTAACCATATGCTCGCTTTTCTCTCTCTCTCTGCCTTTTCATCTCTTGGCTTCCTACTGTTTTGTGTTTTTTTATTTTTTTATGTATTATTTTTTTGTATGTGTGTGAGTGTGTGTGTGTATGCGGGTTCATGTGTGTGTGAGTGTGTGTGTGTGTGTGTGTGTGTGTGTGTGTGTTTTCTTTTGTTTTTGTTGTGTCTTTCTCATTATAATTATCGCTACCTCTTCTTTTTTTTACGTTTCATTTCCCTTCTGTTTCATTTCAGTTTATTTCCTTCCTTTTCCGTCTCCTTCCCATCGGTCCTTTCCTTCCCATATCTTTCGACTACCCTCCTCTTTCCCTCCCTCCCCTTCCCTCCTCTTGTTTCCCTCACTTTCTGCTCTTCCTCCCTTCTCCTTCCCCTCCCTTCCCCCTCTCTCCTCCCTCTTCCCTCCCCTCTCTTTTCTCTTCTCTCTTCCCTCCTCCCCTTCCCTCCCTCTCTTTCTCTCTCTTTCCCTCCTTCTCCTCTTCCTTTCCTCCTCTCTTTCTCTCCTCTTTACTTCGCTCCCTCTCTTTCTCTCCTCTTTCCCTCCCTCTCCTCCTCTCCTCTTTACTTCCCTCCATTCCCTCCCTCTCTTTCTCTCCCCTTCCCTCCCTCTCTCCTCTTCTCCCTCCCCGCCCTAGTTCCCCGCGTTTAACCTCACTTACTCCGCCTCCCTCCCCCCTCCTCCCCCCCCCATTGTTAATTTCAGAGGTGTAATCAGATGTGTAAGTAATAATGGAGTGGGGGGAGGAGGAGGAGGAGGAGGGGGAAGGGGGGGAGGGGGAGGGGGAGGATGGTGGCTCGGTGAACTACGGAGCCATTAAGATTTTTTTTCTCTCCTTTTTTGGGGGTGGGGAAAAGGTGAGAGGGGAGGGAGAGGTGGGGAAGGGAGGTGGAAGGAAGGGAAAAAGGGGAGGAGAAATTAAGGAAAGCCGGTCGTGGGAAAATCGTCCTTCCGGCATCTTGGAAGAAGGTCAAGAGGAGAGAGAGAGAGAGAGAGAGAGAGAGAGAGAGAGAGAGAGAGAGAGAGAGAGAGAGAGAGAGAGAGAGAGAGAGAGAGAGAGAGAGAGAGAGAGAGAGAGAGAGAGGAGGTGGGGTGGGTGGGAAGGATAGAGGGAGGGAGGAAGGAGATGGAGGGGAAGGAGATGGAGGGGGAAGGGAAGGGTAGGAGGAGGTGGGAAGGGTAAGGGGAGGTAGGAAGGGAAGGGGGAGGGGAGGAGGAGGGAGGGAGGTATTCACGAGTGTTGTCCCTCGCCCACGGTGGTCCTCCTGATGGCGTGGGGAGGGGGGAGGGGGAGGGGAGAGAAGAGGGGGGGGGAGGGAGGTGAGTGGGTGAGTTACCACTTACCAGCTTCCTTCTCTTCCTTTTTCTTTGCCTCTTCACGTTCGTCTTCCTTTTTTCATCTTCTACGTCATCGTCGTTGTCGTCGTCTCCGTATTCTCTTCCTTCCCCTTTTTCCTTCTCATTTTTCTCCTTACTCTTCATCATCTCTTCCTTCTTCTTCTTCTTCTTTCTTATTCTTCTTTTTCCTCTTTTCTTCTTCTTCTTCTCTTCCTCCTCCTCCTCCTCCTCCCTCCTCCTCCTCCTTTCTCTTCCTTTCTTCTCCTCTCCTCCCCTTCTGTCCTCCATCCTTGTTTCCCCTTTTCTCCTTTTCCTTCTCTGTCTTTCCCTCCTCTTCCTTTCCTTTGTTTCCCTCTTTCTCTCATCTCTTGTCTTTTCCTCCCTCTTCTTCTTTTTAATTTTCCTTCTCTTGTATTTCCCTCCTTCACTTCTTTTTCTTCTTTCTCTTGTCTATATTTTTCCACTTCCTCATCCTTTCCTCCGTTTCCTCCAGTTCCTTATCTATCTCTTCCTCCTTCTCTTCCTTTCCTTCGTTTCCTCCTGTTCCTTATCTATCTTTTCCTCCTCCTCTTCCTTCCCTTCTTTATCTTTTCCTCCTCCTTTCCCGTTTCCTTCTTTTCTTTGTATTGTCTTTTCATCCTCCTCTTCCTCTTCTCTTTTCCCCTTTCCTTCTTTTCCTTCTCCTCCTTTTCCTCTCCTTTCTTCCTCTTCCTTTCCTCCTTTCTTCCTCTTCCTTTCCTCCTTTCTTCCTCTTCCTTTCCTCCTTTCTTCCTCTTCCTTTCCTCCTTTCTTCCTCTTCCTTTCCTCCTTTCTTCCTCTTCCTTTCCTCCTCCTCATCTTCCTTTTTCTCCTCTTCCTCTCCTTCTTCCCTCCCCCCTTCCCCACCCCCCGCGCCTCCTCAGCCAACCCGTAATGGGAGACACTTAAAAAATCATTACTACGACCCCCTCGTTAAATAGGCCAGTGCTTTTCTGGCGATAGGATCTCTTCGGCCATTTTTTTCCTTTCTTTTGCGCTTGTGTGTGTGTGTGTATGTATGTATGTATGTATGTATGTGTGTGTGTGTGTGTGTGTGTGTGTGTGTGTGTGTGTGTGTGTGTGTGTGTGTGTGTGTGTGAGAGAGAGAGAGAGAGAGAGAGAGAGAGAGAGAGAGAGAGAGAGAGAGAGAGAGAGAGAGAGAGAGGAGTTTGTGAGTGTGTGTGTGCGTGTGTGCGTGTGTTTGTTAAGTATGCTTGGTATGTATGCTTGTATATTTTTGCATGATTTGTATGTTTTAGATTGCTTATGTATAGATGTGTATTGTGGGTGTGTGCGCGTCTAACTGTGCTTGTGTATTTATATGTGTATATACATCCTTGTGTTTTGTTAGGTGTGTGTGCATTTGTATCTTATATACATGAATGTGAGTTTGTACATAAATGTTTGCATTTGTCACATTCACTTCATATTTTCAAAAAACAGGACGATAAAAAAATCGCTTATTTAATTCCACGCCATATCAACATTCATACTATCTCTCCCTTTCTCCCAAGTGCAAGGATCCAATTATTTGTGTCCATTCCATACCAATCATTATTCATAATATCTCTCCCTTTCTCGTGTTATCGGACAGCTCGCTCTCGATGTAGCTCACCTCGCGCGGAATTCGTGTCATGCTATGAATAATTTACAGGCGAAAGGGAATGCTGTTGACAGTCGTTATGCCACGGATCTGGAACTGTGTCACCTGTGTCAACTTTCCTCTCCTCGCTCGGCCTCCCTCTCCCCCTGTGTCACCTGTGTCAACTCCGCTCCCCTCTCTTCGTGTTACCTGTATCAGCCCTACCCCCCCCCCCCCACCCAGATCCCTCTCGACCTCCTCCCGTGTCACCTGTGTCAACTCCTCTCCCCTTTCTCGTCTTTCCCTTCCCCCGTGTTACCTGGGTCCAACTCCACCCCTCCACCCCATGTCCTACTCCCCTGTGTCAACCCAGAAAGCCTTCCCCCCTCTCCTCCTCCCCAGTATAACCTGTGTCAATTGCCCCTCCCCTCCCCCCTCTCGTCCCTCGCCCCTGTGTCATCCGAACCAATCCCCTCACCCTCACGCCCACCCCCTCCCCCGTCTTTCCTTAGTCATTCCCTACCCCTACCCCCATTCCTTCATCTTCCCCTGTGTCACCTGTGTTACTCCCTCTCCTCCCTCTCTCCCCTGTGTCAACCCCCACCCCCACCCCGTCCTCTCTCTGGTCCTCTCTCCCTGTGTTACCCTAGTCGTCTCCTCACCTCCCTTCCCCAGCCCCCAACCCCCCTATCTTGGACACACATTCGCTTTGGATGTGGAAGGATGTTGTGGTGCGTCTACGTGTGTGGTTTGTCGTTTTGTGTGTTTAGGCTTTTTCTTAATTCATTTATTTAATGATAATGGTAATGATGATGATGATGGGTGATTATAATAATTATTATTATTATAATGATAATGGTGATAATGATGATGAAAGTGATTATACTACTACTGATAATGATGATGATGATAATGATTATGGTAATAAAATGATATAGATGATGATGATGATAATGATAATAATAATAGTAATAATCATAGTGGTAATGATATCAATACTGATAATAATAACATTAAAAGTAGTAGCAGTAGTAATGATGATAATGGCGATGATTACAATAATGGTAATGGTTATGATGATGGTGATGGTAATGAGTATGATAATTATGATAATTAATAGGATAAGGATAACGACGATAATACAACTTAACAATCAATACTGAAATTACGTCGGCACCGAAGATAAAGAAAAATTATGATAATGGAAAGAAAGAAGAGAATATTTTTTATTATTTCATTTTGTTTTATTTTATTTATGCATTCATTCATTTATTTTTACGATGAGAAGAATGCACAAACAGACACTGATTTGTCGACCTCAGCGGAGAGAGACATTTTCCCGTTAATCTCATAAGTACGTAGGCCTATGCATTTCTGATGGGGGCAAGACGCAGAGAGAGAGAGAGAGAGAGAGAGAGAGAGAGAGAGAGAGAGAGAGAGAGAGAGAGAGAGAGAGAGAGAGAGAGATGGGAGAGAAAAAAGGAAAGAAAAAAGTGAGAGAGAAAAAGAAAGAGAGAGAGGGGGAGGGAGAGAGAAAAGAGAAAGAAAAAGGTGAGAGAAATGAGAGAGAGAGAGAGAGAGAGAGAGAGAGAGAGAGAGAGAGAGAGAGAGAGAGAGAGAGAGAGAGAGAGAGAGAGAGAGAGAGAGGGAGAGGGAGAGGGAGAGAAAAAAGGAAAAAAAGTGAGAGAGAAAAAGAGAGACAGCGAGGGAGAGGGAGAGAGAAAAAAAAAAAGAGAAAGAAAAAGGTAGAAAAGAAAGAGAGAGAGAGAGAAAGAGAGAGAGAGAGAGAGAGAGAGAGAGAGAGAGAGAGAGAGAGAGAGAGAGAGAGAAAGAGGAGAGAGAAGGAGAAAGAGAAAGAAAGAAAAAAAAATAGAAAACATAGAAAGAATGAGAATACTAAGAAGGGTTGTGTGGGACGTTCCTCCAAGACGTTGACGAATAGCAAAGTAAAATGGCTAGGAGAGTTTCATACCCCTGGAAACCGCAGTGAATAACGGTAAATAGGAGGCGGCCGTTGTAAGGAGGTGTGGGGGTAGAGGGGGTAGGGAGGGAGGACAAGGACGACGTTGGGTGGGAGGGGGTGGAGAGGGAGGGGGTGGAAGTGGGGGTGGAGGGGGAGGGGTGGATATGGTGCCATCTCATTTACGTTAGTAACAAGGGTGTGGTATGTGTGATGCGTTGTATTTCGGTGTGTGAGTGTATGTGTAAGAGATGGATGGATGGATGGATGGAGAGAGAGAGAGAGAGAGAGAGAGAGAGAGACAGAGAGAGAGAGAGAGAGAGAGAGAGAGAGAGAGAGAGAAGGAGAGAGAGAGAGAAAGAGAGAAAGAGAGAAAGAAAGAGAAAGAAGAGTGAGTAATTGAATCTCTCTCCCGTGTGCGTGCGTGCTTGCCTGGTATGCTTCGGTACATGATGCTGCACGTTATTCCGACATAAAAAAAATGCCCGCCAAATGCGCTCGGTATGTTACACGCAGACTCGAACGCCAGAAACAAAGCGGTTTTATATTACGCGCGCTTCGAACGGCCCCGCAGATGGTGACAGATGGCGGAACAAGTTGGGCTGTCAAACTCCACGCCGATTCTCTGTGGTTAGACTTCGCTCGGATATCTATTTGTGGTCGCGGAGTTTAGCTAAATGGAGTAGATTAGCGGGAAGAGGGCGGGGAGAGAGGGGGAGGGGGGAGGACGGGGATAGTGATAGGGGGAGGATGAGGACGTGTTGAGGGGAGGATGGGGGAGAAGGGGAGGACGGTGATAGTGGGAGGAGGAAGGGAGAAGGGGAGGTCGGGGGAGGGGAGGAGGATGAGGGAGAGAGGGAGGATGGGGAGGTCGGGGTGAGGGGAGGATGAGAGGAGAAAGGAGGAGGGAGGAAAGGGAGAGGGAGAGGATGGGGAGAGGGGGAGGATAGGGAGAGGGAATACGGGGGAGGGAGGGAGGGGAGAGAGGGGGGAGAGGGGGAGGAAGGGGAGAGAGGGGGAGGGAGAGGAGGGAGGGGGAGCCCTTACAGAGGCCCCGAAAAGCTGTTTTAAGGGCTTCGTGCATGATCTCCTGCAAAAGCGTCAGTCATGGTGTGCATGGGAGAGAAAATTTGATATGCAGGTCGTTATTATTTCCCTTTTTTGGTTTTGTGTGTACCGTGAATTGCAGGAATGTTTGAAGAATCATGAGAGTATTAAAGAAAAAAAAAAAAAAAAAAAAAAAATCAATGCGGAAGTCGAAATGCGTTTACTTCATCGACTGTCATGTCATGTCATGTCTGTTCATGGACATTTTTTGTTGTTGTTATTCATGATTTTCTTTTTTCTTTCTTGTTTTGTGTCTTTTTCACTCATGAGTATTAAAAAAAGAAAAAAAAATCAACGCGGAAGTCGAAATGCGTTTACTTCATCGACTGTCATGTCATGTCATGTCTGTTCATGGACTCTTTTTTTTTGTTGTTATTCATTTTTTTTTCTTGAGATTTTGTTGTTATTCTTTTTTTTTTTTTTTTTTTTTTTTTTTTTTTACTTGTTCTTTTCTGTCTTTTTTCACTGTCTCATTCAACCAGCTGTGTCCTTGTGGGGTTGCGGTTTGCGAGTCACTCAAGATGCTAAGTAATAGGAGGGCTTTGTGGTGGGGGAGGGAGGGGGGAGATGGGGAGGGAGGGGGAGAAATGAGGAGGGCTGGGGAGGGATGAGAGGGGTGGGGGGAGGGAGGGAGATGAGGAAGGGTGGGGCGGGGAGATGGGGGAGGGGGTGGGGAGATGAGGAGGTGATGGGGAGGGGTGGGGAGATGGGGAGAAAATGGGAGGGGATGGGGGTGGGGAGATAATGAGGGGTGGGGAGATGAGAAGTGGAGGTGGGGGAGATGGGAGGGGAGATGGCGAGGGATGGGGGGAGGTGGGGAGGAGATGGCGAGGGATGGGGGGAAATGGGGAGGGGGATATGGCGAAGGATGGGGGTGGGAGGAGGGTCCATATGAGGGGATGCCCGTCTTGTTGGCGAGAAGGAAAGAAGGACTCCTCCGTGCGCTGCCTTTGGGGAAATGCTTGCTCGGGAGGTTGGGGAAAGGGCCAGCGTTAAGGCAGGTTTGTGATCGGCGTCTCTAAGGGAGGTCTTTCTCTTAAGAGTTTGGGGGAGATATTTCACTGCTCTTCCTCTCGAGCGGTGGTTGTTTTTTTTGTTCTACTACTCATTCTGCTCATCCTCGTTGTTTTCTTTCTCCTACTCCTCTTCCGCTTCCTCTCCCTTTTCCTCTCCCTCCCCCTCCCTCTCTCCTTCTCTTTCTCTCCCCCTCCCCTTTCCTCTCCCTCTTTTCCCCTCCCCCTTCCCCCCCTCTCCCTGTCCCTTCCCCTTCCCTCTCCCATGCCTCTCCCTGTCCCCCTTCCCCCTTCCCTCTTCCCCTTCCCTCTCCCATGCCTCTCCCTGTCCCCCTTCCCCATCCCTCACCCATGCTATCCCTACTATCCCTCCCTCCACAAATAATTCGAGGCGAAATCAGCGTCTTTATCACGTATCGCAAACCATTTTTTTCTCCCCCAGCAAAATCCCACCTCCCTTGAAAATGACATCAGAGGGTGATAACGAGCTGTTGTTGATAGTGATAATGATGGTGATCTCGAGGGCCGCTCTTTCCCTACGACAGGACCTCCCTCCCCCCTCTCCCTCCCCCCTATCGACGTAAGAGTGGCACCGCGAGGCACGGCACCAGGCACTTTCATTAACGCGACGGACCCAATTGCTGGGGACGACCTTGTTTGGCAGGGCGGAGCTAGGGGGATTGGGAGTGACCTCGTTCCTGATGGGAGAATGATTATTTAATTGTCCGGCCAGAAATTCGCCGACAACCCCGACGGGATCGCATTGTTGTAGAGTATTGGGGGGGATGGGGTGGGTGGGAGGAGCGATGCTGTGGTAATTGTGGCTAGAGTGGCGAGGAGTGAGGGAGAGAGAGAGAGCAAAAGAGAGAGAGAGAGAGAGAGAGAGAGAGAGAGAGAGAGAGAGAGAGAGAGAGATAGTGAGAGAGAGAGAGAGATAGTGAGTGAGAGAAAGAGAAAGCAAGAGAGAGGGGACAAGAAAGCAAGAGAGAGAGAGAAAGCAAGAGGGAGAGAGGGGATAAAGAGAGAGAAAGCAAGAGAGCGAGAGAGAGACAGAGGACAATGAGAGAGAGAGAGAGAGGTTTTGGAGCTACGCCTTGATCACGAAGCATTTCCTGGTCTTTTGGGCGGCAGTCGGGATGCTGCGGCGGTGGTGTAGGGGGTGTGGGTGTGTGTTTATAGGTAGAGCGATAGATTGATTGGTTGATAGATAGATCGAGAGATAGATTGATAGATGGACAGACAGACACACAGGCAGAAAAATAGACAGATAGATAAACAGATTGATAGATACTACATATATACTTAGAGACAGACAGAAAGACAGACAGACAGACAGAGAAACAGACATGTAGATAAACAGATTGATAGATACTACATATATATATCGAGGCAGACATAATGACAGACAGGTAGACAGACAGACAGAAAAAACAGACAGATAGATAATAGATCGATAGATGCTACATATATACTTCGAGGCAGACAGAAAGACAGACAGACAGACACAGAAAAAAGACACAGATAAACAGATTGATAGATACTACATATATACTTCGAGACACAGGCAGACAGACAGAAATACATATATACTTACAGACAGACAGACAGACAGACAGAGAACGATTTCGTCTAACGTTCTCCAAGCTGTGAACAAGGCCGTTGAAAATGCATTCGCGTATTCCTCACAAGGGAGAAGTGCAACCACATTTAGATTCCGAAACCTTGTATGGGATTCATCTCCATAAATTTGCAGAAGCTGAGGTGGAATCTGAATACCTGATCGTGGCTATTCGGAAAGGGGTTTTTGTCGCCGAAATGGTCTAGTTTATTAGTTAATTGTGGAAGGATTGGTGTATTTATTATTATTTTTTTTTTGGGGGGGGGGGTTAGACAAACGTGTGGTCAATAAAATTTATTATGGTTAAAATTATGTGGTTGGTAGATTTTTAAAAGAATGTAATGTCAAGTGGAACTAGGCAATGAATGGCATAAATATATGTTTTAATCGAAGTGTGAGAGAGAGAGAGAGAGAGAGAGAGAGAGAGAGAGAGAGAGAGAGAGAGAGAGAGAGAGAGGAGAGAGATGATATAGAGGGAGAATGAAAAAAAAAAACGAAAGAGAAAGAGAAATGCAGAGAAAGCGAGAAAAGGGGAAAGCAAAGCCCCCCACACACCCAGAGGAATTGCTGTTGGCGCTGCAGACTTAAGAGGAATTTCGAGGCCGGAGCGAAGCGAAGCCCAAAGGTATTAACAATATTATAAGTCTCCTTGCGAAATTATAAGCGATTGCAGGAGGAAAATGGCAGTATGCGGCATCCAGGGGAGTTATGGACGAAATCGCTGCCCCCTTATTTTTTTTAAATTGTCGTTAATTGGTTAAGGGATTGCATAATGGGACCCGCGGGAGGTGGCGAAATGTGTGCGTGTGTGTAAATATGGTCCGGTGTAAGTATTGGTTTTGTACTACGCGTCGATGCAGGTAGGGAAGGGTGAATGAGCGTGTTTGAGGTTCTCGTATTATATATATTATTATGCTATAGGTGGCGCATCGGGGTAATAGATAGGAAGTGGTGGGTTGTAGTAGGAGTAGGAATAGTAAAGTGTGTGTGTGTGTGGGACTCGGTGTGTATGTGTGTGTGTGTGTGTGTGTAATGAGAGAGAGAGAGAGAGAGAGAGAGAGAGAGAGAGAGAGAGAGAGAGAGAGAGAGAGAGAGAGAGAGAGAGAGAGAGAGAGAGAGAGAGAGAGAGAGATTATGTGTATGTAGGTATGTATGTATATATATATGTAGTTGTGTGAATATACATGTAAATGCATTTGCCCTTTTGTGTCCCTCTGCCAATACCCCCCCCTCAGCCCACACACACCTCTCTCAACCCATACCTCCCCCTCAGCCCACACCCCTCTCAACCCATACCCCCCTCAGCCCACACCCCCTTCTACCCATACCCCCTTCTACCCATACCCCCCCTTCTACCCATACCTCATTCTACCCATACCCCCGTCTACCCACACACCCTTCTACCCATACCCCCTTCTACCCATACCCCCCTCTGCCCACACACCCTTCTACCCATACCCTCCTCCCCTCAGCCCACACCCCCTCTCCACAAGGGGTGGGAAGCAGTCACACCATCTCTGAGCAGGCGACAGTCGAGACAATATTTATGGCTGTTCGGAGGACCTGCAGTACAGACCCCTCGAGTTACCTGGGGCACGTTCATCACCCTATTTATTTAGGGTGTTGGCGAGGGGGTAAGGGCAAGGGGAAGGGTGAGGTTGGGGGAGTGTAGGGAGGGTGACCTTTTGCCTCTCTCTCCTTACCTACCTTTTCCATACCTTCATTTGTGTGTTATCTCGGTTGTTCATCTGTGTCTTTGGGCGCGGGGTGTTGATCAAGATGGAGTGTTGGTTAGAACGGTGGAGTGTTAGTTTGATTGATGGAGTGTTGGTTAGATTGATGGAGTGTTGGTTAGAACGCTGGAGTGTTTGTTAGATGGGAGTTTTAGTTAGATTGATGGAGTGTTGGTTAGATTGATGGAGTGTTGGTTAGAACGTTGGAGTGTTTGTTAGAGGGAGTTATAGTTAGAACGTTGGAGTGTTTGTTAGAGGGAGTTATAGTTAGAACGTTGGAGTGTTTGTTAGAACGTTGGAGTTTTAGTTAGACTGATGGAGTGTTAGTTAGAACGTTGGAGTGTTTGTTAGAGGGAGTTATAGTTAGAACGTTGGAGTGTTTGTTAGAACGTTGGTGTTTTAGTTAGAACGTTAGGGTGTTAGTTAGATGGAATTTTAGTTAGACTGATGGAGTGTTTGAACGTTGAAGTGTTAGTTAGACTGATGGAGTGCTGGTCTGACCGATAGAGTGTTAGAACGTTGGAGTGTTAGAGGAAGTTTTAGTTAGAATGCTTGAGTGTTAGTTAGATGGAATTTTAGTTAGACTGATGGAGTGTTTGAACGTTGAAGTGTTAGTTAGACTGATGGAGTGCTAATTCAACTAATGGCGTTTTAGCAAGATCGATGGAGTGTTCGTAAGACGGATGGAGTGCTGGTCTGACGGATGGAGTGTTCGCGTGAGTGAAATGAGGATGGAAGGGAGAAAAAAAAGAGGAAAGGGGGTAGAAGACACTTGGAGAAGGAAATGGAATTGATAATCAGGACGAGAATGAGGAGAGATAATGATAATAATGGTGATTAAGATAAAGTTAGTAATCAGGACGGTAATGGTATGAGATAATGATGATTATAATTGATAATAAATTTGATGATGAAAAAAGGAATGGAGATAATGATAATCATGATTGGTAGTAAAGTTGATTATTAGAACAAAATGATAAAGAAATAATGATGATTAATAAGACGTACAAGGATGATGAAATGACAACGTGAACAGTTGCAAAGTAAAAAAAAAAAAGATAAAAAAATAGATAGGTTTCATGCCAAGGTTTCTCCCCTCAGTAGGCTCGTGGGACCTGAGAAGGGGATGATTCAGCTGAAATTATGAGTGATCGCAAAAAAAAAAGATGAGAGGGAGAGGGAGAAGTGAAGGAGATAGGGAGAGAGAGGGAGATTTGGAGATGGAGAGATAGGAAGAGCGAGAAGTATGGGTGAGGGAATGGGGGAGAAAGGAAGAAGTAAGGGAGATTAGGAGATGGAGAGATAGGGAGAGGAAGAGGGAGAAGTGAGGGAGATAGGGAGAGGGAGAGGGAGAAGTGAGGGACATAGGGAGAGGAAGAGGAGAAGTATGGGTGAGGGAATGGGAGAAAAGGAGAAGTAAAGGATTAGGAGATGGAGAGATAGGGAGAGGAAGAGGAGAAGTGAGGGAGATTGTAGAGGAAGAGAGAGAAGTTATCGGTGAGGGAATGAGTGGAAAGGGAGAAGTAAGGGAGATGGAGAGATAGGGAGAAAAGAGAGAAGAGGGAAATGGAGAAGAAAAGAGAGAGAGAGAGAGATGTGAGGAGAGAGAATAGAGGGAGAAGAGAGAGAAAAAGAATTTAAATACATAATTATTAATAATGTTTCTATTTTCTTCCAGGTAAGGACGTCCCTTCAGCACGGAAGGTAAAGTGGAACTAGTTACGAAAAACAGACAGACATAAACAGACAGACAAAAACAAAAGCAGACAGACAAACCGAGATAGATATACACCTTAACAGACAGAGACAGAGAGAGACACAGACACAGATCTATGTATTCCAGAATAACCGTTATGGCAGGTTCCTCGGCAACGGGTAAACAAACGGACGAAATCCTAAGGTTAGCCGGCGCTGGGATTAACGGAAGGCGAGGAGGCGGTCCACGTGTCAGGTGCCGTTCCGTCGCGGGGACGAGGATTCCAGCATCCTTCGCGGGTGCAGTTAATGGGGGTGACAGGGGTGCACGCACGCAAGCACGTACATGGGCACGTATACGAACACACGCACGCACGTACACTCAGATGGGTACACACACATGTTATGAAGTACGTACACTCGTGAACGTGCACACTCACGCACGCGATGTATATACACGCACGCGCACACGCATGCACACACACGCATGCACACACACGCATGCGCACACACGCATGCGCACACACGCACAGGCACACACACGCACAGGCACACACACGCACAGGCACACACACGCACAGGCACACACACGCACAGGCACACACACGCACAGGCACACACACGCACAGGCACACACACACACACACACACACACACACACACACACACACACACACACACACACACACACACACACACACACACACACACAAAGGCATTTTATTTCAATGGCATTAATTTATGTGTGTGAGAAAGGGACCCACGTTTGCGAATTTCGACGCTATTGTCGAGCGAATGTCTTTAACATTTTGTAACTTTGTCTTTCATATTTTCTAAGATCGCGTCTTGCAGTTTTGTATGCCGTTATTGCGCGGTATATTCTATAATGACGAAATATATTTTTTTTAGGAGATAAGGTCATGCAGTTGTGTATACTGTTATTGCACGGTATATTCTATAATGAAATGTTCTATTTTTTTAGGAGATAAGGCCATGCAGTTTTGTATACCGTTATTGCATGGTATATTCTATAATGACGAAATTTTATATATATTTTTAGGAGATAAGGCCATGCAGTTGTGTATGCCGTTATTGCATGGTATATTCTATGCCTTGGAGCATGTCAATGTCGAAATTTTGTGATTTATACAGGAGATCGAGTCGTGCAGTTGTGTATCCTTTATTGCATGGCGTATTTTGTAGGCCTATGAGCAAACCGGCGACGAAATCAATCGATGTGTTTTTAATTAAATGTCTAGTTCATGAAAGGGACTTTAAATCATCAAAATACACAGTGCATGGCGGGGATTTGGTTAATATTAGTTCATGAGTTGTATGATAAGGAGTTTTAGGGGATGTTCGACGCAGGAGTGAAGGAAAAGGGGTTGGGATTTTTTTGGGGGGTGAGTTTGGGTGAAATACGGCATTTTGGAATGGGGAGGGAGGGAGGGAAGGAGGGAGTGTGTGATGAAGATGGGGAGGGAGGGAAAGGTAGAGGGAAAGAGGGAGGGAGAGGGAGTGTTTGCGAGGAGAGGATGAGGGAGGGAAGGAAAAGGAGGGAGTGAGATATGAAAAGGGTAAAGGAAGGAGAGGGAGTGGGAGTGGGGGGAGAGAGGGAGAGTGAGTGAGTGAGTAGGAGGGGCAGTAAGTGAGAGAGGGAAAGAGGGAAGGAGAGGGAGTGAAAGAAGGAGAGGGGAAGGGAGAAAGGGAGAGAGGGAGAGGGAATGGGGGAGGAGGAGTGATTGAGAGAATGAAGAGGGTGAGCGAGGAAAGAGGGAGAAGGGCGAAGGAGAGGGAGGGAGAGGGAGAGAGGGATGGAGTGAGATATGAAAAGGGGGAAGGAGGGAGAAGGAGAAGGAGAGGAAGAGGGAAAGATGGAGGGAGAGGGAGAGGGAAAGAAGGAGGGAGGGAGGGAGGAAGGGAGGCCTTGCGGAGAAATTGGAAAGTAATTGGCCATGGCGCATATCCGTGGGGGGGGGGGGGGGGAGTTTTACGACTTCGTCTTCTTTTTCCCCCTTTGGTTTCTCTCTCTTCCTTCTGCTTCTTCTTCTTCAATTTCTTTTTTTTTTTCTTTTCTTTCTTATACTTTTTTCTTCTTTTTCTTCTTATACCTCTCAATTTTATTTTTTTCTTTCCTTATACCTTTTCCTTCTTCTTCTTCTTCTTTTTCTTTATAACCACCTCTTCCTCTTTTCTTTTACTTTTATCTCCTATCTCTCCTTATTCTTCTTCATTCCAGTTTTCTTATTATTTTTTCATTTCCTCCTTTGGTCTCTATGCCTTTCCTTTTGTCTTTTGTCTTTCTTATTCCTCTATTCCGTATTTCCCCATTCACAGCTCACTATCTCTTCTCATTTCTCTATTTCCCTATTTCCCCCTTTATCCATTATCTCCTCCACCTTTTTCTTTCTTCCCAGCTTCATTCCTCTTTTTACTCCTTCCCCGCTTCCATTTCTTCTTCTCTGTCAGTCTTCGATTTTTTTCTTCTTTTTCCTTTTATTTTTATCTTTCTTTCTCCTCCTCCTCACCTCCACTTCACCTGCCACCACCTCCTGCTCCTCCTCCTCCTTCACTTCTACTTTTTCTTCGTCACGATAATCGTTCCTCCTCCTCCTCTTCCACCGCCGCCACCACCACTGCTGTCCTCCTCCTCCTCCCCTTCTTCTTCTTCTCTTATTCTTCTTCTTCCTCTTCTTCCTCCTCCTCCTTATCATTGTCATTTATGTTCTATCCTTATCTCCTTCTCCTTCTCCTATCTCCTTCTCCTCCTCCGTCTCCTCCTCCTCATCATCATCATCAATCACGTCTCATCATCTTCTTTGCTCTCTTCAACCTTCTATTTCTTAGCAATTCTTTCTTCTTCTTCTTCTTTATTATTATTACCTTATTATTATACACTCAAGTTATCAAACAGCTATTATACTTTATTTCCACAATTTAATGCAGAAATAGAAACCAATGAACATTCTTTATACGGACATGCATGTACACAAAAATAAATGCATATCTGTCAGTCTAGACATGCATACTGACCGTATAGATAGATAGACTAATGTATATTTATCAGACAGATAAGATAGATATATGTCTGTATATACAAATGTTCATAGGGTCGGATTTCCCATAATTTTTAACAAACCTGTCGGCAGAAGCGATTAAAGATGCAAAAAAAGAGCGAAAACAGCTTTTGATATTAATAAAAATAAGCGACTACAAATTGCCAGATAATTCTTCCCCTTATCCTCAGCCTCTCTCCCCTACCCCCTATAAATCGTGTGTATTAATAATAATAATGTAGTTTTGCGTAAAAATACAGAAATAGGTGTAGTAAAATTTGAAAGTAACATTTATTAAATAATGATTAAAAAGTAAAGCATTTAGTAAAGTATTACGTGTTAGTAAAGTATTATATAAATATTATGTAGTGCGTGTTAGTATAAGTAAAAATAGAAAAAAACAGTAAATGTATGTATAACATTTATGAAAAATCATATAAATAAATATATTAAATAATACGTAAACTTTTTACATATAAAAATAAGTATATGTAAAAATTTTATGATGCGTATTAAAATTTTATTAAAAAAATATAATAAAAAAAAATATATGCATTTTATAAAAATAATATATTAAATATATATATAAATATAAATAATAAAAGCATATAATAAAAAAAAATATAATAATAATTATAAAAAAAAAAAAATTTATAAATATAATAAAAAAATATGCTTAACATTTGTAAAAACAAAAGTAATAAATATTAAATTTTATGAAAAATATGCATTTATAAAAAATAAGTAATAATTATATGTACATAATAAAAAAGCTAATATACTTTATAATATTATTATTATAATATACAATAAAAAAATATGCTTTTGCATATATATAATAACATATAACATAACATAATGCATAAGCATATTATTAACTTAATACCTTTAATAAACGAAAAATAAAAATAAATGATTACACTAGAAATTTAAATAAGAAATTCACTCATAAACCATATATATTTAAAAACAAAAAGAAACACTATCATATATCTACCATTAAAAAAATCTTATAGAAGAAGAAAGAAAGAAGAAGAAGAAAGAAAGAAAAACAAAAGGAGGAGGAGAAGGAAGGGAAGAAGGAAGAGAGGGGAGGAAGAGAAGAAAGGAAGAAGCACAAGAAAAGAAGATAGGAAGGAGGAAATGAGGAGGGAGGAAAAAGCAGGAAGGAGGGGTGGGGAGGAAAGGAAGGAAGGGAGGAAGGAGGAATCAGAGAAGGTGGGTGGTCAGGTAGAGTTGATTTGATTGAATGTCGGAGAGGGAAGGAAGGAAGGAAGGAGAAAGAGAGAGGAGAGGAGGGAAAGAGGAAAAGAGGAATAGAGGAGAGAGGAAAGAAGGAGGGAGGAGGATTCAAGGGGAAAGGAAGGGAAAGGGAGAGAGACAAGAAAAATGAATTAACAGGTATAAAAAGTGAGGGGGGAGGAGGGAGGGAAAAAGAGAAAGGGGAAAAGAAGCGCGAGGAAGGAGGATGAGAAAAAGTAGAAGGAGGAGGAGGAAGAAGGAAGTGAAATGGGGAACAAAAAGGGGAAAGAAACAGTAGAAAGCAGATATTGAAAGGCTAAGCTGCTTCAAGAAGAAAGTTAAGATGTCTGTAAAATTGGGAAAAGGAGTGTGACATTAAAAGGGAGAAGGGGAAAGTGAAATTACATGCAGGAGGTGTGTTAATATGTATCAACCATCACAGCTCTGTATATATGTGTTTATATATATATGTGTATGTGTGTGTATATATATTTTTTATTTATTTAATAGTCGTTATTAATGCTCCTGCAAATTAAAGTGGGTGATAAATTAACTGGCAGAGTGGGTGAAAGGTGAGTGGTGGGTAGAGGAGGTGAAAGCAGGGGCAGTGAATTGTGTGATTCGAAAGTGTGAAGGGGTGTGTGAATGTGAAAGTGAGAAGACAAAACTGAACACAGACAAACGAAGACAAAGAGACTAGAAGAAAGAAAGAAAAAGAAAATTTGTTTTTTGCTAAAGCAATATGTATCATGTATGTATATATGTATTTATAGTTGTGCATGTGCAATGGGCACATCGCCATGTGCACAGTTCATAGGGTTTTCCTCTTAAATCCGTCTTTATTTTGAAATTCTAAAGGTCTGTTTTTAACAGAAAGACGTTGCGTATGGAGTTTCCTGATACTTATTCATAAGTGTCATGTTGGTGTTTGTGAAGACATTAGAAACATTTTATGCCGTAATAGCTGCCTGACAAGCAAGTGATGAAAAAGAAAAAGAAAAAAAGAAAAAAAAGATTAACTAGCATGTTTGAAAAAGGTGCGAAGCTGAGTGAAGGTGAAACAGCTGAAAGTAGAAATTCAGCTGAAAAGGAGAAGAGAGAGAAAAAGAGAGAGAGAGAGAGAGAGAGAGAGAGAGAGAGAGAGAGAAGAGAGAGATGAGAAAGTTAGAGATTGAGAAAGGTGTGAACCTGCAAATGCGTTCGAAGAGACAAAAAATGAAGCTGAAAGTTACCAAGGAACCTCAACATTACCAAAAATATTTGAAACTCCAAGACAGACAATGACATTAAAAACAGCTCGAATAAGACCAAAAGTTAAAAAAAAATCGCTTTAGAAATATTTAAATGACAAAAAAAATCGCCTTAGATATATTTAAATGACAGAAAAATCGCTTTAAGTATATATAAATCATTTCATTGAGGACACACAATGCTACAGATGAAACCCCAGAATGCCCGTCCCTGAAATCGAGATTCCGTTATAGACTACCCGATCCCATGACTTTACCCGCATAGAAAGTCGCTATAAGAAACGGTTATTTGCAGTAATGTTAGGGTTGGAATCTCTAAGCTGCCAACGAAAGTATAGATGGCGCTGACAGACAAATTATCTATAGATGGCGCTGACAGACAAATTATCTATAGATGGCGCTGACAGACAAATTATCTATAGATGGCGCTGACAGACAAATTATCTATAGATGGCGCTGACAGACAGATTATCGTCTGCATTCGATGGTCGATTGTCACCGCAAGTCTTACATGCTGAGGGAGTCATGTGCACGTACTGAAAGACGGAGAGATGTATGTACGTATGTAAGGGTATAAGTACACGTATGTACGTGTGTAAAGATATAAGTAACTCACTCGTTCTCACTCGCTAATGCAAACATTCACTCATTCTTTCTTTCTTTCTTTTTCTCTCCCCCTCCCCTTCTCTCCCTCTCTTCCTCTTTTTCTCTCTTACATGTGTGTGTGTGCGTGTGTGTGTGTGTGTGTGTGTGTGTGTGTGTGTACAATATATGCGTGTGTGTAATAATGACACTAACTTTTACATTACATTACTAATGTATTATATAATATATGATTTATTTAATTTATTTAATTTGAGCACCTGCATATGCATATCCCATACACACGCTTCTCCTCTCCGCGCTAAAAAAATCGTGATCCAATCAAAAGCAAACGAAGAAGAGAAACAGACGACCAAATGCACATGACAATATGCAGCGGATGAGAGGTACGAATACCAGGTACCCCCCCCCCAGCCCCTCCTACCTGCTGACCCACTTCCAGCTCCCTCCCTCACCTCCCTCCCCCCATTCTCTCCTCAGTCCCCCACTTTCCCCTTCCATCCCCTTCTTCTCAGTCCCCCCCTTCCCCCAACCTCAGTCCCCCCTTCGCTCCCCTCTACCCTCCCCCTTCTCAGTCCCCGCCTTCTCCCCTCCCCCTTCTCCTCAGTCCCCCTTCCCTCTTCTCTTCTTCTCAGTCCCTCCCTT
This sequence comes from Penaeus vannamei, assembly GCF_042767895.1. NCBI lineage: Eukaryota > Metazoa > Arthropoda > Malacostraca > Decapoda > Penaeidae > Penaeus > Penaeus vannamei. Next base: position 8,682,636 of record NC_091549.1, read on the forward strand.
CCCCTCCTCCCCTTCTCAGTCCCCTTCCCCTCCCTCTGCTTCTCCTCAGCCCCGCTTTCCCTCTTTCTCTCTTCTCTCACTCCCCTCTTCCCCCTCCCCCTACTCCAGTTCCGCCCGCCATTGGGAGAGTCCTACTTAGCTGGACGACGTCCGTCTCGCGCTGTGTTACTGTTAACGCTCTCATCTCCCCTCTCCTTCCCCCTCCTTCCATCTGTCTTCCCCCTCCCTTCCTTCCCCTTCCCTTCTCCCTTCTCCCTTACTTTTCCTTCCCTTCTCCCTTTTCCTTCCCCCTTCCCCCCTGCTTCTCCCTCTCTTTTCCTTCCATCCTCCCTTTTCAAGCTTCCTTCCCCCTCACCTTAAGCTATCTCCCCTTTTCCTTCCCTCCCTTCCTCTTTCCCCTTCACCTTCCCCTTCCTCCCCCTCCCTTCTCCCTTCCCTCCTCCCTGCCTCCTTCTCCTTCCCCCTCCCTTCCTGTCCCCCTTCTGTGACACGCCCTAATATTCTCTCGTTACTTCATCTCTTCCTGTCAGTCTTTTTCTGTTTTAGAAGTCTTGTAAGATCGTTTGCGGTTTAACATTTTGCCTTCTTTCTTTTATTTCATCTTTCTGTTTCTTTGTTGCGAGTTCTCATCTTGTTTCTTTCGTGTTCTCCTATCTGTCATCTGTTCTCTCCTTTCCTTGTCCCCTGCTCGAATTTCTTCCTCCTCTTCCCGTCTTATCATCTTCTTCTTTTTCACCATCTTCCTCTTCTCCCTCACCTTCCCCTCTCTCCTCTGCCCTCTTCCTCCTTCCTCCACTCCCTCCCTCTTCCTCCTCCTCACTTCTCCCTCCACCTCCATCTATCTTCCTCCTCCCCCTCCCTCCCCACCTCTTCCAAAACCACCACCTCCTCCTCCGATTTTCCTCCTCCTCCCCCTCCTTCTTCCCTTCCTCCTCTTCCTCCTCCTTCCCCCTCCTCCTCCTCCCCCACATCTTCCAAAACCACCTCCTCCTCCGAATTTCCTCCTCCTATACCACTGCCACTTTAAAACCTTCCCCCTTGCCCCCCTGCCTCCTACCCCCCCCTGCCCCGTCGCCCCCCCCCCCCCTCAGATAACGGAGGTGCGTGAATGTAGACTGAGTGTAATAAGAGCACGAGGAGGTGAGCGCGTCAGCCGGATGTGGGTCAGCAGCATCTCCAGGAGGAGGAGGAGGAGGAGGAGGAGGAGGAGGAGGAGGAGGAGGAGGAGGAGGAGGAGGAGGAGGAGGAGGAGGAGACTCGGCTCAGCACACCCGCGGCAGCAGCGGTGGTGGAGGTAGTGGTGGAGATAACAGTCGATGTGGAGATGGTTCGGCTCAGCGCGTGTTTGTTTGTCTGTCTGTTTTTCTGTTTCTGTCTCTCTGTCTCTTTCTCTTTCTGTCTCTTCCATCTCTTTCTTAACATACTCTCCAGTTAATAATCTCTCTCATCTCTCTTCTTCTTTCTCTTGTCTATGAAATAGCAACCTTAATCTCAATCTGCTCTTTCGCTCTCTCTCTCTCTCATCATCTGCTCTCTCTCATCTCTCTCTCTCTCTCTCTCATCTGCATCTCTCTCTACTCTCTCTCTCTCTCTCTCTGCATAAGCCATGTACGACATGTAAACGATATGTGTATGTGTATGTGTCATATGTGTGTGTAGTGTGTATATGTGTCGCCATGTGTGCATGTGTGTGTGTGTGTATGCAGCAATAATAATATTAGCATAGCAATACTCTCTCAACTTTCTTGCTATTCCTCTTCGATTATTCTCCTTTTGTAATTTAAAATTTCTTTCCATTCCATTCTGTATTAATCCAGTAATTTATTTATTTACTTCCTGTGAACTGTGTTTCCATGGTCGGTGTGAATAGTTGACATGAGCTATAAATAGATTTTGTTTTGGATCTGACGCTGCTGTTGCTGTGAACGTTTTCGTTATTGTTTATATAGGACATCTCCCACCTCTGGTTCTATTTTTTTTCGTTTTTTGTCTCTTTTCTTTGACTTCTTTGATTGTTAATAACATAATTGTCTTTGTCGGCGTTCTTACCTTACAATTGTCCTAAGTTCTTGCCTTTTCTTTTCACTCCTCCTCATCCCCTTCCTCCCCCCCTTTCCCTCCTCCTCACCCCACCCCTTCCTCCCCCTTTCCCTCCATCCCTCACCCCCTCCTCCCTCCCCTTTCCTCCACCTCTCCCCACCCCTCCTCCATCCTCCCCCCTCATCCCCAACCCTCCATTCTCCATTCTCCTTCCCTTCCCATCCTCCCCATCCCCCACCCCATCCCTCCCTCCTCCTCCCCTCCCCCTCCTCCCTCCCCAACCTCCTCCCCCTTCCTCCCCCTTCCCATCCTCCCCATCCCCCCACCCCACTCCCCCCTCCTTTTCCTTCCCTCTACCTCTTCTCCTCCTCCCTCTCCCCCTCCCCTCTTCCTCCTCCCCCTCCCCTCTTCCTCCTCCCTCCCCCTCCCCCAGGATCTGAGACGGTTACCAGGATTGCATTACGTTCAGCCAGTTGCGGTTGAGGCGAAGCGAGCCAAGGCGAAGACAATGAGGACAAACCCGGTGTTGAATGGGAGGAAGGAAGGAAGGATGACAATGGCAAAGAGGAGATAGCGAAGGGGGAGGAAGTGAGGATTGGTTCGTGAGGATGAGGGAGGAGATGAGAGAGAGGGAGAGAGAGGGAGGGAGGGAGAGGGAGATGGTGCGGCGTATGCGTGTGGATCAAGGTGACGGATAGAAGGAAGGGAGAAGGAGGAGAGGGATGGAGATGGAGAGGTA
>NC_091549.1:8690414-8692914 GCF_042767895.1 Penaeus vannamei
CTTGCTTGTAGTATTTGTTAAATTGACCGCAAGTAAATAAAGAGATGGCGGGGGTGGGGGGAGGGGGCGAAGGGGGAGGGGGTGGCGCTGTTCTTGACCGTCGACGTCGGCGTTTTACTGACCCAAATATCCGAACGGCGGTGCGTGTGGATGTACGTGTTTCCTCGGCTTTTTCTTGTCCTCCTTCGCGATGCTGGCTGATCGGAGTGTTGTCTCCGGTGTGGCGTTTGCATCACTTTTTCTTCTCCCTTTGTTTTGGTTTTTGTTCTTTTTTTTCTCTTCTTCTTTTTCTTTATTTTCTTTTTGTTTTTCTTTCTTTCTTCTATTCCTTCTTTTTCTTTTTCTCCTTTTCCTTTACTTCTTCTTTTTCTTCTTCTACTCCTACTCCTTCTCCTTCTTCTTCTTCTTCTTCTTCCACTTCCTCTTCCTCCTCCTCCTCCTCCTCCTCCTATTCTTGCTTTTTGGGGTTTCTCTTCTTATTTTTGTTCATTGTCTCTTGGTTTCTCCTCTTGCATCCTTCGCTTCCGTTCTCCCCCCCCCCCCCTCCGTACTTCCCCCTTCTCTCTTTTCCCTCTTTCTCGTTCCGTCTCACTTCCTCACTCCATTCTTTATTCCTTCTTTCCTTCCCTTGCCTATTCTTCCCTCCACGACCCTTCTCTTCCCCCTTCTCCCTCCCATTCCCGTTAACTCTCCTTTCCCTAATCTTCCCTCTCCTTTCTACCCCCTTCTTTTCCCTCCCCTCCCTCTTCACCTCTCCTTCCCTTCCCTTCCCTTCATTTCCCCCTAGCTCCTTACCCTTTCCCTCCCCTCTCCCCTCCCTTCCCTCCCCTCCCCACCCCCTCCCCATCCCCTCTACCTTCCCTTCCTCTCTCAACCTTCACCTACCCTCTTTCCCTAAAACTCCTACCCCCCCCTTCCAGTGTTCAACCCCCTTCCTACCTCCCCTACCTCCCCCCAACCCCCTTCTGAACACCCCTTCCCTACCACCCCCAACCCCCACCTACCTCCCCACAACCCCCTCCTACCTCTCCCAACCCCCTCTCCCCCAACCCCCTCTTACCACCCCAAACCCCCCACCTACCTCCCCCCAACCCCCTTCCTACCTACCTCCCCCCTTCCCCCCTACCTCTTATAAACGAGATAGTCATCAGCGGACAAAGCCATTAATTTCCTTTAATTATTCCGGTCGTGGGAAAACGGAAGAAACGCCGCCCCTCTCGCTTTGTTCCCCCGAAACGAAAAGGAGAATTAAGAAAAGAAAAAAAAACGAGAAAAAAAAACGTATTTAACTAATGCCTTTTGAAGGTGATGTTGATTGATGTTTATAGAGGATTGGAGTGTCACGTTGTATCCGGTCTGGAGTTTTTTTTTTTTTTTTTTTTTTTTTTTTTTTTTTTTTTTTTTTTTTTTTAGGGGATGCAGACGTAGGCCTAAATTTGTTTGTGTGAAGGGGGGTGGCGGGTGGGGGAATGTGCATGTGGGGTAAGGGGGTGGGAAAGTTGACGGTGTGTTTGTTGGGGTGGGGGTGGGGGTGATGGAAGGAGGGTGACTGCGTGCGTGTGGAGGGTTTACTTTGTGTGTGTGTGTGTTGTGGGTGGGTGGGGGTGATTGTGTGTGTTTGTATGTATGTATATATGTATTTATGTATGTGTTAGTACATGCACTTACATATATTAATCAGAGTGAAAACCATCCCTTTCTTCAATAAACCCAAACCTCTGCCTCGCACAGACACGCCCACCACTCGCGCACGCCCCACCTCCGCCTCCGCCGCCGTTGCCTCCGACAGGTGCGCTGGTCCGAACCGCAGAGTCACCTAGAAGCGACCACCTGTCCTCCTCTCTTCGCTAATGGACGACCCGCGACCTCCACGTAACCCTTTGATCGCCTCTCGTCTCGTTAGCGGCGTCGGTGATTCTCGCTCCGTCTGTCGGGTCTTCGGGCTTCGATGCGGGGGGGGGGGGGTGGAGACATCCGGGGGGATGGGGGAGGGGTGGGCGGTGTCTCGCGGGGTCGCTCTCCTTGCTTGCTTGCTTCGCTGATTCTCTGTGTTTTTCGGTCTCTTTCTCTATTTATTTCTCTCGGTCTTTCTCTGATTATTTCTGTCTCTTTCTCTCTTTCATCTCTCCCTCCCTCCCCCCTTCTCTCCCCCCCTTCTCTCCCCCTCCCTCCCCCTCCGTCTCCCTCCTCCCCTCCAACCGGTCAACGCTAGTCTCAGAAGGTCAAGTGCGTCCACGCCGGCTGAAGCGTTGAGTCCGACCGCCGTTGCATTGTCTAGCGGAACCGAGGGAGGGGGTGGGGTAGGGGGATTCGAGGGAGTGGGGTGGGGGAGGAGAGGGGGGCCGGTTTCATGCGCTGTCCCAGATTCGGCGGCGGATAAGAGGGCGTCGAGGGGGTAGGGGGAGGGAGAGGAAGGGTGGGAGGGAGGGAGTAGTGGGGGAGAAGGGAGGGTGGGAGTAGGTTTTTTTTTTTATCTTGTTCTGCGGGGGAAGAAGATTCA
>NC_091549.1:8707914-8712914 GCF_042767895.1 Penaeus vannamei
GGGGATGGGAAGGGTGGGTAGGGAGTTAGGGAGAGGAGAGAAAGAGTGGTGAGTGGGGAGGAGGAGGAAGGGAAAGGGTAGGGAGGAGGAGAGGGGCGAGGAGGAGAGGGAAGGGGGAGAAGGAGAGAGAGATGGGAAGATGTTAAACGATAATGATGATGTCTTGATAATGATGATGCATGCCCTTATTAGGAGCGGCTGATGTCAGAGGCAACTTTAAAACAATGATATTTATATTGTTCATAATCATATAAAGGTCATGATATTATTAATAAACACATTGACGATCATCATAAAGCCTTAGCGATCCAGGTGATAAAAGTGGCCATAGCAAATCAGAAGAAAAAGGAAGAACAGAAAAGGTAAAGAAAGAGAAGGAGAATAAAAAAAGGGGTTGCCAGATACCCTGTTTTTAATTGGCTTGTCGACGTCTTGCTTGATATTTCTAAGAATGCAGTGAATGGAAGAATGAGGTCTATTCAGTTTTCTTGTTCGTGTCGAGATCTTTTTTGTGATTTTAATTTTCTTTTCTTTGTTCGTTTCTTTCTTTCTCTCTCTTTTTCTTGTCTCTTTTCTTTTTTCTATTTTCTTTTCTTTCTTTTCTTTCTCTTCTCTTTTCTTCTCTTCTCTTCTCTTCTCTTCTCTTCTCTTCTCTTCTCTTCTCTTCTCTTCTCTTCTCTTCTCTTCTCTTCTCTTCTCTTCTCTTCTTCTTCTCTTCTCTTCTCCTTCTCTCTTCTCTTCTCTTCTCTTCTCTCTTCTCTTCTCTTCTCTTCTCTTCTCTTCTCTTCTCTTCTCTTCTCTTCTCTCTCTCTTCTTCTCTTCTTCTTTCCTATCTCTCTCCCTCTCTTCTCCTGTCTTATCCTGTCCAAAACCACTCTCTACATCTCCCTTCTCCCCCCTCCCTCTCCCTCTCCCTCTCCCTCTCCCTCTCCCTCTCCCTCTCCCTCTCCCTTTATATCCCACAACCCTTTCTTGTCCTCTCTCCCCTTTTCTCTCTTTCCTCCTCTTTCCCATCTCTATCGTGTCCCATATCTCACACTTATTTCTGTACCATCACCGCCATTTCGTATTTCACCATTTCCTCACTGGAACCATGTATAGTATCAATATTGTTCCCCGGTCACACGAAACCCTATGGAATTACTTAATATATATTATCGGTAATTTCTTGCCATATATATATGTTATTAATAATGTTTTGACATATATATATATATTTTTTCTTTTTGTTAATAATTTTCCTTGTATATATTGTTACATTTTTTCGTTATATATATATTTCTTGTCATATATATATATATTTTTTGTTGTTAATAATTTTCCTTGTATATATTATTTATGTTTTTCGTTATATATATTATTGATATTTTTTCGGTATATGCATTATTGATAATTGTTCCTTGTATATATTACTAATAATTTTTCGTTATATGTATATTATTGATCATTTTTCCTTATATATATTATTAACAATTTTTCGCCATATATATAAATTATTAACTTTTTTGTGCATGGAAAGAATTGGGGCCGCCATTTTCTGAAAGCGCGGGATGGAAAAAGAGAGTTGGAAGAAAATTCTAGAAAGTATTTCGTTTGATTTGGGTTGGGGGGGAGGGGAGAGGAGCAGGGATGGAGGGGATGTAATCATAGAGTTTTGTCTGAAAGACTTCTTCTTCTTCTTCTTCCTTCTTCTTCTTCTTCTTCCTTCTTCTTCTTCTTTCTTCTTCTTCTTCTTCTTCTTCTTCTTCTTCTTCTTCTTCTTCCTCCCCTTCTTTTCTTTTCTTTTCTTCTTCTTCCTTCCCTTCATCTTCTTTTTATCTCCTCCTTCCCCTCCATTCTGTCCCCATTCCCTTATCCTATCCACCTCCTGCTCCTCCCCCTTTGTCTCCCATCCTCTTTTCCTTGTTTCCCCATCTTCCTCTTTCCCCTTTCTTTCGTTCATTCCCCTTTCCCCACTCTTCCCACATCGCCGTCCCCCCTCCCTGTCTCTCCTCCCTTCCTCACCCCCCCTTTATCTCATCCCCACTCTTCCCTCTTTTTCCCTTCCCCCCTTCCTCTTCCCTCATCCCTCTCTCCCTACCCCCTTCCATTTCTCTCATCCTCTCCCCTTCCCCCCTTCCCTTTCTCTCATCCTCGTCTTTCCCCCTTCCTTCCCCTCCCCCTTCTCTCATCCTTCCTCCCTCCCCACTTCCCCTTTCCCTCATCTTATGCTCTCCCTCCCCCTTCCCTTCCCTCATGCTCTCCCTATCCCCTTCCTTTTCTCTCATCCCTCTCCCTTCTCCCTTCCCTCTTCTTTCCCCTTCCTTCCCCCTTTCTCTTCTCTCATCCTCTCCTTCCCCCTTCCCCTTCTCCTCATCCCCTTCTTTCACCCTCTCCCCCCACACTTCCCCTTCCTTCCTTCCTTTCCTTCCCCTTCTTCCCCTTTCGAGAAGTCTTCGGATCAACAAGTTTCCTCCCCGCCTCCGATATCATGAAGTTACAGGGTCAGCAGATTTTTTTTTCTTTTCTTTCTTTCTTTCTTTCTTTTTTTTTCAGGCGCGGGATTTCATGATTTTTTTTGGGCTCAAGAGAAGTTGTTATTCACGTCCTTGAGATCGCGAAGTCTTAATTTTTTCTCTCTTCTCTTCTCTTCTCTTCTCTTCTCTTCTCTTCTCTTCTCTTCTCTTTTTTCTCTCTTCTCTTCTCTTCTTTTTCTTTTCTTTTCTTTTCTTTTCTTTTCTCTTTCTTTTCTTTTCTTTTCTCTTTTCTACTTCTCTTCTCTTCTCTTCTTCTCTTCTCTTCTCTTCTCTTCTCTTCTCTTCTCTTCTCTTCTCTTCTCTTCTCTTCTCTTCTCTTCTCTTCTCTTCTCCTCTCTCTTCTCCTTCTCACTTCTCTCCTCGCTTCTCTTCTCTTCTTCTCTTCTTCTCACCTGGCTTCTCTCTTCTCTCTCACTCTCACTCTCCTCCTTCTCTTCTCTTCTCTTCTCTTCTCTTCTCTGTCTCTTCTCTTCTCTTCTCTTCTCTTCTTTTCTCTTCTCTTCCCTTCTCTTCTCTTCTATTCTCTTTTCTTCTCTTCTCCTCTCCTCTTTTCTCTCTCTTCCTCCTTCTCCCTCTCCTCTCTCTTCTTCTCTTCTCTCTCTTCTCTCTTCTCCTCCTCTTCTCCTTCTTCTCTTCTTCCTCTTCTTCTCTTCCTCCTTCTCTTCTCTTCTCTTTCTCTTCTCTTCTCTTCTCTTCTCTTCTCTTCTCTTCTCTTCTCTTCTCTTCTCTTCTCTTCTCTTCTCTTCTCTTCTCTTCTCTTCTCTTCTCTTCTCTCTTATGATCATCGTGAAGTGAAAGGATTAGAGGGACTAGTTTTTTTACCTCGTTTAGGATCATCTCTTTATTCAGGTCATCTCTTTCATAGCTCGTGTCATTTCTTTCATAACTTTTGCCATTTTTTTCACCTGTCATTTCTTTCCTAATTCGTCATTTTTTTCCTAATTCGTCATTTCTTTCATAATTCGTCATTTTTTCTCCTATTAAACGTCATTTCTTTCATAATTCGTCATTTTTTCCTAATAAACGTCATTTCTTTCGTAATTCGTCATTCGTGTGACGTCACTGACTGATCCTCACCCCCGCCAAAATAGGCTTCTTAATGAACATCATTAGGGGGTGATTAGCTCGTTTACTGTTAGGGTATTAGGGAATTGGGGGACACTTAAGTAATCTCACTATTTTGTTGTTTCTTTTTCTCCTTTTTCTCCTTTTTCTCTCGCTCTCTCGCTCTCTCTCTCTCTCTCTCTCTCTCTCTCTCTCTCTCTCTCTCTCTTTCTCATTCTCTCTCTCTCTTTCTTCTTTCTCTTCTTTCTTCTTTCTCTTTCTTTCTCTCTTTCTCTCTCTCTCTCTCTCTCTCTCTCTCTCTCTCTCTCTCTCTCTCTCTCTCTCTCTCTCTCTCTCTCTCTCTCTCTCTCGCTCTCGCTCTCGCTCTCGCTCTCTCTCGCGCTCTCTCTTTCACACACATTCTCTCTCTCATATTTCTGCCAATATATTGTTTGTGAGTTTATCTTTTCCTTCAGGTTTCTCTTTAGCTGCTTTCAATTTTGCAACAAGAGATCGTCTTACTCCCTTCTGCAGTAGCGAATAATACTCTTTTACGTTTTATCTGCCGAAGAAAATATTTGCCTAGGTGGCTACGTTGCAAAGATGAGGTCGACATCTTTATAACGAACAGGAATGTGAAAATTCAATGGAAACTATAAAAAATGCTCTTTGAAAGTTGTTTCGCTAAAGTTTCCTTCAACTCCGCTTCAAAACACGGATAATGATTTTGTTTTGAGGCTCGGGTCCGCGTCGTTAGCGATGATAAGGCAGAAATAACGAAGGGCGGGCCGGGCAGGAGAGACCCCCGAAGAATACGGGGGAGATAATAAGCTTCCTACTGGGTAAACAAATCGATTTCTAAGGCGGCTTTGTACTTAATACCACGGGTCATTAAAGGAGGAATTGATGCGCCGTTCCCGCGACCCGCCGGTGGAGGAGGATGCCCTCGGAACGGCGAGACGTGTGACTTCTCCCCCGGCGGCCTAGAAAGACACGGATCTCGCCACGAATTTAGGCTTAGTCTGAAGGAGGCTTGTGGACAGGAGCCTCGCCATTGCGGGAGTGTGGTGCTCAGGGCGGAGGAGCAGAAGGACGGCACCGCATGGCCCCCGTCAGCGCCTGCAAGCCCTGGTTACTAGGGGCGGGCCTCCGAGGCACAGATCGAAGGGCGCCGAGCTGCGTCGTGCAAAGGACGTACCGTCGCAGGGAAAATCACTCGGTGGGGGGCGATGGGGCGCTGGTGCTCTGACGACTGTTCCTTCAGTAAAGATGTGGAGGAGAAAGAGAAGAAGAAGAAAGAGAAGAAGGAGAAGGAGAAAGAGAAGAAGAAGGAGAAGGAGAAGGAGAAGAAAAAGGAAAAGAAGAAGAAGGAGAAGGAAAGAAGAAGAAGAAGAGAAGGAGAAGAAGAAAGAAAGCCCCAGGGAGGAAGAAGAAAGAAGG
>NC_091549.1:8720414-8722914 GCF_042767895.1 Penaeus vannamei
GGCGGCGCAGCGAGAGGGAAGGAGGATTAGCGGCGTCCTCGTCTTTATTTTTTGCCGGCGCCCCTTCCGAGGACCTCCTGGCGTTCATAATTACACACAAACACGGCCTGCATTGTCCGCGGCGGCCCTGCAGACGGCGACCTGCGAAATTGCCCCGCATCCGGGCGCCGAGGGGCGGGCGGTGTTTTCTTTGGGCGGCCCGGATTTATGAGGCTGATCCCAATATTCGGGGCAGGTAGTTGTCCTCCGTCACGCCCGTGAGCGCGCCTCCGCCACCTGCGTGATCCCATGTGGCGGCGGGGACGGCGAAGGGCGCCCTCCTGCCACGGTGGGAGGCGCGGTGGGGACCGAAGGAGCGTCCCTGCGCGGAGAGACGAGGCCCTTTCCCACGTCCTCGCCCGCCCTGCGTCTCCGCCTCTGGGCCAGGGAGCCTGCTAGTCCTACTCGGCGTGGGGAGACACCGGCTCGGCTGCAACTGGCTTATAATGCACATGCGCCCCCCCTCTCCCCCCTCCCACCTGCAGTTTTCATACCCACCTTTAGAAAAAAAAGTTAAATCCCCTATTCCATAACCCGGCCCTTCCCCCCCATACCCCCCTCATATATCCCCTTCTGCTGCCGTCCTTCGGGAGAATTTTTTACCTCACGTCTCACGGCCGACGGCGGAGCTCCCCTTTCTTCCGGCCCCGACAAAGCGCGCATTCACTTGTGCGGCTAATGGTCCCAAAACATCAGCTCCGGCGCCCGCATTAGCATGACACTGGCCGACTCTGCACGGGCGGAGGTGCCGAGAGGAGGCCGGTGTCGCCGTGAGTGTGTACGAGGGTGCGGAGAGAGGATGAGAGAGAGGGGGGGAGAGAGGATGAGGGAGAGGGGGGGAGAGAGGATGAGAGAGAGGGGAGGGAAGAGATGATGAGAGAGAGGGGTAGAGAGGATGATGAGAAGGGGGCAGAACTGGTTGAGGGTAGGAGGGGCGGAAGGATGAGAGAAGAGGGGGGGCAAGGACTGGTTGAGGGTAGGGGGCCGAGAGGATAAGAGAGAAGAGAGAGGAGAAGAGAGAGAGGGGAGCTGGTTGGAGGGACGAGGGAAGGGGGTAGAGGGAGGGAGGGGGAGTGGGTATGGTTGGTTGGTTGCTCACGCTGCGGTCGCCTTCAAGTGCCAGCGGCCCTCATGCCCTTGCGCCCGCTCTCGTCTTTTGTCCCGTCTGTCCTCGCCACTCGGCCTAGTTCTCTTCCGTCTTCTCTTCCTTCTCTCCCTTTCGTCTTCCCTCTATTTCGTCTTTCCATTCTTCCGTCTTCTCTCTTTCTTCTTCTCTCACTTTCGTCTTTCCTCTATTTCGTTTTCTCTTCCTTCCGTCTTTCCATTCTTACGTCTTCTCACTCCTTCTTCTCTCACTTTCCTCATCCCTCTATTTCGTCTGTCCATTCTTTCGTCTTCTCTCCCTTTCGTCTTCGGCTGTTCTCTCGCCTCCTGTTCTCAGCAGTTGCATTTTTCTTTTTCGTCATTCCCTCCCCTCCCCTCCCTCCCTCCCTCCCTCCCTCCCTCCCTCCCTCCCTCCCTCCCTCCCTCCCTCTCTCTCTCTCTCTCTCTCTCTCTCTCTCTCTCTCTCTCTCTCTCTCTCTCTATCTCACTCTCTCACTCACTCTCTCTCACACTCTCACACACACACACACACACACACACACACACACACACACACACACACACACACACACACACACACACACACACACACACACACACACACACACACACACATCTACCTACAGATCCATCTATCAGGATCTTCCTTTTCTGTCGCTTCGTTTATCTGTTCACCTCTCTTATCCACCCTTTATCACGCACTCCCTCCGTCTTATCCACCCTTTATCTCTCACTCTCCCTCTGTCTATCGTCCGTTTCCCTTCTCCTCGTCCCAGAGTTCATCAGGCACGCGGGGAAAAAAAGAGAGAAAGTGTTGAACAATCGTTATCTTATCGAGGCTCCCACGGTTCGAGAGGAAGTTGTTGATAAGGCTTATCTTATCTCGCGTGAATGAGAGGTCTCTGTGTGCTTCTCGCTCTCCCCGACCTCCTGTTTTCCTCCCCTCTTTCCCTCCCCCATTTTTTGCTCCCTCATGCGCTCCTCATTTTCGTTTTCCCTTTCTCTCTTTCCCTATTTCCTCTTTAGCCTTTCTTCATTTCCTTGTCCGCCATTTCCTCTCCTCCCTCCTCCATTTTTTCTTCCCCTTCTCCCATATCCCCTTCGCACCTCTTCATTTTCCCTTCCCCTTCCTCCACTTCCCCCTCCCCAACCCCATTTCCTCTTCCGTTCCCTCTTCTCCCCTTGTCCCTCCCCCATTTTCCCTCCTCCCACCTCCCCCCTCCCCCCATTCCCCCATTTCTCTTTTTGCTGCTCCCCATTCATTTCCCTTTCCCCCCCCTCCCCAACCCCATTTCCTCTTCCGTTCCCATTTCCCATTTCCCCATATCCCATTTCCCCTCTCCTCCCATTTCCCCTT
>NC_091549.1:8730414-8740414 GCF_042767895.1 Penaeus vannamei
AGGTGAGGAGGTAGAGGGAGAGAGGAGTGGGAGTGGAAGGAGGGAGGGATGGAGGGAGAGGGATGTGAATGGAAGGAGGGAGCGGTTGAGGGGCGGGTAGGAGTGGAAGGAGGGAGGGATGGAGGAATAGGAGTTGGGGAGGGAAGGGAGGAGGGGTAGAAAAGGAAGGGGAGGGAGGGGTAGAGGAGGAGGTGGCAGGGAGGTGTAGAGGGGGAGGCGGAGGAGAATGAGGTGATGGGGATGAGGTATTGTTGGTAATCATTGCGTGAGCGAGAGAGAGAGAGAGAGAGAGAGAGAGAGAGAGAGAGAGAGAGAGAGAGAGAGAGAGAGAGAGAGAGAAGAGAGAGACTGAGGAAACGAGGAGGTAAGAATTGCGATATCCTGGACCTCCTCTTGATTCGGTGGGAATGATGGCACTCCTCGCACACCCTCCTCTCTCTCTCTCTCTCTCTCTCTCTCTCTCTCTCTCTCTCTCTCTCTCTCTCTCTCTCTCTCTCTCTCTCTCTCTCTCTCTCTCTCTCTCTCTCTCTCTCTCTCTCTCTCTCATTCACTCACTCTCTTCCTCAGGTAGGTATTGCTACTCTTGTCTCTCTTTCTCTTTCTGTCTCTTTCTTTCTCTTTGTCTCTTTCTTTCTCTTTGTCTCTTTCTTTCTCTTTGTCTCTCTCTCTCTCTCTCTCTCTCTCTCTCTCTCTCTCTCTCTCTCTCTCTCTCTCTCTCTCTCTCTCCCCTTAATCTCTCTCTCTCTCTTCCTCAATCTCTCTCTCTCTCTCTCTCTCTCTCTCTCTCTCTCTCTCTCTCTCTCTCTCTCTCTCTCTCTCTCTCTCTCTCTCTCTCTCTCTCTCTCTCTCTCACTCTCTCACTCACTCTCTTCCTCCCTCCCTCCTCCCTCCCTCCCTCCCTCCCTTTCTCCTTCCCTCCCTCCCGCTCCCACTCCTTTCTTCCTCCTCCTCCACCTCCTTCCACTTCCTCACACTTCTTCGCTCCCTCCTCCTCTTCCTCCCCAACCTTCTCACTCCCTCCCTCCTCCTCCACCTTCTCACTCACTCCCTCCCTCCTCCCCCTCCTCCTCCCACCTTCTCACTCCCTCCCTCCTCCTCCTCCTCCTCCTCCTCCTCCTCCTCCTCCTCCCCCACCTCCTCACTCCCTCCCTCCCTCCCTCCCTCCCTCCCTCCTCCTCCCCACCTACTCACCCTCCCTCCTCCTCACTCCTTGCCTTTCCTCCCCCCACCTTCTCCTCCCTCCCTCCTCCTCCTCCCCCCTCACCCCACCTCCTCCACCTCCACCTTCCTCATTCCCTCCTCCTCCTCCTCGCCTCACCCCACCTCCTCACTCCCTGCCTTTCCTCCTCCCCCTCCCTCTCCCCCTCCTACTCTCCCTCCCTCCCTCCTCCCCCTCCCCCCCTCCCATTCATAAACATCCCCATCAAATCCGATCGAATCTTTTGCAAAACCGCAATCCATCAATCACTCGACCGTCGGCCTTGACCTGCGGGCCCTTTTAACGCATCTTCTGTCCCTTTCGGTTTATCGGCTTGCACTGTGCCTTTAGAGGTGTCGATTAGTGTGTAGGGCGCGGGCGTGAGGGCGTGAGGGCGTGGTGTGTTATCGTTGTTGGTGTCTTTTCGGTTTGCGTGGGAGGGAACGGTCGGCGAGGTTGGGTGTTCTTGGTATGTTTTGATTTTTTCTCTCTCTCTATCTCTTTTTCCTTCTCTTTTTGTTTTGTTTTTTTACTTTCTTTCTCTCTTCCGAGCGTTTCTTTTTTTCCCTTCCCTCTCTCTTTTTTTTAATTCTTAGCTCTTAGTCTTCACTTCGTCTCATTAACACCTCTCTCTCTTCTCTTCTCTCCCATCCTCCTCGTCCTCCTCTTTTCTCTCGCATCCTGTTCTTCCCTCTCCCCCTCCCGCAATCCCTCATTTCCTTCATCATTTAACCCCCTCCATAAATGAATCTTGTCATCCCATCCCTCCCTCCTTTCCCTTCCTATCTCCCTCTCTCCCTATCTCCCTGCTTTCGTTCCCCTCCTCACACCCCTCTCTTCCCTTCCCTTTCTTCTCCCTCCCTCCCTATCTCCCTTCCCTTCCTTTCATCCCTTTCCTCACACATCCCTCCATCCCTCACTTCTCCCTCCTTCCCTCCCCCATCCCTCTCTTCTCCCCTTCCCTCCCTTCTTCTCTCCCATCCCTCTCTTCTCCCCTTCCCAGCCCTTCCTCTTCTCCCCATCCCCTCTCCCCCCATCCCTCTGTTCCCCCTTCTCTCTCTCTTCCCTCCCCTTCCTCCCCCTCTTCTCCCCCTCCCTTCCCTCTCTCTCCCCCCCTTCCCCACTTCCCTCCCATCTCATCCCCTCCCTCCACGCCCCCCTCCCATCCCTCCCCCACCCCTTCCCTTCCCTCACTTCTCCCCTTCCCACCTCCCATCCCTCCCATCCCTTCCCCCCATCCCATCCCCCCTTCCTCTTCCCCCCATGCCTTTCCCCCCCACCCCTCCCTCCTTCCCTCCCTCCCATCCCACCCCCTCCCTCCTTCCCTCCCACGCCCCCCCCCACCCCTCCCCCACCCCCCATAAATGAATCCCCTGCCGACGTATCTCCAGGTCCCGAGGTCCGCGCCGACGAAGCACTCGGAGGCTGCATCGATCTCCTCCGTCGTCGAGATAAGTCACGTGTCGGCGGTGACTTAGCGGGACGGGCGGCGGCGTCTGCGAGTCATTCGTGACACGGAAGTCACGTGGCGGCGTAAAAGGGGATGTTTTTTTGGGGGGGTGGGGGGTGGAGGGGGGGGGTGTCCAAGTTAGCAAGGCCGGAAATAAAAGTTTTTTGGGTTGTTATTTATTTATTTTTATTTTTTCTTTTCTTTTTTTTAGGGCTCAGGTTAGTAAGGCCAGAAATAAAAGTTTTTGTTTATTTATTTATTATTATTTTTTAAAGCGAGGCGATGTTATGTTGTGGTGGTGACGTTGTGTTTCCGCGGGGGAGGTAGGGGTGGAGGGGAGGGGAAGGAGGAGGAGATGGGGGAAGAGGAGAGAGAATAGAGGGAAGGGAGGAAAGAATAGGTAATAAGGGAGGAGAGAATGAGGAGATGGATAGAGGAGGGGAAGGGAGGAGAGAAATAGGTAATAAGGGAGGAGGAAGAGAGAGGAATGAGAAGGTAAGAGAGAAAGGGAGATGGATAGAGGATAAGGGGAGGAGAGAGGATGAGAAGGGAAGGGAAGGAGGAGAGAAAGGAGATGGATAGAGGAGAAGGTGAGAGGAGTGAGGATGGGGAGGAGAGGAAGAATAAGGAAAGGGATAGAGAATAAGGGAGAGGAAAGAGGAAGGGGTAAGGAAGGAGAGAATGCGAAAAGAGATAAGGATAGGGAAAAAGGAATAGAGGATGGAAAAGGGAGAGGAGAATGGGGAATGGGAACAGAGAATAAGGGAAGGGTAGAATATAGGAGAATAGAGGAGAGAAGGAGGTGAGGAGAGAGGATAGGGAAAAGGGAGGAGGAAGGGGGAGGGAGGGAAGAGGGAAGGGTGTGATTCCGGTGGGAAGCGTCAGGAGTGGTAGGGGAGGGGGAGGGGGTCAGAGAGTAGAAGGGGAGAGTGACTAAGAAGGAAGTGGCGGTAATGGGAGAGGAAGGGGAAAGCGGAGAGGAAATTCGGGTTCGGGAGAGAGAAAGGATAGACGGGAGAGCGTGGGATGGTTAGATGAGTCAAGGGGGAGAGGGAGAAGAGGGGGAGGAGGAGCTTGTGAGGGATGGATGAGTCAGGGAGGAGGTAGGGGTGTAGCGGGAGGGGGGAGGGAGGAGGAGGAGAGGAGGAGCAGGAGCGGAACGGAAGAGGACAGAAGAGAACGGAAGAGAACGGAATAGAAGAGAAAGGATTAGAACGGGAAAAAATATTTTGGCGGCAAAAATGGAGGAAAACGGAACACAATAAAGGATATAAATAAGAGACAAGGGGCAACAGAATAGAATGGAACAGAGCAAGAAATAATAGATAATAATAGAACAAAGGGCAAGCAAGAGAAGACGACAGAACAGATAACACAAAGGACAAGGAGAGAGAGAGAGAGAGAGAAAGAAAGAGAAAAAAGAGAAAAAGAGAGAGAAAGAGAGAGAAAAAGAGAGAGAGAGAGAGAGAGAGAGAGAGAGAGAGAGAGAGAGAGAGAGAAAGCAACCGATCTCGAAATGGGTGAAGTAAAGCGAAGGAGAGGAAAGGGAATAATGCAAGGTAGGAGGCAACGATACTAAATATACACACATCACCTGAGCTGATATTACGCCCCAGTCAACAAAACACGTATAGCATTTTGTTGCTCCTTTTTCCTCCCCCTTTTCAATGTCCCCTTTTTTTCTCCCCAACTGGAAAGCATAGATCGAAAGCATCCCCGTGGCCTCTCTCTCTCTCTCTCTCTCTCTCTCTCTATCTGTCTGTATCTCTCTCTCTCTCTCTCTGTCTATCTGTTTCTTTCTCTCTCTCACTCTCTCTCCTTCCCTCCTCCTCCCTCCCTCCCTCCCTCCCTCCCTCCCTTCCTCCCTCTCTCTCTCTCTCTCCCTCTCTCTCTCCCCCCTCTCTCATTCTCTGTCTCTCACCCCCCCACCCCAGGGTTGCGATGACCGTGACACCTTTGTCTTCCATAGTAACGGTCCTGTACGGGTGGTAATGGCATCATCAACCCCTCTCCCCCCTCCCCCTCGCCCACCCCCTTGTGTACACCACACCCTCCTTTTCCGCAGACATTTTATCCTGATGAACCACGTGGTAGGGGGGAGGGAAGAGGAGGGGGTGGTAGGGGGAGGGAAGAGGAGGGGATGGTAGGGAGGAAGAGGAGGGTGGTAGGGGAGGGGGTGGTAGGGGGGTGATGTCATGATCCGCGGCGACGCCCACGCCGGATATAGAGCCACCAATGTGACCCTAGTAATCAACAGGGCGCGGACGATTATACATCAGCCGCGTCCAACCCACAGGCACCCCACGCGACGCCCCTCTCCACGTCCTCCCCACGCCCGTCCCCTCTCCCTTCCCCACGCAATCCCCATCCCTTTCCCCACGCACTCCCATCCCTTTCCCCACGCACTCCCCATCCCCCTCCCCACGCCCATCACCTCCCCCTCCCTCTCCCCCACGCACTCCCCATCCCTCTCCCCACGTCCTCCCCATCCCTCCCCCTTCCCCGCACTCCCCATCCCTCTCCCCACGCCCATCACCTCCCCTCCCCTTCCCCACGTCCTCCCCATCCCTCTCCCCACGCCCATCACCTCCCTCCCTTCCCCCACGCACTCCCCCTCTCCCTCCCCACGCCCATCACCTCCCCCTCCCGCCCTTAAAAAAGCCCACCCACTTCCTAGCTCGCAACGAGGAACTGCCACTCGCCGCGAGAGGTGAGGTCAGCGGGCGAGGGTGCCGCAACCTCGCCGCCGCCGCCG
This sequence comes from Penaeus vannamei, assembly GCF_042767895.1. Classification (NCBI taxonomy): domain Eukaryota; kingdom Metazoa; phylum Arthropoda; class Malacostraca; order Decapoda; family Penaeidae; genus Penaeus; species Penaeus vannamei. The sequence goes on from NC_091549.1 coordinate 8,735,818, forward strand.
CTGCCTCCTCCGCCTCCGCATGCGTCAGACCTATGCGAATGACCTTCAGTTGAGGTCTCTCTCTCTCTCTCTCTCTCTCTCTCTCTCTCTCTCTCTCTCTCTATCTATCTATCTATCTATCTATCTATCTATCTATCTATCTATCTATCTATCTATCTATCTATCTATCTATCTATTTATCTCTCTCTCTCTCTATTTCTTTCTCTCTCTCTCTCTCTCTCTCTCTCTGCTCTCTCTCTCTCTCTCTCTCTCTCTCTCTCTCTCTCTCTCTCTCTCTCTCTCTCTCTCTCTCTCTCTCTCTCTCTCTCTCTCTCTCTCTATCTCTCTCTCTCTCTCTCTCTCTCTCTCTCTCTCTCTCTCTCTCTCTGTCTCTCTCTCTCCCTCTCTCACTCTCACTCTCTCTCTCTCTCTCTCTCTCTCTCTCTCTCTCTCTCTCTCTCTCTCTCTCTCTCTTTCTCTAAAGATAATAGATTGAAGGGATAATTAAAGATAATAATTTAATTTAAAGACAATAGATTTCTCTAAAGATAATAGATTTTAAGGGGCCCGGTTCGCGTCAGCCTGCGGGGTCTTGGGCGGCGATGGGGGTCGAGGGGACGCGGGGACGACGATGAGGGATGAGGGATGAGGGAGGCTAAATCCCTCTCCTCCTCCTCTGATCTTGTCTTGTATCGTCTCGTCTCGTCTTTTTCTCTTCTCTCCTCTCCTCCTCTTATCTTGTCTTGTTTCGTCTCGTCTCGTCTTTTTCTCTTCTCTCCTCTCCTCTTTTGTCTTGTTTCGTCTCGACTCGTCTTTTTCTCTCCTCCTCCTCTCCTCTTTTGTCTTGTTTCGTCTCGTCTTTTTCTCTCCTCTCCTCCTCCTCCTATCTTGTCTCGTCTCGTCTTTTGCTCTTCTCTCCTCTCCTCTTTTCTCTCGTCTCGTCTCGTCTTTTTCTCTTCTCTCCTCTCCTCTTTTGTCTTGTTTCGTCTCGTCTTTTTCTCTTCGCTCCTCTCCTCTTTTGTCTTGTTTCGTCTCGTCTTTTTCTCTTCGCTCCTCTCCTCTTTTGTCTTGTTTCGTCTCTTCTTTCCTCTCCCCTCCCCTCCCCTCTCCTCTACACCCCTCCCTCTCCTCTACCCCTCCCCTCTCCTCTACACCCCTCCTCCCTTCTCCTCTCTCTTCCCCTCCCTCCCTTCTCCTCTCTCTTCCCCTCCCCTCCTCCCTCCCTCCCCTCCCCTCCCCTCCCTTACCCTCCCTCCTACCTATCCCGGCACTGCTAATACACGTTACTTTACCCCCCTCCCCCCCTCCCCAGCGCCCCTTCTGCCTCGCCTGTTTCTTGCGGCCTTCGATGCTACTGGGAGAGGGGGGGAGGGGGTGGGGGGCGGAAATTGAGTCGGTATTCGCTCGGTCCTTTTTTTATTTATTTTTTTTTCTATTCTACTCTTCCTAAGGTCTGCTATCTGCTTAAGTGATATCTACTGTCTACTTCATTGTTATCTGCTGTCTACTTAATTTCTACTATCTACTTAATCGCTGTGTACTATCTTCGTAATTGGAATCTACTATCTATTATCTATTTAATTGTTATTTTTCATTTACTTCTATATACATCACTGCTATCTGCTATCTACCTACCTGCTATCTACTATCTACGGATTTGTGACTATCTCCTCTCTTCTCTTCTGTATCTACTATCAACTTAACTACGAGCTACTTAACTACCATCTACTGTGTACCTAACTGCCATCTACTGTGTACTTAACTGCCATCTACCTTTTACTTAACTACCATCTACTGTTAAGTCAAATTCCATCAATCTACTTAACTACCATCTACTGTGTCCTTAACTACCATCTACTGTATCTTTAACTACTATCTACTGTGTCCTTAACTGCCATCTACTGTTACCTCAACTGCCATCAATCTACTTAACTACCATCTGCTGTTACCTCAACTGCCATCAATCTACTTAACTACCATCTACTGTCTACTGCATTGTGGTCGTCTCGTTTGCCGGCTCCACGTGACCTCTCTGCATCTGTTGCGCAGGCCAGCCCGTATGCAATATTACCTCATGAATTTTCTATATCCTGATTTGCCATCAACGTCTGGAGGCGTCTAGATCATGACTGACTCCCTATCAACGCCAAGATCATGATTGACTTTCTATAAATGTCTTGATTGACTTTCTATATATATATTTTTTTCTTTTTTGTATGTTATGTTTTTTCTTCTTTTCTTTTCTTTTTTAAGGAGGGACTAGCCATTTTTATTCTTTCTTTTTCTTTTTCTTTTTTTCTTTTTTTGAGGGGGGACTTGCCAAATCGTCTCTAGAATGCTTTTGCTATGGGCTATAGTAGGTGATTGCGTCATAGATTATGCGCACCTCTTTTCCCTTTCGAGTTTTAGGTCGACATAAAGGCGAGAATGGAGAGCGAGGGAGAGTTCTGGAGTGTTATTATGAGACCGTCGAGAGGGAGGTGACTCAGCAGGGGAAAGGAGGAGAAAGAGAAGGAGGAGGAGGAGGAGAAAGAGAAAGAAAAATGAAAAGAAAAAGAGAAATAGGAGGAGGAGGAGGAGGAGGAGGAGGAGAAAGAGAAAGAGGAGGAGGAGGAGAAGGAGAATAATAATTTTGAGTTACACATGATGGGGGGGGGGTATGTACTGCTATTGTTAATGTTTTACGCCTAGTATAATCCTGGTATATTTACGGCCCTGTTTATTTATTTATTTTTCCTGTGCGTGTTAGATTCTTTGTACTTTATTGTATGAATCACGTGAGCGTAGTTCATGTGAGTACATTGTGTACATTAAGAATACATTTACAAAATTAAGTCGCCCATTCTCTCTCTCTCTCTCTCTCTCTCTCTCTCTCTCTCTCTCTCTCTTTTGTTTCTCTCTCTCTCTCTCTTTTGTTTCTCTCTCTCTCTCTCTTTTGTTTCTCTCTCTCTCTCTCTTTTGTTTCTCTCTCTCTCTCTCTCTCTCTCTCTCTCTGCCTTAGCAGTCTTAAGGATATATAATTACATACTGTATATGTGTGTATGTCTATGTTTATCTGTTTGTCTCTATTTATCTTTATGTCAGTCTGTATTTTCCCTTTCTCTGTCTTTGTCTCACACACACACACACACACACACACACACACACACACACACACACACACACACACACACACACACACACACACACACACACACACACACACACACACACACACACACACACACACACACACACACACTTAGGCACAAATATATATGCACGCACGCACACAAATATTTATACCCACTCGCATATATCACGTACACACACACGAGCGTGTTCCGCGAATGGCCATGAGTCAGGTCGCAGTGACGACCTAGACGTGGACCCTTTGTCCTTTAACCCAGCTGTGTCACGCGGCTGTGGTGATCCCTATTATTCCGCCACCATTATGTGGTCCTGTGCATTTTTTCACCCCGCGGAATTATGCTGCGGCCCCGTGATTACTGTATCGTCGGCTCGGGAACTCCATCAGCTCCTGCCCATCTCGCGCGACTCTCGACGTGCGTGTCCCCATCAGCGGCGGGGAGCTGGTCGTCGTGGCATCGGGCAAGGCCTCTTGACACTCTCGCGTCCCCAGCGCCCACCGACCCCTCTCCACCCCGCCCACAGCAGCCACCCGCCCCCTCTCTTCGCCCCGCCCACACCGCCTCCTCGCCATCTGGACGGATGACGCACAGGACCACCTCGGAAGGAAAGGAGTGGGGGCGGGGGGGTCGAGGGTCGAGGGTCGGGACCACCAACGACTCCGTTTGGGTATCGTCTGACGCGCCGCCGGGCTTCTGACGACGCCGATGCCAGAGCAAACACGGGCCGCGGGGAAGGCGTAAGCAAAGGCGGCTTTGTTTACGCGACAAACGAACCGCCGGGCGCCCCCCGCCATCCGCCCCGACAGGTATAAAGTCTAGTTCCGTCGGTGACATTAGCGACTTCGAAAAATCTCCGCGGGCAGAAGGGCGCTGATCACCAGAAAGGGAGTTCATGCAAAGGCAAGCCAGTGTCCGGGCCAGCGGTTACCCCATCGGGCCGGACGCTCATTATCACGGGGCGACAAGGCTACCTGCTGGTGCGGGAAGACAGGAACAAGACAGGTATCGAGTGTTGTCTCGTCTCCGAAGACGTCCTCGGTGCTTGGATTGTGTGAGTGCGTGCGTGTGTGCGCGGACCACCGGGGAAGCCTAGAAGGACCACCGCCGAGCGCCTCCTCCTCTCCCCCCCTCCCTCTCCCTCCCCTCTCATCAGGATACCCCGAAGGACCACCCCTTCATTACCAGCCCCGCCTCTGCGGTTGGCCCGGTGGTCAGCTGGCTGGCCCGCGAAAGGGGGGGGGAGGCTGCCGGGATAAGAGGGCGAGGGCGGCGGGGGCCAGGGGGCGCGGGGCTCGGCTGGCCACGGAGGGCGCGCGCTCGACCCCTGAAGACGAGGCCCGCGAGGATTCCGAAACCGCCTCGGCTCGACAGATGCCTCGAGTGCAGCGAGGTTTCTGCCGCTTTCCACGCGGCAGAGCACGTTGTCACTCCCCACTCCGCCGAGACCTCATCCGCCCTCTCGACCGAAGAGCTTTATCCACTCAGCC
>NC_091549.1:8750414-8752914 GCF_042767895.1 Penaeus vannamei
CCTGGAAACAAGACACCGGACAGACAGGTTTGGAGCATGGCTGGCTGGCAGTCACCCCCCCCCCACTTGCCTCCCCTCTCTCCTCCTCGTTCTCCTTCTCTTTCTCCTCGCTCTTCTCTTTCTCTTCCCTCTTCTCTCTGTCTCCTCCTCCCTCTTTCTCTTTCTCTCCTCTCCCTCTCCCTCTTCTCTCTGTCTCCCTCTCCTCCCTCTCCTCTTCTCTTTCTCCCTCTCCCTCTTTCTCTTTCTCCTTCTCCCTCTTCTCTTTTTCCTCCTCCCTCTTTCTCTTCCCCCCCTCTTTCTCTTTCCTCCTTCTCCCTCCTTCTTTTTCTTCTCCTCCTCCCTTTTCTTTCTCTCTCTTCCTCCATCATCATTACTTCCTCCTCCCTTTTCCCTCGTCTGCTCTTTTCCTTTATCTCCTCTACTCTCCTCCTCCTCTTCATTCTCCCCATATTCCTCCTCCTTTCTTTCTTCCTCCTCATCTATATTTACCTACTCCTCCTAGAGAAAGAGAGAGAGAGAGAGAGGGAGGAGAGGAAGAGACAGAGACGAGAAAACACAGAGCAGAACGAGAGAGAGAGAGAGAGAGAGAGAGAGAGAGAGAGAGAGAGAGAGAGAGAGAGAGAGAGAGAGAGAGAAAGAGAAAGAGAAAGAGAAAGAAAGAAAGAGAGAAAGAGGAATCGCCTGAAGGTCAGTTTCGTGAACAGCAGCGTGGATATATATATATATCTTTTTTTTTTCTTAAGGAGTGAAAACAGAGTCGAAACATCGACGAATGTTCTGGAGTATTCACATTATATTTTTTTTCTCTCCACTTCTGCAGAATAATGATTATAACAAGGGAATGTTTTTTTTCTTCTTCTTCTTTTTTATTGTTTTTTTTTCCTATCTAAGGTCGGATTCAAGCCTTGGATTCGGGGTAGAGAAAGAGAGAGAGAGAGAGAGAGAGAGAGAGAGAGAGAGAGAGAGAGAGAGAGAGAGAGAGAGAGAGAGAGAGAGAGACGCTCGACCTTGGGTAAGGTGTGTTGGGCCACTTCGACCTCCCGTTCTATCCATCTATCCATCCTTCTACCCATCTATCTGTACATCCATCCATCCATCTATCTATCCATCCATCCATCCATCCATCCATCCATCCATCCATCCATCCATCCATCCATCCACCTACCCGCACCCCTTCCGTTCCTCCGTTCCTCGTCCGTTCGTCTGCTCGTCCGTTCCCCTTCCGTTCCCGCGTCCGTTCCTCCGTTCCCATTCCGCGTTCGTCCATTCCTCCGTTCCCTTTCCGTTCCCCGTCCGTTCCCCGTCCGTTCCTCCGTTCCTCCGTTCCCCGTCCGTTCCTCCATTCCCCGTCCGTTCGTCCATTCCCCGTCCGTTCCTCCGTTCCCTTTCCGTTCCCCTTCCGTTCCCTTACCGTTCGTCCCTCGAATGACGTGCATGCGAGGAAGCGATGCAGGGCGGGCAGCTTTCTACACGTTGTTCCTGACCGTGTCCCGTGGCAGGAAGGAGAGAGAAACGGGAGAGGACGGAGGGAGGGATGGAGGGATGAGTGGGAGGGAGGGGATGAGAGGGAAGGGGGGAGGGGATGGGATGGGATGAAAGGGAAGGGGGGAGGGGATGGGATGAGAGGGAAGGAGAGAGAAACGGGAGAGGAGGGAGGGAGGGAGGGAGGGATGGGAGGGATGGGAGGGAAAGGGTGAGGGGGAAGGGATGGGAGGGATGAGATGAGATGGGAGGATGGAGGGAAGGGGGAGGGGATGGGATGGGATGGGATGGGATGGAGAGGGGAGGAGGGAGGGAGGGGGAGGGAGGAGGGAGGGAGGAGAGGAGGGAGGGAGGGAGGATGGGAGAGGGGGAGGGAAGGAGGAGGAGGGAGGGAGGGAGGGAAGGAGGAACGAAGGAATGAGGGTGGGAAAGAAACCGGAGAGGACGGAGGGAGGGAGGGAGGGATGGAGGGGTGAGAGGGAAGGGGAGAGGGATGGGATGAGAGGAAGGGGGAGAGGGAGGGAAGGAGGAGGAGGGAGGGAACGACGAACGAAGGAATGAGGGTGGGAGAGAAATAGGTGAGGAGGGAGGAAGGGAGGGGATGAGATGGGATGAGATGGAAGGAGGGATGAGATGGGATGTGAAGGATGGAAGGGATGGGATGGGATGGGAGAGGGGGAAGGAAGGGGTGGGATGGGTTGGGAAGGGAGGAGGGAGGGAGGGAGGGAGGGAGTGAAGGAAGGAGGCTGGGAGAGAAATAGGTGAGGAGGGAGGGAGAGAGGAGGAAGGAAGGAAGGAAGAAAGAGAGGGAGGGAGGAGGGGAAAGAGAAGGGAGGGAGGAGGATGAGAGGAGAGAGGAGAGAGGAAAGAGAGAGAGAGAGAGAGAGAGAGAGAAATAGAGAGAGAAAGAGAAAGAGAGAGAGAGAGAAAGAAAGAGAAAGAGAGAGGAGGGCAATGGAGCAAGAGAATGAAAGCTGTTCCTCTCGGAGAACCGAGACGTAGGAGGAGGAGGAGGAGG
>NC_091549.1:8755414-8757914 GCF_042767895.1 Penaeus vannamei
GAGAGAGAGAGAGAAACTGCATTGAATCGGCCCCCAAATCGATTCATGTTAACGGCGGACCGAGTGCATCACCCGCGCCACCGGAAGACGCAAACATCCGCTCATCCACTCGTCGGCTTAAATTGGAAGCCCTTTTGAAGCCAGCTCGATTGCGCGGGTTAAGAGGCGTGGGCGTGGCTTGGAGAAGGGGGGTGGGGCGGCGACGGGAGGGGACGGGGGGCGGGGACGAGAGAAAGACTAAATTACAGCACGCAATAAGTAGGAGAGGATTTATGCATGGTATCCAATCCTTTTTTTTTTCTTCTTCTTCTTCTTCTTTAGATTCTTTTTAAGTTTCTATAAGGAGAGAGATTTTGTTTTGTTTCTGTAAGGGGGGTGGGGGGGGGTAGAGGTGGGGGATTGATTAGCATTTGTCGGGAGTTTGGTATTCATTGATTTTGTAATATTTTTTTCCGTTTCTAGATTGTGAGGGAATATTTGATGCATAAAAAAGCACGTAGTCATCAGAATGGCCGCAATTACCGTTATATATTCCGATTTTTTTCTCGTATGATTATTTTTTCTCTTTTGTTTATTAATTTTATCCCCTCCCTCTTTGGGGAATAATGTGATAATTATGAAAACATGGAGGAGAGGAAGGTAATTTAGCGCGCCGTGTGAGACTGACCTACAAGCACCGAGTAAGGAGAGCTGTTGCATTCGCCGCATCGAGTCCAAGCGTACGAGACTAACTAGACCAGGTGAGAATATGCAAAAAGTGGCCTGGTGCTTTACCCTCCCTACCCCCTCCTCCACCCCTGTCTCCCCCCTCTCTGTCTCCCCCTCTCTACCCCCCCCTCCGTGTCTCCCGCCTACCTCCCTCCGTGTCTCCCTCCTGCTCCTCCCTCTCTCTCCCTCCTGCTCCTCCCTCTCTCTCCCTTACTCGCCCCTGTCTCCTCTCTACCCCTCCCCTCTTCCCCCTCCCTGTCTCACCCCTACCCCCTCCCTATCCCCTCCCTGTCTCACCCCTACCCCTCTCCCTATCCCCTCTCTCTTCCCCTCTCTACCCCTCCCTACTCCTCCCTCTCTCCCCTCCCTACTCCCTGCCTCCCCTTCCCAACTCCCACGACCTCTGTATTTGTGTCACGCGGGCGAGGTCAAGGGTCAGGCGTGGCGTTGCAGCTGCCGCCCTGAGATGCGCGGTGCCCTCTCTGGCGGGGTGGTCGTTACAGGAGGGCGGAATCGTCGCTCGGGAGCCGGAATGAGAGGCGGCGCGGGTTCGTCTCCTCTTGGACTCGCCTTGTTCGCGGAGGAAAGGACGGGGTTTCATTTCTGGGAAGGTCTTTTTTCTTTCTCTCTGTCTCTGTTTCTTTCTTTCTTTTCCTTCTCTCTCTTTCCTTTTTTTTCTTTTTCTCCTTCTCTCGCTGTTTCTGTCTCTCACTCTGTCTCTCACTCTCACTCTCACTCTCACTCTCACTCTCACTCTCACACACTCTCTCTCTCTCTCTCTCTCTCTCTCTCTCTCTCTCTCTCTCTCTCTCTCTCTCTCTCTCTCTCTCTCTCTCTCTCTCTCTCTCTCTCTCTCTCTTTTCTCTCTCTCTCTTCCCCCTCCTTATCACGAAGATGGCCTTGTCATATTTCCTTACTATCACGTAGATTCATACATAAACACACGGTTACATTTCCTTATATGTGATATATTAGCTATTATAATTTTCCTTGTAACAGAACAGATATTGTGCAATGAAAAGAGATCTACACTTATGAGCAACAACAAAAACAACAAACAACGACGACAACAAGAATAATAACAACAACAGCAACAACAATAACAATAACAATAACAACAACATCAACAATAACAACAACGACAATAATAACAAAAACAACAACAAAACATCACCAGCAACAACAACAATAACAGCATCAACAACAACAGCATCAATGACAGTAACAAAAACAACAACAACAGCATCAACGACAATCATGACAATAACAACATCAACAACAACAACAACAACAGCATCAACGACAATCATAACAACAACAACAACGACATCAACAACAACAGCATCAACGACAATCATAACAACAACAACATCAACGACAATCATAACAAAAAAACAGCAACAACAACAACAATAATACCATCACCATCACCACCAACAAACAACAACAACAACAACAACAACGACGGCCTTTGTCTCCCCAACAGCTGACGTGTCCTGCGCGTGACAGAAAGAGTACATGCGTTTGTCTTAAAGGCCAGAGAGTGATCCTTAAATCCACTTTACTCTTTCTCAACTCTCTTCTCTCTCTTCGTCCTTCTCCTTCGCCTTGGCATCCTTCACTTATTCCTTTCATTTATTCATTTTATTTCTTCTTTTCCGATTCGTTTAGTATTTTGGTTTTAGTCTTGACGTGTAAAAAAAAGGTGTTGTGGGAATTAATATTATTCGGGGAAGGATAGTGTCATGATGTAATTTTGATGGTGTAATGTTTGGAACTAATTGTCTCGATG
>NC_091549.1:8760414-8767914 GCF_042767895.1 Penaeus vannamei
TACCCTCCTACCCTCTCTCCTCCTACCCTCTTCTCCCTCCTTCCCTCCCTCTCCCTCCTTCCCTCCCTCCCTCCCTCCTTCCCTCCTCTCCCTCCTTCCTCCCTCCCTTCCTCTCTCCCACTCCCTCTCTCCTCTCTCTCCCTCGTTCCCTCCCTCCCTCCTTCTCTCCCCCTTCGTTTCTCCCTACCTCTCTCCCTCCCTCTCTACACCCTCCCTCTCTCCCTTCGTCCTTCCCTCCCTCTCTCCCTCCGTCCTTCCCATCTCCCATCTGCCATGCTTCTCGCTCGCTGACAGTCCCTGCGCGACCGCTCTCCGGGTCCTCTGCGCTGTCACCTCATGTCATGCATACTTGTTTGTTGTTGTTCTTGTTGCTTTGGGTGTTGTGGTTGTTATGGTTTTTGTTTATTACTGGTGTCATTATTAATGTTTTTGCTTTCTTCTTCTTTTTGTTCTTCTTCTTCTTCTTCATCTTCTTCTTCTTCTTCTTCTTTTTCTTCTTCTTCTTCTTCTACTTCTACTACTTCTACTACTACCTCTTCTTCTTCTTCCTCCTCTTCCTCATTTTCTTTTTCTTCCTTTTCTTCACTTTTTTTCTCTTCTTCTTGTACTACCTCCTCTTCCTCTTCATCATCATCTTCAAGATAATGCCCATAATTACCAATCCATCCCTTATGATAATCACCAACACCAATTTCTTAAGGAAGACATCACCGTCTGCAACATAATGGCAGCCACATGGCGTTAAAAAATGGCTTTTTGATGAATCACTCTTCGATTTATCAACTTGGTGGGTTGGTCTTTGTTGCAAGGGGGCTTAATTGAGTCCCGGAAAAAGGGTTGGCTTAATTTCACCCTTAGTGACTTGGATGAAGGGTGATGGATAGCGGTGGGTGAGGGAGTGGCTTAGGGGATGGGGTGGGTGAGGATGGGTGGGTGGGTGGGAGGGGTGGGAAGGATGTGGGAAGGGTGTAGGGGGGTTGGGAGTTGGGTTCGTGTGTTTGGTGGTTGAGGGTGGGTGGGGGTTGTATGTTTGTGTGCGTGTATGTTTGTGTGTGAATTTGTGTATGTGTGTGTGTGGGGGGGGGGGGCTTTGCATGTGTTTGTGTGAGTATGTGCGCGTGCGCGCGTGTGACTGTCTGTTTGTCCGTCTGCCTATATGCCTGTATGTGTGTTTGTGTCCGTCTCTACGTGTGTGTGTGAATACGCGCCCGTTTTTTCTTCATTACCTGTTTATCATAGAAGTTTTTTTATTGACCAAGAAAACGAAAAGATATGCAAGCCCACAAAGCAGGGAGATTCCGCTAATAAATGCTTCCTCTCCTTCCCTCCTTCATTCTTCTCCTCCTCCACCTTCCCTACCTCTCCCCCTCCCCCCCTCCCCTCCCTCTCCCTCACTCCCCCTAACCTCCCCCCTCCCCTCCCCTCCCTCTCCCTCACTCCCCCTAACCTCCCCTCCCCTCCCTCTCCCTAACCTCCCCCTAACCCCCTCCCCCCTCCTCCTCCACCACCTTCCCTCCCTCTCCCCTTCCTCCTCCACCTTCCTCCCTCCCTTCCCTCCCTCCCCTTCCTCCTCCACCTTCCTCCCTCCTTCCCTCTCTCCTCCTCCACCCCACACCAAGGAGTTGTCGGATCAGGTTAGAATATTTGTGTCATCTCATCTCCGTGTCTGCTTCGTCTCCCTCGGTGTTCCTCTGCCACCTCCTCTCCGCTTCTTTCTTCCTTTTCTTCTCCCTTTCTCGTTTTCTTTTTGTTTTCTTCTCTTTTCCACTTTCTCGTTTTCTTTTGTTTTATTCCCCTTCCAGTATTTGTTTTGTCTTTTATTTTCTTCTCCTTCCACTTTCTCGTTTTATTGTTATTTTATTTTCATTCCACTTTCATCCCTTTTCTTGCTTTTTCTGTCCTCTTCACCTTCTTCGTTCTCTTCTTCCCTCCTCCTTCCTCCTCTTCCCTTCCCCTTTCCCTTCCCCTTCCCCTTCCCCTTCGCACTGTCTCCTTTCTCCTACACTTCTCCTATTCCAATTTTTTTTTCTTCTGTTTCTTCTCATTTTCATTCTTCACTCATCCTATTTCTCCCTTCTCAATTCCCTTTCTTCCTTCACTTCCTTTTTCACTTCCTCTCCTACCTTACCTTGCCTTACCTTACCTTACTTTATCTAACCCTGTCCTACCTTTCCTTACCTTATCTTGCCCTCTCCTCCCTTCCCCATCCTCAACTCCATCCCTCCCCCTCCATCTCGTCCTCATCCTCATCCTCGTTTTTCCTTCATCCATTTTTAAACCCTCCCCTCTCCCCTCCCTACCCTCCTCCATCTTTCCTCTTTCCTCTTCGCCCTCCCACCACCTTCCATCTCTTCATTCCTCATCCTTCCCTTTTTCCTTCCCATCCCTCATCCCTTCCTTCTTTCCTTCCTTTTTCATTTTCTCCATTCCTTCCCTCTCCCATTCCCTCCCCCCTCCATCTTTCCTCTCACTCTCCCCCATTCCCTGTCCCCCTACTCCTCATTCCTCCTCCTCTCTCTCTCTCTCCTCATTCTCATTCTAATTCTTATCTTCATTTCCCCTCCTTCTCCCTCTCCCTCCCTCCCTTCCGCACTCGCCGCCCCGCTTACCCAGTCGCTCTCTCTCTCCTCTCCTTTCCTCTCCTCTCTTCTCTCCCGCACACCATTTCGTTGCCGCTCTACTTCGCTGATCTCCGGGGCTCGCTTCCTCCGCTCTCTGTCTGTCTGTCTGTCTGTCTGTCTCTCATTCTCGCTCTCTCTCTCGTTCGCTCGTTCGTCTCTCTCTCTCTCTCTCTCTCTCTCTCTCTCTCTCTCTCTCTCTCTCTCTCTCTCTCTCTCTCTCTCTCTCTCTCTCCTTCTCTGTGTCTCTCTCTCTCTCTCTCTCTCTATCTATCTATCTATCTATCTATCTATCTATCTCTATCTCTCTCTCTCTCTCTCCCATCTTGTGTGTGTGTGTGCGTGTGTGTGTATCGCATCTTTCTTTGCAGTCTTTATTCTTTCTTGATTGCGTTTTCGGGCAGCTCTCTCTTTTCTTTGTCTGCCTTCTTTCGTTCTTTCTTTCTTTCTTTGTCTAAGCTTCTCTTTCCTTTCGTGTTTCTCTTCTCACTTTCTTCTCATCTTGCCCTGCCTCTCTCCTTTCTCTCTTCTATTGTCGCTCATCTCTTCTCTTGTTATGTTGTTGTTTTTCTCTCTCTCCCGATTTTCTGCGTTGTCTTTGCTCTTCCGTTGTGTCTCCTCTTTTTGTTATCTCTCTACTCTCCTCCATTGTTTCTTTCATCTTCTCTTCTCTTCTTTCCTTTTCTCTCCTATCTTCTCCACTCTTGTTTTCTCTCCCCTTGTCTTCCCCTCTCCTCTCTTCCCCCTCTCCCTTCTTCTTTTCTCTCCCTTTGTCTTCCCTTCTCTTCTCCCCTCTCCCTTCTTCTTTTCTCTCCCTTTGGCTTCCTTTCTCCTCTCTTCTCCCCTCTCCCTTCTTCTTTTCTCTCCCTTTGTCTTTTCTTCTCTTCTCTTCTCCCCTCTCCCTTCTTCTCTTCTCTTCCCTCTTCTATCATCTCTCCCCTCTTCTATCATCTCCTCTCTCCTCCCTCTCTCTCTCTCTCCTCTCTCCTCATCTGTGTCATCTTCCCCTGTCCTCTATTATTAGTCTGGACGCATCATTCACCATATTTTTAAAAACTGGACAAAGAGAGATGGTCCTGAAATACCCATCCATTGTTCCAGCGGTAAACACAGTGTCTTTGTCAATGATTTTATTTGTGCGATTTTCAAGTTTGATTTTGCGTCGCGTGTGGGTCTCGTGTGTGGCTGGAGGAGTGGGTGAGTTTGCGTTTTGTTTTTTTGTGAGGTGTTTTGTTTGGGTTGTTGGGGAGTGGCTTTTTTTAAGGTGTTTGTGTAGTTGGTGAGTGGATGTGTTTTTTTAAGGTGTTTGTTTGTGTAGTTGGTGAGTGGCTTTTTTTAAGGTGTTTGTTTGTGTAGTTGGTTAGTGGCTTTTTTTAAAATTAAGGTGTTTGTTCGTAGTTGGTGAGTGGCTTTTTTTTTAAATTAAGGTGTTTGTTTGGGTGTTGGTGAGTGGCTTTTTTTTTAATTAAGGTGTTTGTTTGTGTGTTGGTGAGTGGCTTTTTTTTAAATTAAGGTGTTTGTTTGTGTTGTTGGTGAGTTTGTGTGTTTTTTTAAGGTGTTTGATTGTGTGTTGGTGAGTTTGTGTTTTTAAGGTGTTTGTTTGTGAATTTGGACTTTTTATAGGATGTTTGTTTGTGAATAGGGATTTTTAGCTATTTTATAAGATTATTGAGTTTTATTTATTTTTTTCTTTTGTAAATGTTTTGTTTTGTTGTTGGGTGTGTTTTGAAATATATTGTTTGATTAATTACTTTATTGGATGATATTTGATGGGAAGTGACTATTGGTACGGCAGAAATACCCCCGATTGGTGCCCTGCCTAACCGGTTATGGCTGCCGTACGCGTAACACCGTCGTATTTGATTTTGATTTATTATTATCTAAATTATTATTCACGCCATTGCTTTATTCATCAGTTTTATATTCTTCCTTGCCATTTTTGGGTGATATTTTGATTTGTTTGTAATATACGTAATATACTGATAAAGTGATGAAGCATGATTTAATATGTGATAAAGATGTGATGAATGATGATAATGATGATGAATTGCGGAAGAAAGATGTCAATAATGTCATGAATCGCGGAAAAATATGATAATGATGATAAGATGTGATGAATTGTGGAAGAGTAATGTTACTTTTTTAAGAAGAAGAAGAAAAAGAAGTAGTAAAAAGTAGAAGAAGAAGAAGTAGTAAAAAGAAGAAGAAGAAGTAGTAGTAGTAGTAATAATAATAATAATAATAATAATAATAATAATAAGTAAAAAGAAGAAAAGGAAGGAGAAGAAGGAGGAGAAGAAGAAGAAGAAGAAGAAGGAGATGTGAGGCATAGTGGAAGAATAAGATTGAAGTGATGAATTGTGGGAGAAAGAAATTTGCGTCGTAAAGTAACGTGTGTTTGTGTGCGCTCTATAACGGGCGGTCGGAACGAGAGGTCATTTTATGCGTGATATAGTGTCGTTGTATTTGCTTTGATGTTTTGAATGATGTGAATTTATTTTTGTTGTTCTGTTCTTGTTACTACTGTTGTTTTTGTTGTTATTTGTTATGCTTCTTTGTTATTTTGTGAGGAAATTTAGACATACAATAAAGTTTATAAGTATCATCTTTACATGAAAAAAGCGAAAAAAATGATTAGTTTCGATGGAAATGCTGTCAAAGCTGCTTGATCGAGTTCCTAGGTCTATTTTTTCTTTATTTCGCGAAAAAGTGTTAGTACATACACCTAAGGGCTGTATGGGTGGTGGGGTCGGAGAGCAGGGAAGGTCGTGCGGAATGGGTCACTGACCTTGTGCGTACATGTAAGTACACAGGCACACACACACACACACACACACACACACACACACACACACACACACACACACACACACACACACACACACACACACACACACACACACACACACACACACACACACACACACACACACACACACACACACACACACACACACACACACACACACACAGACTGACAGGCAGACAAACGCATACAAACAAGCAAACACAGACAGATAGCATAAAACATACACAGGTGTGTGTGTGTGTGTGTTTGTGTGTGTATGCGTATGTGTGCGGTTTTTTTTCTTCACATTTTCAATCTCTCTCTCCCCCTCTTTCTACCTTCCCTTCCCCTCCCCCTCCTCATCTCTGTCCTTCTCTCCTCGTCCTCTCTTTCCTTCGCCCCATTTTTCCCTCTTTCATCCGGTCTCCATCTTGACCCTATTTACCTCCGACCTGTGTAAACATGGGGCGCCTCTCGGACTGGTGGGGAGGGGGGGACGGAGGGGGGAGAGAAGGAAGGGAAAGGGAGAAGAAAGAGGGAAGGTATGTTGAGGGAGGGAGAGGAATAGGGGGAGGGAGAGAGGGGAAGGGGAAGGGAGAGGAGGAAGAGGGGGAGGTATATTGAGCGGAGGGAGAGGAAGAGGAGAGGGAAGGGGAAGGGAAAGGGGAGAGGGTGAAGGTATATTGAGGGAGGGAGAGGAAAGGGAGAGGAGGAGAGGGGAAGCTATATTGAGTGGAGGGAAAGGGAGAGAGGAGAGGGGGAAGGTATATTGAGTGAGGGAAAGGGAGAGGAGGAGGAGGGGAAGGTATATTGAGGGAGGGAGAGGGAGAGGGGAGGAGGGGAAGGTATATCCAGGGAGGGAGAGGAAGAGGGAAGGGAAAGGGAGAGGAGAAGGAGGGGAAGGTATGTTGAACGGAGGGAGAGGGAGAGGAGGAGGATGAAAATACTTTCCGAAGTTCTCTCATAAAGCCCTGGTCACTGTTTGCATTTTATGGTGCCACGGGCGAGGGGTCAGGCGGCCCTTGTTGACCTGGGGTGATGGTGGTGATGCTGAGGATAGTGTCGCTTTTCGGTGATGCTCAGGAGAGTGATACTGAGGATAGTCTCGTTCAGGAGAGTGTTACTGAGGATAGTCTCGTTCAGGAGATGTGTTACTGAGGATAGTCACGTTCAGGATAGTGTTACTGAGGATAGTCTCATTCAGGAGAGTGTTGCTGAGGATAGTCACGTTCAGGAGAGTGTTACTGAGGATAGTCACGTTCAGGAGAGTGTTACTGAGGATAGTCACGTTCAGGAGAGTGTTACTGAGGATAGTCACGTTCAGGAGAGTGTTACTGAGGATAGTCACGTTCAGGAGAGTGTTACTGAGGATAGTCACGTTCAGGAGATGTGTTACTGAGGATAGTCACGTTCAGGAGAGTGTTACTGAGGATAGTCACGTTCAGGAGAGTGACACTGAGGATAGTCACGTTCAGGAGAGTGATACTGAGGATAGTCACGTGATACTGAGGATAGTCACGTTCAGGATAATGGTAATGAGGATAGTGAT
This sequence comes from Penaeus vannamei, assembly GCF_042767895.1. Lineage (NCBI taxonomy): Eukaryota > Metazoa > Arthropoda > Malacostraca > Decapoda > Penaeidae > Penaeus > Penaeus vannamei. The sequence continues at coordinate 8,767,370 of NC_091549.1, forward strand.
GCTAAAGATGGTGACGATGAAGGTGAAAAGCTGATATTGATTGAACTTGTCGAGGTGAGAGTGGAGGGCGAGCAGTGGCGATGGTGATGATGTGTGCGTGTGTGTGCGTGTGTGTGTGTGTGTGTGTGTGTGTGTGTGTGTGTGTGTGTGTGTGTATGTCTGTATCTATGTCTAATATACGTATGTATTATAAGAAAAACTTGATCTTTCTTATTATGAATTACTCGACTTCTTGATAATTTTATTACATATTTCTAGGAAGGCGATTATCCGATATATTTCATTTTCGATTAGGTTATTAGAACTGAAATAATTTATTTTATGTTCGCATGACTTATGTTTTGATATTTTAAAGATTATCTATAAAAAAATCACATTTCAACAGTGGACAGAACACCCCCCACCCCACCCCCCACCCCCGTCCCCCGTAATACCCGGTGTTCGTTATAACCCGACTTTTCAGATTTCTTGGTCTAGTTTCAGTTTATGCTTCAATAAGGGGATTTAAATATTTTCATCTATATGACTTGATTCTTTGGAAAATG
>NC_091549.1:8770414-8790414 GCF_042767895.1 Penaeus vannamei
ATTCCTATCTTCCTCCCCCATTCTCCCTTCCCCTTCTCTAATCCCCTCTTCCCTTTCCCCCATTCCTCTCTTCTTCCTCCCCCATTCCCACTTCCGAGTCTTCCGTCAGAGGAAAGTTTCCCGGAGGAAGGTTTCGTGCGAGAAAGTCGGTCACACGGTATGGCAAGCGTGGGCGGGCGTGCGGGCGGGCCACCTGCGAGCGAGCCGCCCTTGGTCGATGGGGTCCGCGGCCGCCCTCGCCGCGTGTCTGGGGATTATTATTATTATTTATTATTAATATAATTTTTTTTAATTATTACTTTTTTTAATGGATTTTTTTTTTTCTGAGAATTTTTCAATTGGTGAATTTTGGTCTTTTGAGAATATTTAAATTGGGAAGTTTTGTCTCCGGATTTTTTTTTGCGTTTTTGGAATGGGGGATATTAATTTGTTTGTTTTTCTTCTAAATATCGTTATTTGTTATTTTTTCGTTGTGTTGGCGTACTATTCGAGGAAGGGGCGAGGAAAGAGTATGTTACATTTTTATAACCATTTTGTTATAATAATAATAATAATAATTATTATTATTATTATTATTATTATTATTGTAATTATCATAATCATCATCAAGATTATTAATATTATTTTGTTGTTATTATGATAATGATAATAATAATAATGATGACTTAGTATTGTAATTATCCTAATCATCATTAAGATTATTGATATTATCATTGTTAATGATATTATGATATTCATGTCTGCCTTGAAAGGGGACGAGGAGAGAGAGAGAGCACAAAATATATTTGACATGAAACTCATTTCTCGCCATCTCTTATAAATATACCGCATACTCATATAATAAATACATCAAACCCTAATAAACCAACGCCATAGGCCTACATCGAATCTACAAATACTACAGTAAAACCTATTGAAGACCACCATAGGCCTACATCGAATCTACTAATGACACAATAAAACCTATTAAAGACCACCATAGGCCTACAACGAATCTACTAACAAATCAATAAAACCTATTAAAGACCACCATAGGCCTACATCGAATCTGCTAACAAATCAATAAAACCCATTAAAGCCCACCAAAGGCCTACGAGAAAGTCCCGCATGAAGGCATTATTGGCAAGACCAGGGCGCGCCGGGTTTTGACACGGCAGAGGGAGGTCGCCGGCGTTGGACTGCAGAAGGAGGTCATCTGGGCACGGCGGGACTCGACGGCTTGGGTATGCTTAGCGCTCGTGGATGCAGGAGAGAGAGGGAGAGGGAGGGAGGGAGGGGGAGAGAGGGATAGAGGGAGGGGGAGTGGGAGAGAGAGGGAGGGAGGGAGAGGGAGAGGAGGGAGAGAGGGGAAGAAGAGAGACACAAACACACACACACACACACACACACACACACACACACACACACACACACACACACACACACACACACACACACACACACACACACACACACACACATACGTACAAACACACACATACGTACAAACACATACATACACAACTTTCATGTCAAAGAATATCATCAGAATATATAATTGCCAAGAAGAAAAAAAAATATTCATAATATTTTGTTTATGAAGATCGTGTTGTTGGAGAGATTAGTCGAATCTCAAACGGAATTTTTACCCTTTTTTTTTCTCCAAAATTCGAGTCATTTTTGAAACTTGCTTCATGGTGTTTAACGCATGAAGGAAGATTATGAGGCTTTACCTTAATGAGGAAAATGTGGTTCCGTTTTTTTTCTCTCTTCTTTGTTTAATGATTATGAGATTTATGTTCATGAAGGAAGTGAGGTTTTATTTATTTATTTTTTTATTTTATTTTTTTCATTTGTTTGTTATTATTTTATTAATCTATTTTGTATTTTTTTAAAATCTTTATTTATTCATATATTTATGTTATTATTTTTTTTATCTATTTTTTAATTTTATTATTATTTATTTTTTTTGAGGGATAAACCACGTGTTGTGTTTACCCCGTGGTCGTCTCATCGAGTGGCCGGATATAAAAGGCGGTCATAAAACAGGTGAATTGAGGGAGAAAAAAAAGTTTATTGTTTAAACAGAGGCCGTGAATTCCAGGCTTCGTGTTTCAGTTTATTTAGTTTAATTTTTATTTAAAGGATAGGGTGATGAGAGGTGGCGGATTATCGTGTTAAATTGAGAGGGAGAGGAGGAGAGGGGGAGAGGGAGAGAAAGGGAGAGAGGGAGAGGGGAAGAGAGAGGGAGAAAGGCAGGGAGGTAGACAGGCAAGCAGGTAAGCTGGCAGGCAGGCAGACAGGCTGGCAGACAGAGAGGCAAGCAGACAGGCAGACAGGTAGAGAGAAAGAGAATGAAAGAAAGGAGGGTATAGGTGGGGGGGGGGGGCAGGCTACAAGTACCATCTGACCACCTCCAAAAGAATTAAACAGATATAAAAAAAATCATCCTGTCTTTTTAACGAAGAAAGAAAGAAAGAAAAAGAAAAGAAAAGAAAAAAACACGGGAAGCCCAGATCACACGGGTTCCTCTTACTGTAGACATGTTGACAACACGTTCAATTTTTTTTTTTTCGTCGGATGTCCTCATACTTCTGGCTCTGTTTGGAGTGAAAATAATTCCGATGTGCATTTTGTATATCTGTTGATCGTCTTGATTCTGCTGTTTATTCTCTGGCTGGAATATATTTGCTATCTTGGACTAACGTGTATATTATATATATGTACATAAATGTCCGTGTGCGTGTGTGTGTGTGTGTGTGTATGTGTGTGTGTGTGTGTGTGTGTGTGTGTGTGTGTGTGTGTGCGTGCGTGCGTGCGTGCGTGTGTGTGTGTGTGTGTGTGCGTGCGTGCGTGCGTGTGTGTGCGTGGGTCAGAGTGTATGTCTGCTAATTTATTTATTTGTAATCTTTCTCCTTGCTATATAAATAAACGATACATGAATCACTTAGGCCCTTAATGTATTTGTCAGGCGTGAACAGGTGTTTCTATTGACGATTTAAATGGTACATATGTTTTTTTTTTTCTTCTTCTTCTTTTTTACGGTATATATATTTTTTCATTTTGATTGATGGGCTTTTTACTGTTTTTTTTAATTATTTATTTTACGGTATATATTATTGTTTTTATTTTTATTTGTATGGTATATATTGATGTATTTTATTTTTATTTGTATATGTTGATGTTTTTTTATACAGTATATTTTGCTGTTTTTTTATTTGTATAGTATATATTGATGTTTTATTTATACGGAATATATATACATATATATATATATATATATATATATATATATATATATATATATATATATTTTTTTTTTTTTTTCTTTTTACGGTATATATTGATGCTTTTTCGTTCTCATTTATACAGTATATATATTTATGTTCTTTTTTAATTTTGACTTCAAAAGTATTTATATATTTTTCCTTTGCTATCGCTTATCCCGAGAACTGTCACTACAACTTCAAAGATTCTACTTATCATCATCGTCGTCGTCATCGTTTCTGGCAATTTTTCATTATCTTTGTCGTCGTTTTGTTGTTGCTGTCGTTGTTACTGTTGTTTTTGTCGTTATGTTGTTGCTGTTGTTGTTATTGTTGTTTTTGTCGTTGTTTTGTCGTTGTTGCTATTGTTGTCGTCGTCCATTTTGATTTTTCTCATAAGTCACCGTGGTTGTCTTTTCCAATGTGATTTTCGTTGTGTTGTTGTAGTTGTTGTGATCGCTGTTGTCTGTCATTGTTTTCGTTGTTAGTTTCGTAGGTCCTGTTGTTGTTATTGCTGTTGTTGGCGTCGTTAATGCTGTTCTTGTCGTTGTTGCTGTTGTAGTCGTTAGGTAGTGGCCTTGTTGTTGTCTGTGTTGTGATCGCTGTGGGTAGTGTTGTTGTCATTGTCGTTCTGAGCTGTCGGTCGTTGTGAGGGGTCGTCGATGCTGTTCTTGTTGTCGTTGTTGTAGTTACAGAAGTCGTTGTGACACTCTCTCGTTGTCCATGCTGTCGCCTAGTTAACTTGAACCGGCGATGAGGTGGCTGGATGACTCTCCCACCCTCCCCCCTTCTCCCCCCTCTTCCCCCTCGTTACCCCTCTCACCCTCTCACAGCCTTCTTCCCATCACTCCCCCTCCCTTTTTCTCTCTCTCTCTCTCTCTCTCTCTCTCTCTCTCTCTCTCTCTCTCTCTCTCTCTCTCTCTCTCTCTCTCTCTCTCTCTCTCTCTCTCTCTCTCTCTCTCTCTCTCTCCTCTCTCTCTCTCTCTCTCTCTCTCTCTCTCTCTCTCTCTCTCTCTCTCTCTCTCTCTCTCTCTCTCTCTCTCTCTCTCTCTCTCTCTCTTCTCCTCTCTCTCCTTTCTCCCTCTCTCTCTCTCCTCTCTCTCTCTCTCTCTCTCTCCTCCCTCTCCCCCTCCTCTCCCCCTCCCCTCCCCTCTTCCCTCCCTTTCTCCCTCCCTCTCACCCTCACCCTCCCCCCCTCCCCTCCCCACTCTCACCCCTCACCCTCCCCACCGCCCGCCGTGCCCAGGATGTGCGGAAGGAGGTGGCCCAAATCTCTCGGGAATGTGAACTCCCCCGGAAAGGATGGGGAGAGGGGGGGTGAAGGTAGGAAGGAGGGGGTGGGGGGAAGGGGAGTTGAAGGGAGGGTGGGGACAATGTGTGTGTAGGGCGGTGAGGGGGATGGGGACAATGTGTGTGTAGGGGGTTGTGTGTGTGTGTGTCTGTGTCTGTTTATGTGTGTATGTGCGTATGTTTGTGTGTATTTGTGTATATGTGCGTGTGTGTGTATGTATGTGTCTACATATATGTGTGTGTGTATGTGTGTGTGTGCGTGTGTGTGTATGTATGTATGTGTCTACATATGTGCGTGTGTGTGTATGTGTTTGTGTGCGTGCGTGTGCGTGTTTATCCAGCCTCCTTCCACCTTCCACCGGGTGACAGTATCCTTGTTATGTCGGTCGGTTGTTTACCTTTGTGGAGGTGCGTGTGTGTGTGTTTATTAGGCCGAGTGAAAAGACGGGGATTCGATCTCTGTTTTCTCTTTCTCTTTCTTTCTTTCTCTCTCTCTCTCTCTTTCTTTCTCTCTTTCTTTCTTTCTTTCTTTCTTTCTTTCTTTCTTTCTCTCCTCTCTCTCTCTCTTTCTCTCCTCTCTCTCTCTCTCTCTCTCTCTCTCTCTCTCTCTCTCTCTCTCTCTCTCTCTCTCTCTCTCTCTCTCTTCTTTCTTTCTTTCTTTCTTTCTTTCTCTTTCTCTCTCTCTCTCTCTCTCTCTCTCTCTCTCTCTCTCTCTCTCTCTCTCTCTCCTCCCTCCCTCCCTCCCTCCCTCCTCCCTCCCTCCCTCCCCCCTCCTCTCTCTCTCTCTCTCTCTCTCTCTCTCTCTCTCTCTCTCTCTCTCTCTCTCTCTCTCTCTCTCTCTCTCTCTCTTCCCTCCCTCCCTCCCACTTTCCCTCCCTCCCACTCTCTTCCCCCTCCCTCCCACTCTCCTCCTTCCCTCCTCTTCCTCCTTTCCCTCCTCTCCCTCCCTTTTTCCTCCCTCTCCCTCCCCTTCCCTCCTCCCTCTCCCCCCCTCTCCCTCCCTCCCTCCCTCCCACCTTCTCTCCTCTCATCTCTCTCTCTCCCTCTCGTGCATGTGTGTGTGCATCTTTCTTTATTAGTCTTCTTTTGTCTCTACTTTCTCTCCGTATGCGTGGAAATCAGGACGGATACGGGAAAGTTGTCTGTTATGGAAAGATAAATAAGAGAAAATAGGAAGTGGGAAAAGGAAAGAGAAAGCGAGAAGACGTAAAGAAGGGAGAGAGAGAGAGAGAGGGAGAGAGAGAGAGAGAGAGAGAGAGAGAGAGAGAGAGAGAGAGAGAGAGAGAGAGAGAGAGAGAGAGAGAGAGAGAAGGCAATTCACAGAGAAGACCATTTACGAAAGGATGGAGAGAGACGGGAGAGACAATAAGAGGAAATAGTCGTCAGAGAAAGGGAGGAAAGATGGAAGAGTAGGAAGAAGAAGGAAGAGGAAGAATAGCAATGAGTAAGGGATGAGAGATAGAGGAAACGGGTGGATAAGGAGGTCAAGTTGAAGGAAGGAAAAAAGGGGGAAGGGGGAAAAGAGAAGAGAAGGAAGAGGAGAAGGAGGAAAATAAAAACAAAAGGAAGAAGAAGAAAAATAAGAAAGAAGAAGAAGAAGAAAAGCAAGAAAGAAAGAAAGAAAGAAACAGAAGAAACAAGAAAAATAAGAAATAAAACAAAAAGAAAGAAATAAGAAAGAAAGGAAACAGGGAGAAAGGGTGACGGGAAGAGGAAGAAAAGCAGGTTAAGGGGGAAGGGAGATCTTAGTCGCCGAGGAAGATTACGTGTCCTCGTGGTGGGGTTGCTCAACATCCGGGGATCGGCTGTCCCTTTTACCCGCCGCCGCAGGACCGAGGCTGGGGGTGGGGTGGAAGGAGGGGAAGAGGGTGGGGGTGGAAGGAGGGGGAGGGGGAGGACAGGTGAGGGGGGTGGAAGGAGTGGGGGGAGAAGAAAGGAGGGGGAGGGGGGAGGACGGGGGGAGGGGGGTGGAAGGAGTGGGGAGGAGAAGAGGAGGGTGAGGGGTGGGAAGGAGTGGGGGAGGAGAAGAAAGGAGGGTGAGGGGGTTGGAAGGAGTGGGGGAGGGAGGTCAGGTGAGGAGGAAGGAGTGGGGGGAGGAGGAGGAGGAGGGAGGAAGGGGAAGGGGGATGGAGGTGTCCGAGGAGATAGGAATAAAGGAGGGAAAGGGTGAGAGGAAGGAGAGAAAGACAGGGTAAAATGAGGGAAAGGGAGGATAAAAGGAGGGGAAGTAGGGAAAGGGTGGATGAATCGATTGCATCATGGAAGGACAAATAGAAGGTAGGAAAGGAAGTATGTAGGGAAAGTAGGAAAAGCTAGAAGTGGGGGGAGTAAGAGAGTGAGTGAGTGGATGTGTGAATGCGTGAGAGCAAGAGACAGGAGGAGGAGGAGAGAGAGAGAGAGAGAGAAAGGAAGAAGAAAGAGAAAGAGACAGAGAAAGAAAGAGAGAGAAGAGAGACAGAGACAGAGAAAGAAAGAAAGAGAAAGACAGAGACAGAGAAAGAGAAAGAAAGAGAGAGAGAGCGAGCGAGCGAACCCGTGCCCTCCCGCGCTCCCGTTGTTCTCCCTGCATGCCCCTCCTTGCCCCTCCTTGCCCCTCCTGCCCATCTGTCGAGAGCGGCCGCGGCGGCGTCTGCGGGACATCCGGCCAGGTAGCGTCCCTCCTCCGCTCTGCCGGGACCAAGAAGACCAAGGGATCTCGCGGGCGTTTCGGCGGAATCTCCTTCGACTGGGTGGGGTTGGCAGGGGGCGCGGAGGAGGAGGAGGAGGAGGAGGAGGAGGAGGAGGAGGAGGAGGAGGAGGGAGGAGGGAGGAGGGAGGAGGAGGAGGTGGAGGAGGAGGAGGATGGGGTAAGGAGGGAGGAGGAGGAGGAGGAGGTGGAGGTGGAGGTGGAGGTGGAGGGAGGAGGTGGAGGAGGAGGTGGAGGAGGAGGTGGAGGAGGAGGTGGAGGAGGAGGTGGAGGGGGTGGATGGGAGGAGGATGTGGTGGAGGAGGAGGAGGGGGAGGGAGGGGGAGGTGGAGGTGGAGGTGGTGGTGGTGGTGGTGGTGTGGTGGTGGTGGTGGTGGTGGTGGTGGTGGTGGTGGTGGTGGTGGAGGGAGGAGGAGGAGGAGGGGAGGAGGAGGAGGAGGAGGAGGTGGGGAGGAGGAGGAGGAGGAGGTGGAGGAAGAGGAGGAGGAGGAGGAGGAGGAGGGCGGTGGAGGCCGGGAGATAGGGAGCTTGTGAAGGGAAGGGAGTGTGGTTGATAGAGAGATCGGGAGCTTGTGAAGGGAGTTTGGTTGACAGGGAGATGGGGATCTTGATAACACTGTGGTGGAGGGATTTTGTTACTGGTATGAAGTGAAATCCGTCAAGCCCCCCACCCTCCCCCACCCCCTCCCACACACACATGATAGAGGGAAGTCTGTCTCTTTGAGGAGGGAACTCTGTCCTTCGATCAAGAGGAAAACGTTCGTTATAAGAGGACATTTCCCGGCATTGATTTCGGGCAGGATCCACAGACGCCCATGTCAGCAAAAATCTCAATTCGTAACGAGCTCTGCACCGCCCTCCCGGATCCGTCGAGCCGCGCAAATTTAATCCACGTGACAGCTGTAATGTATTGTCATCCCACGTGACAGGCATCGACGTAATGACAGCCCTTTGTGCTATCTCTAGACATTTTTTTTCCCAGGGAATGATCTTCTTGACAGGCGTTTTGGGGGGCGAGTTCTGCGTTGACAGTTAAAAGTCGTTAGTGCTTGATCAAGAAGGTTATTAATAGCCCGTCGGTATATCATAGCGTATGATGATTCCTCGAGGATAATGACGTAATCCCAGGCTGTCAGTCAATCAGTCAATCAGTCACGTCAGTTGTTCGCATAATCGCGGCGTGTCTGTGTCTTGCTTTCGTTGCCCCTCGAAGGAGAGAGAAAACGGAAGAGGACGTCATTTGGGGTCAAGATGGGGAGGAAATATATATTTTTATAAGCGGGAATGACCTCTGACCTTTAGAGGTTGAGCGAGAATGAGCTTCGGACTTTCGCCTCGTCTTCTGTCTGCCCGAGAGTCTCTGAAGATGTGGCCAGCTTTCTCGCGCTTCGGGGTGATGGCGACTTGTAAAAGAGAGAGAGAGAAAGAAAGAAAGGTTGAACGTAATAGAGAAAGACAGAAAGGCAGACCGTAAGAAAGAAAGGCAGAAAGAAAGAGAGAGAGGGAGAGAAAGATAAAGAGACAAAAAAAAAGGAAAAGACAGATAGATAGAGGGAAATAGAGGGGGAGAGAAAGAAAGAGAAAGAGAAAGAAAGAGATAAGTATTTAGCGAACGCATTCGGTCGGTGGGCTGAGGCAGTGGGCGCGTTCGATCAGCGTCCCCTCGATGCCCTCCCGCCCATCCTCGGGGCGCTGTTGCCAGGTGCATCCTCGGTCTAATGAGTCTCCGGTGACAGTGACTTGCCATTCTCTGCCCAGCACGGGTCCGAGGTGGGGGGGGGGGGTTGGGCGGGGGGTCGAGAGGTTGAGTCGCACAGGTCGTGATCCCGACCAGCGGAGGGTCAACGCCCACGCCCACCGGCAGAAACCAGGTCATCGGCGAGTCTGGTGCGCCCCGTTTGACAATGGCTGCGTGCGGGATGCCCTTTCCGGGCGTCGAGGCGGGAGGGACGTGGCCGCGCGACGCACAAAGAGGAGGCGCGCGTACGGACGGGCGCACGCACACGCACACACGTTCACGCACACGCATGTACACACACGCTCACGCACACGCTTACACGATCACGCACACGCACATACACACACGCTCACGCATACGCTTACACGATCACGCACACGCATGTACAAACAAGCATGCACGCACATGTATGCACGAGCACGCCGACACACATTGGCACTTGCACACACACACACACACACACACACACACACACACACACACACACACACACACACACACACACACACACACACACACACACACACACACACTCACACAGATGGAAGGCTGAATCACGGAGCGACAAGATCTCCGTGGGGCGTGGGCGTGACTCCACCCACGCGCAGTGAAAGGGCGTGAAAAGGTAAAAATGTTTCTCCTCGTGCCACGTGGGCGGCGGGGGGGGGGGGGGTTCTCGCGCGTTTTTCTTCACGATTGAGAGAGGGAAGAGAGAGATAGAGATAGAGGGAGGGAGGGAGAGAAGGCAGGAAGGAAGGAGGGAGATAGGTACGTAGGGAGGGAGGGAGGAAAGGAGGAAGGGAAGGAGAGAGTGAGAGGGGTAGTGAGTGAGAGATAGAGAGAGGGAGGAGGATAGGAAGAAAGAAAATAAGGAAGGATGGAAGGAAGGGTTGGAGAGGGGGAGAGATAGAGAGGGAGAGGGAGGAAGGAAGAAGAGAGTAGAGAGAGAGAGACAGAGACAGCGAGAGAGAGAGAGAGAGAGGGGGGGAGAGAGAGAGACAGAGACAGAGACAGCGAGAGAGAGAGAGAGAGACAGAGAAAGAGAAGTGTTTCCCCGTCTGCCTTCGAGACGCCGTCCGCCGCACGTCCGTCGGCTTGGGACGTGCGCGACGGTCGACCTGCTTGGCGCCTTTGTGAGTGCGAAAGGCTTTTTTCATTTCCCGGTTTTTTACTTCTTTTTTCTGTCTTTCGGGCTTTTTCTGTTTTATTTTTTTCTCTTGTTCTGTATTTTTCTTTGCATTTTTTCTCTTTCAGGCTTTTTCTTTTGTATTTTTTTCTCTTTCTTCTTCTCTCTCTCTCTCTTTCTTTTTCTTCTCTCTCCCTCTCTCTCTCTCTCTCTCTCTCTCTCTCTCTCTTTCTCTCTCTCTCTCTCTCTCTCTCTCTCTCTCTCTCTCTCTCTCTCTCTCTCTTCCTCTCCCTCTTCCTCTCCCTCTCCCTCTCCCTCTCCCTCTCCCTCCCTCTCCCTCCCTTCCTCTCCCTCCCTCTCTCCCTCTCCCTCACCCCCTCTCCCCCGCCCGCCCTCGCTAATCATTCGGAGACCGGCCGGACCGCCCACGTCAAGGAGCAGCGAGACCGTAATCTCCTCTCGCACGCCCATTGATCTCGCCTCCCCGACCCCTTCGCTGCTCCTCGGCCGCGACAGACAGCGAAACGACCGTCGGGGCTTAACTTTATACGTTGTTTAATGGCGACATAAAGGACATAAAGAAGAGATTTCAACCCCCCCACACACACGCAGACACACAATTCCCCTCTCTTTTTTTTGTTTTGTTTGGTTCCCCTCTCTCTTTCTTTCTCTCTCTCTCTCTCTGCCATCTCTCTCTCTCTCTCTCTCTCTCTCTCTCTCTCTCTGTCTGTCTCTCTGTCTACGTTTCTCTCTCTCTCTTTCTTTCTCTCTCTCTCTCTCCTTCTCTTCCTTTCCTTGTCAAGTTGTTTTCCCTTATCTTTGCTTCCCTTCCTTGCCTAGTCTCCCTTGCTAAGGCCCCCCCCTCCCTCTGTTGTCTCTTCCTTTCCTACCTTTTGCCATGCTCTGTCTCTCTCTCTCTCTCTCTCTCTCTCTCTCTCTCTCTCTCTCTCTCTCTCTCTCTCTCTCTCTCTCTCTCTCTCTCTCTCTCTCTCTATCCCTCCTCTCTCCCTCCCTCCCTCCCTCCCTCCCTCCCTCCCTCCCTCCCTCCCCTCCCCCATTCCTCCCTACCAGACACGCGGGTGGTCCTCTGAAGCCTTGTTTCCGAGGGGGGCGGGGGCAGGGGCGGGGGCGTGGGCGGCGCGGGCGGTTCGAAGCGGCTAAAGGACAAAATGAGAGACTTGTATTGTGTTTCGGAGCCACGCCGCGTGCACAGCAGGCCTGGCACCCACGCCCACGCCCACCTTTGTGTCGGGCCAGAGTGCCGAACAGCAGAAACGGGCCATCGCTCTCTCGCTTTTGTTCGTTGCCTTCGACGTGGGATTCGGCGCTTGGCTTGGGTCTTGAGCGTTGGATAGACTTCCGAAAATAAATTATGTTCTATTCCGAGCGTGGAAGAAGGTTAAATACTTACGAATGTTAGGCATGAATAGAATGTTAGATAAAACTAAAATGAAATGAAATAGATAAAATAATATCTAATAAAATGTTAGATAGAATTCCGAAAATAAAGATATTGTGTTTAAATTATGTTCTATTCCGAGCGTGGAAGAAGGTGAATTCATACGAATGTTAGGCATGAATAGAACGTTAGACAGAATTCCGAAAATAAAGGTATTAATGGTCTCTTTCGAGCGTGGAAAAAGTGGTAAATACATACAATGTTTACCTGTTTGTTGTCCGTATGTGTGCATGTTTATTACGCCTGTATCCGGAAAGAATGAGAAGGTGGGGATTCGAATGATGTGGTTCAATAATTGGGTTACTTTTTAACGTCCAGTGGTCGTGATCAGCTGTTGACACCTCCCCCCCCCTCCCCCTGCGAGCACATTCTCTGAACAAATGCGGTAAAAAATCGTTTGTATTCCAGTACTTATGTTGCTTATATGACCCATTCCCTTTTTCGCCACGTTTAAATTTCTCCATTCGCACCATCCACATAAAAGCAACAATAACAACAACAGCAATAATAATAACAGCAGCACCACCACCATCAACAACATCATCATGAACGACCACATCAGCAACAACAATAACAACAATATTATCATCACCATCACCACCATCATCATCATCATCACCACCATCATCATCATCATCATCATCATCATCATCATCATCATCATCATCATCACCACCACCACCATCATCATCATCACCATCATCAACATCATCAACAACAACATCAATATCAATATCACCAACACCACCACCACCAACACCACCACCACCACCAACAAGAATAAAAGCATAAAAACAAACCAAACGAAACCAGACAAACAAAAAGCCGCGGATTTCCACAAGTAGCAACACGGGGCTAATGAGAGCACCTGTTGTCGCGCGTGAGTGACAGTAACACGAGAGGAAACACGCTTACCTGTCACGGCCGATGAGAGTTCGGAAATGACGTCAATTTATGTGTCATTCGAAATTTTTAACTGTTCTGGAGTATTTATTTTTTATTTTTATTTTATTTATTTATTATTATTATTATTTTTTTAAGGGGAACGTATGTATTTATTTTAAAGAGATGGTGAAGATTGTTGTTTATATTACTGTTGTTGTTTTGGGTTATTGTTTTTAAGATGTTTCGGGTTAAATCTGCTCTTTATATTATTGTTTTTTAGGATAAATTAAGGAATTTTTATAGTTAAGCTTTATGTGTTTTTATATTATTATTGTTGTTTTAAGTGAAGTGTAAATGTATTTATATTTTGTATTAAACATCCTGCATTTTATATTATTGTTGTTGTTGTATTAATTATAGTTTAAATGCATTTATTTTTGTATTAAACATCATGCGTTTTATATTGTTATTGTTGTTTTGATTATAGTTTCAATACATTTATTTTTGTATTAATCATAACTTTTTATAAAATTGTTGTGGCTGCCTTTTGGTTTACGCTCTTCTGTTGCTATATTTTTTTTATCTATTTTATGGTCTCGTCTTTTGGAGTTATGACTTCTCTCTCTCTTCCTGCTTTATCTGCTTTGCCTCTTCCTTCCTTTCTCTTGCTTTCCTCTCCTCTGTTGTTGCTGTTTTTTCTCTCTCTCTTCCCTCTTTATCTGTTTAGCCCCTTCCCTCCTTCCTTCCTCTCTCTTGCTTTCCTCTCTTCTGTTGCTGTGTTTTTAAAATCTATTTTATGGCCTCGTCGTTGGGAGTTCAGATCTCTCTCTCTCTCTCTCTCTCTCTCTTCCTTCTGCTTTGCCTCTTCCTTTTGCTTTGCCTCTTCCTTTCTTTCTCTTGCTTTCCTCTTTTTTGTTGCTGTTTTTTGTTTCTATTTTATGCCTTTGTATCTATTTTATCATCTCTCTCTCTCTCTTTCTTTTGTTTTTTGTCTATTTTAGGGCCTCGTGTTTGTGAGTTCTGATCTCTCTCTCTTCTTTATCTGTTTTGCCTCTTCCATCATCTCTCTCTTGCTTTCCTCTCTTCTGTTGCTGTTTTTTTTTAATCTATTTTAAGTCCTCGTCTTTGTTAGTTATCCTTTCTGTAAGTAGGAGAAGAGGAGAAGAGGGAGAGAAGGAGAGAGGGTGCGAGGGAAGAGGGAGAGGTGAGAGCGCAAGAGAAGTTGTCGGAATTTTGTGTCGAAATGTTGGAGATGTTTACGCTTTGCACGGCATTCATTGTTGGGTTTGGTAATTTACTCCCTTTTTTCTATTTACGAGAGAGAGAGAGAGAGAGAGAGAGAGAGAGAATGAGAGAGAGAATAAGAGAGGGAGAGAGAATCAGAGAGAGAGAGAAAGAGAGAACGAATGAGATCGTGTATGTATATCCATGCGTGCGTGATCGCGTAAATTCATGCTTGTCTGCATTTCAATCTCTTCATACCTTTGTGTTTCATTTTCTTTTTCTCTCTCTTTCTCTCCCTTCCTTCCTTCCTTCTTTATCAGCCTTGTCCCTTCCCATCCCTCTTATCTCTCGCTTTCCCTCCCCTCCTTCCTTCTTTATCTGCCTTGTCCCTTCCCATCCCTCCTCTCTTTCTTTCTCTCCCTTCCTTCTTTATCTTCTTTGCCCCTTCCCATCCCTCATATCTCTCGCTTTCCCTCTCCCCCTTCCTTCTTTATCTTCCTCTCCCTATCCCATCTCTCCTCTCTCTCGCTTCCCCTCTCCCCCTTCCTTCTATATCTTCCTCTCCCTTTCCCATGCCTCCTCTCTGTCGCTTTCCCTCACCCCCTTCCTTCTATATCTCACTATCCCTATCCCATTCCTCCTCCACCTTTGCTCTCCCTTTATACGTGTCGGATCGCCTCTCTCTCTTTCTCTCCCTTCCTTCTTTATCTTCCTCTCTTTATCCCATTCCTCCTCTCCCTCGCTTCCCCTCTCTCCCTTCCTTCTTTATCATCCTCTCCCTATCCCATCCCTCCTCTCCCTCGCGTTCCGTACGTGGCGGATCGCCTCTCTCTCTCTTTTTTATTTCCCTTGCCCCTTCCCTATCCCATATCTCTCCTCCCCTTTGCTTTGTCAGCCTTGTCCCTTCCCATCCCTCCTCTCCCTCGCTTCCCCTCTCCTCCTTCCTTCTATATCTTCCTCTCTTTATCCCATTCCTCCTCCTTGCTTTGTCAGCCTTGTCCCTTCCCATCCCTCCTCTCCCTCGCTTTCCATCTCCCCCTTCCTTCTTTATCTTCCTCTCTTTATCCCATTCCTCCTCTCCCTCGCTTCCCCTCTCTCCCTTCCTTCTTTATCATCCTCTCCCTATCCCATCCCTCCTCTCCCTCGCGTTCCTTTCCCCCCTTCCATCTTTATTTTCCTCTCCCTATCCCATTCCTCCTCCCCCTTGCTTTGTCAGCCTTGTCCCTTCCCATCCCTCCTATCTCTCGCTTTCCCCCTCCCCCTTCCTTCTTTATCTTCCTCTTCCTATCCCATCCCTCCTCCCCCTTTGCTCTCCCTTTATACGTGTCGGATCGCCTCTCTCTCTCTTTTTTATTTTCCTTGCCCCTTCCCATGCCTCCTCTCTCTCGCTTTCCCTCACCCCCTTCCTTCTATATCTCCCTATCCCTATCCCATTCCTCCTCCCCCTCGCTTTCCCCTCCCCCTGTCCTTCTTATCTCCCTCTCCCTATCCCATCTCTCCTCTCTCTCGCTTCCCCTCTCCGTCCTTCTATATCTTCCTCTCCCTATCCCATTCCTCCTCCCCCTTGCTTTGTCAGCCTTGTCCCTTCCCATCCCTCCTCTCCCTCGCTTTCCCTCTCCGTCCTTCTATATCTTCCTCTCCCTATCCCATTCCTCCTCCCCCTTTGCTCTCCCTTTATACGTGTCGGATCGCTCCTAAATTCACATGTTACGACACAAGTTGGGCCGCGTTTGAGATTTACGATAGGTCGCCTTACGGGAAGCGAAGTGAGTCGCGTCAGGTTCTCTCCTTATTAGCAAAGTGTCAGCAGCGTCAGCTTAACTTAGGCAGATGTCAGATTTATATATTTTTTGTGTTGTTTTTGTTTTTGTTGTTGTGTCTGGTTTTGTTGTTGTTGTTGTTATTGGTGGTAGTGGTGGTGCTGTTGCTGTTGTTATTGTTGTTGCCACTGCTGCTGCTGTTGTTGTTGTTGCTGCTGCTGCTGCTATTGTTGTTGTCGTTGTTGTTGTTGCTGCTGCAGCTGTTGTTGTTGCTATTGTTGTTGTTGCTATTGTTGTTGTTGTTGTTACTTCTATCCGAAATCCCACTATCGAGAGCTGGTTTCATTGCAACTACATAGAAGGTTCACACAATATTCGAACTTATTGCCTGCGCTAAAAGTTATGAATGGTTACAGTGTATTTTGAGGAAGTTCCTGTGTCGTTGTGGGTGTTGGCAGAGGCATCATATCAAAGGTCCTTTCACTGTATGTACTTTCCATCACATAGAAGGGAGTGTCTGTACACCACACAGAGTCGCTTGCTAGTGGATGAGGTGTGTGTTTGCGTGTGCGTGTGTGTGTGTTTGCGTGCGTGTTTGTGTGTGTGTGTGTGTTTGCGTGTGTGTGCGTGTGTGTGTGCGTATGTGTGTGTGTGTTTGTGTGTGTTTGCGTGTGTGTGTGTTTGCGTGTGTGTTTGCGTGTGTGTGCGTGTGTGTGTGCGTATGTGTGTGTGCGTATGTTTGCGTATATGTATGTATGTATGTACATGCATATATTTATAAACAAGACAGGGAGGGAAAAAAATGAATGAATTTGGGGCTTTTCTCTTTGCATTGGTGAGTATCGTCCTCATGAGCGTCGCGGCCACTTTATAAACGATTAACCCAAATTGTGAAGGATTAGCCAAGCCCCGGTAATGGCATCATGAATATTTCGCGATTCGGTAAATCTCCGGCTGAGTTTTTTTCCTTTCGGGCCGTTGGTGGGGTGGGGGGCGGGGGGGTGGGGGTGGGGGTTGGCATGCGTCGTAGGGGCGTGTATGGCTCGATGTGTATGTGTGTATTTGTGTATGTGTGTATGTATGTATGTATGTATGTATGTATGTCGTTTGTATTCCGGTTCTTCGGTTATTTATGTTATTTATGTTTGTATTCCGGTTCTTCGGTTTATATGACCTGTTCCCTTTTTTCCATACGTTTATCTTTCTACATTCGCATCGTCCGCATAAAGGCAACAGCAACATCATCAACAACAATAACAACAACAACAACAAACATACATTGTGCTCCGGAAAATTTGGGGAGTGGTTAGGAAAGGAGCACTGGATTGGTTATTTTTCTCTCTTTTTCTCTTTCTTTCTCCCCCCCTCCCTCTCTCTCTCTCTCTCTCTCTCTCTCTCTCTCTCTCTCTCTCTCTCTCTCTCTCTCTCTCTCTCTCTCTCTCTCTCTTTCTCTCTCCCTCTCTCCCTCACTTACTCTCTCTCTCTCTCTCCTTCCCTCCCATCCTCTCTCCCTCCCTCCACAGACACACATTATTTTATATTTTCGGATATAATACCTGGATAGAATCTTGAATTCCAGACAGGTGAATAGCAGGTGAATTTTAAATGACTAGCGAGCTATTTCGAGCAAGTTATTTCACAGGTGACGGCGCACTTACTGAAGCAGGTAGGCACATCATCATTATTCTTTAATTGAACGTATTAAATGGGGTAGTATGGCAGGTGACACTTATGGGGGGGGGGGGTTCTTCCCTGGGTTAATGGGGGCTGGAATGTATTGTACGTGACCGGGGTTGTACAAAGTTCCGTCTTGGTTCAGTTTTGTGATTGAGGCACGTTTTGTTAAGGAAGGAACGTCCATACACACTCGCGCGCGCAATTGTATGAATAGATGGATAGGGAGGGAAGGGAGGGAGGAGGAAGGTAGATAGATAGATAGAAACAAAGAAAGTAGATAGATAGATAGAAAGAAAGAAAGAAAGAAAGTCAGGTAGATATATGGATGATTAGATAGGTAGGTAGGAAGGTAGGTAGATAGATAGATAGTAAGTCAGATTGATATATGGAAAATTATGTGGTTAAATAGGTAAAGAGATATTTTGATGGATAGATTTATAGATAGATGGAGAGGTAGATAGATAGAAAGAAGGAGAGGTAGACGGGTCGTGGATGTTTGCGTCATAGTTATAGTTCGTGAATATTAGATTTGTTCTAGTTTAGAATGTATTTTATGTGTACTTTTATCTGATGCCATTGCTCATCACCAGGGAGGGTGGATGTGGGTCGGGTCGTATGGAAATCGACAGACAACGATACTGACTCTCTCTCTCTGTCTCTCTCTCTCTCTCTCTCTCTCTCTCTCTCTCTCTCTCTCTCTCTCTCTCTCTCTCTCTCTCTCTCTCTCTCTCTCTCTCTCTCTCTCTCTCATTCTCTCTTTCTCTCTCTCTCTCTCTCTCTCTCTCTCTCTCTCTCTCTCTCTCTCTCTCTCTCTCTCTCTCTCTCTCTCTCTCTCTCTCTCCCTCTCTCCCTCTCTCCCTCTCTCACTGTTATCCATAAACTGTGCTGGTTTTCCATTGCTGTTCTTTCGTAACTGAAAGCCAAGACGGAGAACTTGGTTTCGAATGTGAAAGGCTCCAGCAACAGCTATGACGTCAGTAAACTTTTTCTTTTATTTTTTTTCTCCTGATTTTGATTTATTTAATTTCTCCTCGATATTGGAGATGTATTCGTAGGCTCGGTGGCTTCGTCGTATTTGTCTTGTGTCCTAATCCTCTGCTTGACCTTTCACGTGAAGTGTTAATGGCTTATAAGGTTATAGACGGTTCTGAGAATCTGACGGGGGTGGGGGGTGGGGGGGGTCTTTCATGTGGGGGGGGGGTCAGGGGTCATCGAGGTCATACGAGGTTTAGACGTCCGTCGAGGTCGTACGAGATTCAGTCGTTGAGGTTCTTATTGGCTTCGTCGTCGAGGTCGTCTTAGGTTTAGTTGCTGAGATCCTTATTGGCTTAGTCATCGAGGTCCATGTAGTCGTCGAGGTCATCTTAGGCCTAGTCGTCGGACACCCAAAATCTTTCCGAGATCCAGACGTCCATGTGTCCCTAGTCTTGGACGTCGAGAACTCACGGGACTTCGATATCTTCTGAAATTAAGACGTCGATGCCACTTAAGTATTGGCCGTCGATGTCCTCTTCCTCGACTCGGGACGCCAGAGGCCTTCTTCCGTTCCTCGTTCAAGTATCGACTGTGTATGGAAAAACCTGCAGAGGGACGGGAAGGTAACAAGGGCCTCTTGTTGCGCCCGGGGGAAGCAGGGTCATAGGTACTAAAGCATATAAAGATAAAGAGGGTTGGAGTATGAGGTCGGGGTGTTAAGTATGGCGTGTTGGAGGGCAAGTGGTTCGATAAAGATCAAGGGGGAGGGTTGAAGGATCACGTGGGGTGGGCACCAGCGGACGGCAAGGGGTAGTGAGAAGAGGTACCAAGGACGGGTATGGGTTGAACAATGGTGTTGAAGGTGTTATAAGAGGGGCAAGAATGTACGAAAAGGAGGGGAGAAAAGACGGGTGAAAGCGGGGCGTAGGCGTCGGAGAGAATACGGAGGAGGTGGGGAGGCCATGCAGGGGGGAGAGGGGTGAGGGGGTTGGGGCGGGGGGGGGAGGTGAGAGGGAAGCTTTGGACTTAAGTGGGAAGTGAGTAACTTGGAGAGGAGGTTCTTGTGTTTTATTGGTATTTGAAGCATAGGGTGTGTGTGTGTGTAAGTGTGTGTGTGTGTCTGTGTGTCTGTCTGTCTGTCTATAATGTAACATAGCAAGAGCAAAAGAGGGTGGAAGACGCAGTAAGTTCAGCTTAGGGAAGAGAAGCAGTGAGAGAGAGAATAAGGTGTGAAGGGAGAGCGATGGGTTGGAGAAAGGGTGGAGAGAGAGGAAGAGAGACATAGGAAGAGGTAAAAGGCGGGATGAGAGGTGGAAGGGGGAGAGATTCATGTAAAGAGGCGGAGAGACAGACAGACAGAGAGAGACAGACAGACAGAGAGAGAGAGAGAAACAGAGAAAGACAGAGAGAGAGAAGAGTTGGTTAACCGGAGAAACTCCCCCAAGAGATCAGGTCACAGACTCATGCCACACTTGACTCCAGCTGCTCTCCGACCCGACCTACACTCCCCGCCCCCCCCCCTCCCCCTGCTTTGCGTCCAGAGAGCTCCGCCCTGATACCATTTCTTTGACCTCTTTGCCCTCACCCCCCTCCCTCCCTCCCTCCCTCCCTCCCTCCCTCCCTCCCTCCTCTCTCCTTTTTTTAAAATTGTGTTGCGGTTTTTTCTCGTATTTTTATTTTCTTGTTTTGTGGTTTGGTTCCTTGAGCATTGTATGTGTTTCTTTTCTTTCTTTTCGGTTCATTCTCTCTTTCTTTCTCTCTCTCTCTCTCTCATTCTCTCTCTCTCTCTCTCTCTCTCTCTCTCTCTCTCTCTCTCTCTCTCTCTCTCTCTCTCTCTCTCTCTCTCTCTCTCTCTCTCTCTCTCTCTCTCTCACTTCCTGCTATCTCCACTTACCTTACCTTCCTCTCCTCCTCCATTCCCCTTACCTTCTATTT
>NC_091549.1:8795414-8797914 GCF_042767895.1 Penaeus vannamei
AACTGACAGGCATCCTTCTTCCCCTTGACGAGAATGAGGCGTGTGTCACAGCTATCGGCGTGCTGTTGCCATGCTGTTGCCATGCTGTTGCCATGCTGTTACCGGGTTCATTAACTTCTCATGTGTGTATTGGCGGGAAGTTTGGCATTTTTCGCGGCAGTAAGGGTGAAGTTATACGTTGGTGTTTAAAATAGGGAGGAAGAAGAGGAGGAGGAGGAGAATAAGGAGAATTAGAAGAATGCGAAAGAGGAGGAGAAGGAGGAGGAGGAGGAGAAGTAGAATTAGAAGAAAACGAAAAAGGAGAAGGAGGAAGAGGAGGAGAAGTAGAAGAAGAAGAAGAAGTAGAAGTAGAAGAAAACGAAAGAGGAGGAGAAGGAGGAGGAGAAGAAGAGGTAGAATTAGAAGAAAACGAAAGAGGAGGAGGAGGAGAAGTAGAATTAGAAGAAAGCGGAAGAGGAGGAAGAGGAGAAGAAGTAGAATTAAAAAAAGACGAAAGAGGAGGAGGAGGAGAAGAAAGCGAAAGAGGAGGAGGAGGAGAAGTAGAATTAGAAGAAAACGAAAGAGGAGGAGGAGAAAAAGAAGAATAAGGAAAAGGGAGAGGAAACAGCAGAATCAAAATCAGAAAGAGAGACGTAGATGTAGAGGAAGGAGGATAAGAGGGAGATCGAGAAGATGTTGGAAACGGATAAGGTGAAGGAGAAGAGAGATAGGGAGAGAGGGGAAATGGAGAAGGCAAAAGAAAAGGAAAAGAGAGAGATAGAGAGATAGATAGATAGATAGAGAAAGAAAAGCGAGAAGATAGAGAAAGATCACTCCAGACAAAGACAGTCAGAGAGCGAGAGAGAGTGAAGAGAAAACAGATTTATGTGAAGACAAAGAGAGAAAGGAAAAAAACACAAAGAAAAGATCAAATGATTAAAAAGAGAAGGTGGGGGGGGAAGGAAAGAGTGAGAAGAAAGAGGGGTGGAGTGGGAGGGGAGGGGGAGGGGGGATGGCACGCGATCGGATGGGGTGGGTGCGTGGGGAGGGGAGAGGGGGGAGGGGGGAGGGGGGGGCATCGGCTTTCTCCGCTCTCCGAATGTTTCACGGGGGACTTTCTCCCGTTTTCCCCTCCTGTTCATGCACCTGTTCGGAAAGGTAATGACTGAAGTTCTCTCTCTCTCTCTCTCGCGTTTGTTGTGTTGCGAGGTGCCGTGGTCCCCCCCCCCCTCTAAACCCCTTTCCCTTTTCCCTTTTCCCTTTTCTTTCCCCTCTCCTTTCCTTTCCCCTTCCCCCGAGGTACCGTGGTTCCTCGGTCTCTCTCCCCCACCACCGCTTCCTCTTTCTCCTTCCTTTCCCCTTCAATTCTCAACTCCCTTCCCCCTTCCCTTTCCTCTTTCCCTCCCCCTTCCCCCCTCTCTTTCCCCTTCCCCCTCTTCCTCCTCCCCTTCCCCCTCCCTTTCCCTTTCCCCCTCCCCCTTTCCTTTTTCCCTCACTTTCCCTTTCCCCCTCCCCTCCCTTCCTCCTTCTTACTCCTTCCTTTGTAAACTCCAGTATTTTTGGCAGGAAGAAAGTTTTTTTTTTTTTGGGGGGGGGGGAGGGGGATAGCAGGAAGAAATGTTGCCGGGGAATGATTCGCAGACCACGTCACTGCTTGGGCTAATTTTGATCTCTCTCTCTCTCTCTCTCTCTCTCTCTCTCTCTCTCTCTCTCTCTCTCTCTCTCTCTCTCTCTCTCTCTCTCTCTCTCTCTCTCTCTCTCAGTGGTGGCTTTGTTTAAACAAATTGGCAACGCCTGACCTTGCACAGTTTTGATTTTTTTATGAGTGGTGTTAGAGTCTATTGTGACTGTGGTGTTTGCATGTTAAAAAGTGGCCTGGGCTATAGATTAGATTATTGCGTTTTTCATAATTAGTTTATTTTTCTGAATGATATATATTTATATATATATATATATTATATATTATATATATATATATATATATATATATATATATATTCACATATTTATATAAATGCATGTGTATGTGTATGTGTAAGTGTGTGCATGTATGTATATGCATATGTATGAGTGTATGTATGTATGTATATGCGTATTATATGTATGAATGTGTGTGTATATATATATTTGTGTGTGTGTGTGTGTGTGTGTGTGCGTGTGTGCGTGTGTGCGTGATTTGCATAAACGAAAGATGTCTCAGAGATTGCGTCAACAAGATGGCTTCCGGATTCCGCCGCAGAAGGCTTTCTCTCTCTCCGTCTCTGCGAATAAAACAACAGTCCGAGGTTTGAGATCAGAATCCCCCAGCCCCACCCCGCCCCCCGCCCCGCCCCCCTTCCTCCCCCGCCCCCGCCCCCCTTCCTCCCCGGGGGGTTAAGAGGCAGAGGTCAGTCTTGCCTGACGGCTCGTGTTGCTCCCTGCTCGTAAACTCCCAGTTAACATTCAAACCGTGCCTGCTATTTCTCGGGTCCGTTGGCTGCGTGGACGGGCGCGCGCACACACATACACACACGCACACACA
>NC_091549.1:8810414-8815414 GCF_042767895.1 Penaeus vannamei
ATGCTGTGAGAAGGGGGGTTTGATTTGTGCGTTTGCGTGGTGTCATCATCATCGTCATCATCACCACCACCACCATTATCATCACCACCACCACCATCATCATCACCACCACCACCACCACCACCACCACCACCACCACCACCACCATTATCATCACCACCACCACCACCATTATCATTATCACCACCACCACCATTATCATCATCACCACCACCACCACTATCATCATCACCACCACCACTATCATCACCACCACCACCACTATCATCACCACCACCAATATAATCACCACCATCATCACTACCATCAACACCACCACCACCAATATCATCACCACCACCATTACCATCATCACCACCACCACCAATATCATCACCACCATCATTACCATCATCACCACCATCACCACCACCACCACTATCGTCACCATCACGACCATCATCATCACCACCACCACCACCATCACCACCACCACCACCACCATTATCATCATCACCACCACCACCATTATCATCATCACCACCACCACCACTATCATCATCACCACCACCACCACTATCATCACCACCACCACCACTATCATCACCACCACCACCACCATTATCATCATCACCACCACCACCACCACCATTATCATCATCACCACCACCATCATTATCATCATCAATGATCACCACCACCATCATCATTAATCATTATCACCACCACCATTATCATCACCACCACCATAATCATCACCACCACCACAACCACCATCATCATTAAACATCACCATCACCACCACCACCATTATCATCACCACCACCACCACCGTCATCATCATCACCACCACCACTATCATCACCACCACCACCATCATCATCACCACCAACACCATCATCATCACCACCACCACCATTATCATCATCACCACCACCACCATTATCATCATCACCACCACCACCATTATCATCATCACCACCACCACCATCATCACCACCACCACCACCATTATCATCATCACCACCACCACCATTATCATCATCACCACCACCACCACCACCATCATCACCACCACCACCACTATTATCATCATCACCACCACTACTATCATCATCATCACCACCACCACCATTATCATCATCACCACCACTACCACCATTATCATCATCACCACCGCCACCACCACCACCACCATTATCATCATCACCACCATTATCATCACAATCATCACCAATCCTCATTTATATGTTTACACAAGTTTATGAATGTACGTATCTCTTTGTGTACGTAAATGTTGCGACCCTGATATTCTCTATTTCCGTCGACGTCAATAAGTACACACAAAGAGTGACGTGGGCGCGAGTAGGTGGGCGTGCGTCGGCGTGGGCGTGCGGGCGGTTGTTGGCAGCGGCGAAGTGGGGATATGACTTCCATGTCGAGAATGTGTTATTGTAGCATCGTTTTTTTATGGTGTTTTGTGGTGATGGGGGGGGGGGTTAGGATGGTGATGGTGGTTGTAGCATTATTTTTATGGTGTTTTGTGATGATGGGGGGTGTGTTAGGAGGGTGATGGTGGTTGTAGCATTATTTTTATGGTGTTTTGTGATGATGGGGGGGTGTTAGGAGGGTGATGGTGGTTGTAGCATTATTTTTATGGTGTTTTGTGATGATGGGGGTGTGTTTGATTGGCGATGGTGGTTGTAGCATCATTTTTATGGTGTTATGTGGTGATGGGGGGGTGTTAGGATGTGTTAGGATGGTGATGGTGGTTGTAGCATTAGTTTTTATGGTGTTATGTGGTGATGGGGGTGTGCTAGGATGGTAATGGTGGTTGTAGCATCATTTTTATGGTGTTATGTGGTGATGGGGAGGGTGTTCGGATGTGTTAGAATGGTGAATATGGTTGTACCATTATTTTTATGGTGTTTTCTGGTGACGGGGGTGTGCTAGGATGGTAATGGTGGTTGTAGCATCATTTTTATGGTGTTATGTGGTGATGAGGGTGTGTTAGGATGCGTTAGAATGGTGAATGTGGTTGTACCATTATTTTTATGGTGTTTTCTGGTGATGGGGGTGTGTTAGGATGTGTTAGGATGGCAATGGTGGTTGTAGCATAATTTTTATGGTGTTTTCTGGTGATGGGGTGTGTGTAAGGATGTGTTAGGACGGCGACGGTGGTTGTACCATTATTTTTATGGTGTTTTCTGGTGACAGGGGTGTGTTAGGATGGGGAATATGCTTGTACCATTATTTTTTATGGTGTTTTCTGGTGACGGGGTGTTAGGATGCGTTAGAATGGTGAATGTGGTGTTATCTGGTGATGGGGTGTGTGTTAGGATGTGTTAGGACGGCGACGGTGGTGTTAGACGATGCGACGATGTATGGAGGGAGTGGCAGACGGCAGAGCATACATCTTGCGTAAGTCCTGCCGTCGGCACACCTGCGCCCTTTGGCAGGGTGCCAGGGCGCTCGCAGTTAACCTTGAAAAACTGCGGCGTGGCCTCCTGTGCTTGGTGGGGGGAGGGAGGGAGGGGGTGGGGGAGTGGGGGTGGAGGGGAGGGGGGGAGCCACTTGTGCATGGATTGTTGTTGTTTGTCCCCCCCACCCCCTCCCCCACCCTCCACCCCCGTTTCCTCTTGCCCTTGACTCCTTCCCCTCACTCTCTTTGCTTCCCCTCCCTGAACTGATTCTCTTTCTCTCCTTCTTTTCCTTTTCCCTCCACTCCCCTTCCCTCTCCTCCCTCCCTCCCCCTCTCCTCGCTCTCTATTCCCTTCCCTTCTCCTCCATTCCCCTCTTTCTCTCCCCCCCTCCCTTCTCCTCGTCTTCCTTCCTCTCCCCTCACACTCTCCTCCCCTCCCTCTCTCCCCCCTCATCTCCTCTTACTCTCTCCCACGCCCTCCCCTCACTCCCTTCCCCTCCTGACTCCATACCCCTCACTCTCTCCCCTTCTCCGCACTCTCCCCCCCCCCACACTCTCTCCCACGCCCCACACTCCCTCCCCTCCCCTCACACTCTCCCCCCCTCCCCCCTTCCCCTCACTCCCTCCCCTTCCCCTCACTCTCCCCCTCCCCTCGCTCTCTCCCACGCCCCTCTGCAACATGCTATGGTCATGATGATAGAGAATGATTATGCATGAACATTGAGCAAAGTAAGGGGAGGGGGGCGAGGGGAGGGGGGAGGGGGAGGGGGCCAAGGGTAGGGGGGGGATATCAAGGATAAGCGAGTCGTCACCTCGAGGGTCATCCGAAGAAGGGAGGGGGGAAGGGAGGGGGGGAAGGGGAGGAGAGGGGAAGGGAGGGGGAGGAGAGGGGGAAGGAAGGGGGAGGAAAGGAGAAGGGAAGGAGAGGGGAGGGGGAGGGGATTGGAAGGGAAGGGGGAGGGAGGGGGAAGATGGGAGGGAGGAGAGGGAAGGGAGGAGAGGGGAGGGAAGGGAAGGAGAGGAGGGAGGAGAGCGGAAGGGAAGGGGAAGGGAGGGGAAGGGGGCAGGGGAGGAGAGGGGAATAAGGCAACAGAGATGGACCCAGACAACGATGCGTTTGAGGTTATGATGAGTGTGTGTGTGTGTGTGTGTGTGTGTGTGTGTGTGTGTGTGTGTGTGTGTGTGTGTGTGTGTGTGTGTGTGTGTGTGTGTGTGTGTGTGTGTGTACACCTTTGTTTATGTGCGTGTGGGCGTATGTTTCTGTGTGTAAGATTATATGTGTGTGTACGTACGTTTATGTGTGCGTGGGTTTATGTGCGCGTGTAGGTATGTTTATATGCGTGTGCCCATATGTTTATGAACGTGTGTGCGTATGTCTATGTGCATGTGTGCGTATGTTTATGTGCGTGTGTGCGTATGTTTATGTTCGTGTGCGCGTATGTATCTGTACGTGTGTGCATATGTTTATATACGTGTGTGCACTTGTTTACGACGTGTATGTTTATATACGTGTGTGCACTTGTTTACGACGTGTATGTTCCTGTACGTGTGTGCGTACGTGTCTGTACGTGTCGAGCCTGTATGTCTGGGTTTTCTTGCACCCTGGAGACATGACAGGGGGAGGAAGGGGGGAGGGGGGAGGGCGAGAGACGAGAAGATGGCAACGCGGCTCGTAAATTGATGGCACCATTAATGGAACGGAAAACGATAATTAAATTTTCTTGCAGGTAGAGACAGCAGGCGGAGGAGGAGGAGGAGGAGGAGGGCGAAGGAGGGAGGGGAGGGGGAAAGGCGCCCGGAAGGGGGTGAAGGAGGGGAGTGGGCAGAGGAATTGAGGACGGGGAAGGGGAAGAAGAGTGACAGAAGTGGAGGTGGGAATTGGGAAAGAGGAAAATGGAGTGATGGGAAGTGGGATGGGGAATTAGAGTGGGAATTGGGGAATGGGAGAAGAAGAGTGGGAATCGGGTGGGAATTAACAGAGAGTGGGATTGGGGATTGGGGAAGGGGGAGATGGAGTAAAGGGAAGTGTGAGTGGGAATTGGGGAAGGAAAAAGGTTGCGGAGAGTGTTGGGGGCCGGATATGGGAATAGGGAAACGAAAGAAGAGAAGAATGGAATTGATAATGGTGCAGAAGAATAGTAGAGGAGCGACGGGAATGGGAAAGAGAGAGAGAGGGAAAAGAAGAAAATCATAGAACGTGGGAATGGGAGAGAGAGAGAGGGAAAGAAGAAAATCATAGAAACTGGGAATGGGAGAGAGGAAAATAAGACAGACGGGGAGTGAGTAAAGAAAATAGAATGATGGAGGCGTGGGAATGGAGAAAGGGAAAAGAAGGTTGACGGAGAGTGGAGTAAAGGGAAAAGGATGATATTGACTGAGAAAGGGAATGAGAAAGGGGAAGGAAGGCTCATTAGGAGAGGGGGAGGGGAAGGGTGACAGGGAGTGGGAGTGGGGGAGGGAGGGAGAAGACGGGGAGTGGGGAAGAGGGAAGGAGAAGACGGGGAGTGGGAAGGGGGAAGGAGAAGGAGAACGGGGAGTGGGGAAGAGGGAAGGAGAACGAAAACGGGGAATAGGGAAGGGAAAAGCAGAAGAAAAACGG
>NC_091549.1:8820414-8827914 GCF_042767895.1 Penaeus vannamei
AGGGTGGAGGTGAGGGTAAGGGAGAGTGAGAGTGGAAGTCTAAGTCTGAGTCTAAGTGTGTGTGTGTGTGTGTGTGTGTGTGTGTGTGTGTGTGTGTGTGTGTGTGTGTGTGTGTGTGTGTGTGTATGTATGAGAGAGAGAGAGAGAGAGAGAGAGAGAGAGAGAGAGAGAGAGAGAGAGAGAGAGACAGATAGATAGACAGAGAGACAGAGAGAGAGAGAGACAGAGAGAAACAAACAAACAAACAGTTCATGGTTCGTGCAGAGAACCTTCTATTTTCAGAGTCTCCTGGGGAAAGGGAGACAGACACACACACACACAGAGAGAGAGAGAGAGAGAGAGAGAGAGAGAGAGAGAGAGAGAGAGAGAGAGAGAGAGAGAGAGAGAGAGAGAGAAAGATAGAGAGAGAGAGAGAGAGAGAGAGAGGGAGGGAGGGGGGGAGGGAGAAAGAGAGAGAGAGAGGGAGGGAGAAACAGAGAGAGAGAGGGAGGGAGAAAAAGAAACAGAAACAGAAAGAAACAAAGAAAGAGAGAGAGAGAAACAGAGAGAGATCAAGAAGGAGAGAGAAAAAAACGTGAACAAAATGACCTCTCTTTCAGACGCCGACGGTGCTCGGTGTGTTGACCTTTGCTCGCTCTTCCTTCTTCTCGGATTCCTATTCCTTCGTCACTTTGTCTCTTTATGCAAATGAGTTGCCTTTTTTACTTGTTTTGTTGTTGTCACATTCGACTCTTCTGGCTTCTTGTTTTGATTCTCTCTCTCTCTCTCTCTCTCTCAAGCGCCCTTTTCTCTCTCTGTCCGTCTCTCTATCTCTTTTCTCTCTGTTTCTGTTTCTCTCTCTCTCTCTCTTCTTCCTCACCCCTCCCCTCCCGCTCTCCCTCCTTCAACCCCTCCCCCTTCCTCTCCTTCCATCTCCCCACCCCTCCCCTTCCTCCCCCTCTCCTTCCTTCCCGCTCCTCTCCCCTCCCCTTCCCTACCTATTCTTAATTTTGATTCCCCCTTTTCAAATAAACCGCGTAAACAAGGGTGCTTACGTAGCCTCTCCCCCCCACCCCCCCACTCCCCACCCCCCTTGACCTTCGCAGCCAGGTGTTCTGTAATAATTTTGGGAAGCTTAGTCCTTGGAAACGGGGGCTTGTTTTTTTTTTTTTTCTCTCTCTCTCTCTCTTCCTTTTTTCAGACGGTAAGAGTGAGGTAAATGTGCGAACGTTTAAAGAAAGAGGAACGAAGAGCATTTTTTGCTCGTTATTTCGTCTTTTTTTCTTATTCTTATTCTTGTTTTTTTTTCGTTTTTTTTTTTCGTCTTTCGCTAATGGTTTGTGTATGAGAGGAGGAGGGAGGAAGGGGGAGGGAGATGGAGGGTGTGTGGTGGGGAGAGGGAGGGAAAAGGAGAAGAAATAGGGGAAGGGAGAAAGGGAGAAGAGGAAGAGGAGAAGGGGAGAACAGGGAGATAAGTAAGAGAGTGAAGGAAGGGAGAAGTGGAGAGAGGAGAAGAAAAAGGGGAAGGGGGAGAAAGAGGAGAAGAGGAAGTAGGAGAGGAGATAGGTAGGAGAGGAGGAGGAGAAGGGAAAGGGGAGACAGCAGGTAGGAAAGACAAGAAAGAAAGAGGTAGAAAGGGACTACAAAGAAATGAGAAAGAAGAAATAGGGAGGTGGAGAAGGGGCGAAAGGGTAGGGGGAGGAACGTGGAAGAGGAAAGGAAGGGGGAGATGGAACGGGAGGAGATGGGAAGGGGGAAGAAGGGCAGCAGAGGTAAGAAAGTGAAGGGAGAAGGGAAAAGAGAGAGAAAGGGAAGAAGAGGGTGAGGTGGAGAGGGAGGAGAGGAGCGGAAAACAGGCCCGGGGTGTATACAAGCTTCAGATTCAGCCAAGGTTGTGTGGGATAAAGGTAAACACTCAGTGAGAAGTGTACCTCCTTCAAGGCCGCCCGCTCTGTGCCTCTCAGTGCCGTTCTGTGGCCGATCGAGAGCCCAGAGAAGGAGGGAGCGAGGTCCTGAGGCCGATCTGGAGCCCATAGGAGGAGGGAGCGAGGTTCTGAGGCTGATCTCAGGAGGGAGCGAGGACCTGAGGTCGATCTGGAGCCCAGAGGAGGAGGGAGCGAGATCCTGAGGTCGATCTGGAGCCCATAGGAGGAGGGAGCGAAGACCGAGGCTGATATAGAGCCCAGAAGAGGAGGGAGCGAGGTTCTGAGGCCGATCTGGAGCCCAGGGAGGAGGGAGCGAAGACCGAGGCCGATCTGGAGCCCAGAGGAGAGGGGAGCGAGGTCCTAAGGTCGATCTGGAGCTCATAGGAGGAGGGAGCGAGGTTCTGAGGCTGATCTCAGGAGGGAGCGAGGACCTAAGACCGATCTGGAGCCCAGGGAGGAGGGAGCGAAGACCTGTGGTGGTTGACTGGCCTGGCTGGAGGCTGGGGCGGCACTGCAGCTCATTTCTTGGAATATTTTTTTTGTGCTTAGTGGGTTAGGTAGCATTGAGATGAATGTTCAGACGCGTTCTCACTCGTTCATTTATTCATTCACTCGCTCATTCTTACTTATGCACTCACTCTCATTCATACACGCGTTCACTCACTTATGCACTCACTCTCATTCACACATGCGTTCACTCACTTATGCACTCATTCACACATGCACTCACTCACTCACTCATTCACTTACTTACTCACTCACTCACTGGCTCACTTCCTCACTCACTCACTTCCTCATTCAATCACTTACTCACTAACTCACTCACTCACTCACACCTGCACACACAGGAGGACATATACATGAGTGTGTTTACGCACGTGTGTATATGCGTCTGTATGTTTATTTGTTAGTATATGGGCAAATGTACCTTGTCGTTTTACGTAATATTATTTGTATTTGTCTGTAATCGTCTAGCGTGCACTTTGTTGTAAATAAATTGCCAATACGTAAATTCTATCTCTTGGGGTTTAATTCGCTGTAAACCTTATTTGCATTCGAGTCAGCATGTCCGACAACGTGCATTTCGTTGTAACCAAGTTGTCAGTACGCGAATTTCATCTCTTAGGGGTTAACGCGACGTTGCGAATTCCTTCCCATTCCTTCGTAGCGGCGTCGGGGCATGCACTCTAGTCATACGAAGCGCCGAAGGATCCGACCGACACCCGACCGACACCCGACGGGCATCCACTCTCCGCTCTGACGAAGTTCCCGACCGACACCCAACTGGCCTGCGCTCTCCTCCCCGCCGAAGTTCCCGACCGACACCCGAACGGCATTCGCTCTCCTCTCTGCCAAAGGATCCGACCGACACCCGACCGGCATCCGCTCTCCTCTCTGCCAAAGGATCCGACCGACACCCGACCGGCATCCGCTCTCCTCCTTGCCGAAGGATCCGACCGACAACCGACCGGCATCCGCTCTCCTCCTTGCCGAAGGATCCGACCGACAACCGACCGGCATCCGCTCTCCTCCTTGCCGAAGGATCCGACCGACAACCGACCGGCATTCGCTCTCCTCTCTGCCAAAGGATCCGACCGACACCCGACCGACACCCGACCGGCCTGCGCTCCCCTTCCCGACGCCGAGGTCCACGTGCGTTACCGTTGTTGACGAGCCTTTACGGTCGGAGCAGGAAGGAGAATAACAAAGTTCAAGGTTGGGTGAATTATGCAAAAGGTCATAGGGAATGTCACCTTCCGAGCATTGCGTTTCGGCGTGCGTGCTTTGCGTTCCTGTCGTTCTCTCTCTCTCTCCTTTCTTTCTTTCTTTCTTTCTTTCTTTCTTTCTTTCTCTTTCTCTTTCTCTTTCTCTTTCTCTTTCTCTTTCTCTTTCTCTTTCTCTTTCTCTTTCTCTCTCTCTCTCTCTCTCTCTCTCTCTCTCTCTCTCTCTCTCTCTCTCTCTCTCTCTCTCTCTCTCTCTCTCTCTCTCTCTCTCTCTTTCTCTCTCTCTCTTTCTCTCTTTTTCCTTCCCTTTTGTTCTATTACCCCCTCCTTCTCTCGGTTCCTTTGTCTCTTGAGTCTTACTCTTTCTTCCCTCGCTTTTCTTATTCACTTCTGCCTTTCTTCTCTTTCTCTCCCTCCTTTCGCCCCTTCTCCTCTCCTCATCCCCTCCTTCCTTACCACGGTGCGTGTGTAGAGAGGAGAGAAGGAGAGAGGAGAGGGGCAGGGATGAGGGAAATGGAGAAGGAAGAGGGAGAGAGGAGAGGGGCAGGAAGGAGGGAGAGGGAGAGGGAGAGGGAGAGGGAGCGGGAGCGGGTGAGGGGAGGGGAGGGCGAAAGAGAGGGGAGAGGGAGATGGAGAAGAAGAAGAGGGCAGAGGAAGCGGATGAGAGGAGTGTAAGGGTGAGAGAGAGAGGGGGAGAGAGGGGGGGGGGAGGGACTACATGCGTGCGTCGCTCATCCTCGCGCATTAATCTGGAATAAGGATATGTCGCTCCTTAACTCGGTAATTGTGCCTGGACCCCTGATTTTCACGGAATTAGTTAAATGGCGGCGAAGGTTCCGAGAATTAAGAGTAAAAAAGAGAGAGAGAGAAAAAAAAAGAGAGAAAATCAGTTTCATGCTGTCGAACGGTTTAAACATTTAAGCAGTTAACTGTTGAAAGGGTGGATGGAGCGAGGGGGTGAGAGGGAGGGTGGAGGGAGAGAAGGAAGGGAGGGGAGGAGGAGGAAGAGGAAGAGTGGCGGGAGGGAGAGAGAGGGAAAAGGATGGATAGAAAGAGAGATGGGGGGGGAATAGGAGAGACAGAGACAGAAAGGCAGAGTGAAAAGAGAGTGGGAAACAGGAAGAAAGTAAAAGAGAGACAGGCAGACTAACAGACAAACAAAACAGAGACACAGACAGACAGAAACAGAAACAGAGACACAGACAGACAGAAACAGAGACACAGACAGACAGAAACAGAAACAGAGACACAGACAGACAGAAACAGAGCAGTAGAAATCAAACAAAGGCTGCCGGACGAGGACCAGTCGAAACCTCCGGTCTCAATATTTCATTCCTCAAGTCCCTTCGTCTCACGTCCCTCCGCCTTTCGTCCCTTCGTCTTACGTCCCTTCGTCTCACGTCCCTCCGCCTTTCGTCCCTTCGTCTTACGTCCCTTCGTCTTACGTCCCTCCGTCTTACGTCCCCTCGCCTTACGTTCCTCCCCCTTTCGTCCCTCCGCCTTACGTCCCTCCGCCTTACGTCCCTCCGCCTTACGTCCCTCCCCCTTTCGTCCCTCCCCCTTACGTCCCCTCCTCCTTACGTCCCCCCGCCTTACGTCCCTCCACCTTACGTCCCTTCGTCTCACGTCCCTCCCCCTTTCGTCCCTCCCCCTTACGTCCCTTCGTCCTACGTCCCTTCGTCCTACGTCCCTTCGTCCTACATCCCTCCACCTTACGTCCCTCCCCCTTTCGTCCCTCCACCTTACGTCCCTCCTCCGCCTTACGTCCCTTCCTCCTTTCGTCCCTTCCCCCTTTCGTCCCCCCCCCTTACGTCCCTCCCCCTTACGTCCCTTCCGCCTTTCGTCCCTCACCCTTACGTCCCTCCGTCTTACGTCCCTTCCCCCTTTCGTCCCTCCGCCTTACGTCCGCGATGAGCCCTCGGGAGAAAAAAAAAAAAAAAACGTGAACGGCCCTTTCATCTTGTAGGAACAACTGCGCTTGTCGAGTTTCTGCGGAGGAGGATCGGGAGTTCCTCGGGGCTGCGGTTCCTCTTGCTCCCTCGGGTTGTTGGGGGGGAGGGGGAGGGGGGGGTCTTGCGTCGCTTTTAGGTGTTTTCTTTTTTTTTTGTTTTCGTGTTTATATATGGATGTGTGTGTGTGTGTGTGTGTGTGCGTGTGTGTGTGTGTGTGTGTGTGTGTGTGTGTGTGTGTGTATGTGTATGTATGTGTATATGTATAAATATGTAATTTTTTGTATATGTTTCACACACACACACACACACACACACACACACACACACACACACACACACACACACACACACACACATCATACTCCTACATGAGGGGCCACATAGAGTATGAGGGCATTAAGGGTATGAGGGCGTGATAATATGAGGCCTTGAGATGCACGAAGGTGTAGGGCATATGGAAGGGTAAGAGGAGGGGGGGGAAGGGGAGGGAAGGGGTATTATCAAGAGGGTGTTGGTCAGTCCTTTGGTGTGGTTGGCAGAGAGCCAGTTGGAGGTGCCAATTAGGTGCCAAGCAGGTGTCAGTAAGAGCCTGTGCCGGAGGTGTAAGTGCGATGGTTTGTGTCGATTTTTTTTCCTTATACTTCATCTTTTTTCTTCTTTTCTTTCTTCTTCTTCTCTCTTCCTCGTCCTCTTCTTCTTCTCTCTCTTCCTCGTCCTCTTCTTCTTCATCATCTATCTCCTCTTCTCCTTCTTCCTCTTCCTCCTTTTCTCCTTCTTCCTCCTCTTCTCTCTCTTCCTCGTCCTCTTCTTCTTCATCTTCTTTCTCCTCTTCTCCTCCTTCCTCTTCCCCCTTTTTTTTTCTTCTTCACCTTCTTCTCAATTATCAGGTGACATACTCTGCTTATCCTTGCATAAATTGGACATTTTTCTGTGAGCCAAATAGGGTTTTGAAGCAATCAGACATTTTTTTTATTGTGATTTTCCCTTCAGAAGCAAGATCATTTGATTTTTAAGATCTTTATCCTCTTTCGATTAATAATGAAAATTTTCGTTTTTATTTGGCATTGTTTTTTCTTCTTCGTTGTCTTCATCTGCTTCTGTGTCTGCTCCTTTTCTATTTCTTCTTCTGATTCTACTGTTTCTTCGTTTTCTTTCTCCTTCGCTTCCTCTTGTACTTTTTCTCCTTCTTCTTCCTCCCTTCTTCCCTCCCTCCCTCCCTCCCTCTCCCCTTCTCCCCCTCTCCCTCCCGCTCTCTCTCTTCCTCTCCCTCCCCTTCTCCCCCTCTCTCCCTCTCCCTCCCTCCCTCCCTCCCTCCTTCCTTCCTTCCTTCCCTCCCTCCCTCTTTCTCTCTCTCTCTCTCTCTCCCTGCAAATAGATTTTTTTATGTTCAGTTTCATTAACCTGTTTACAATGCGACCTTCTGTTGGTCTGGAATGAGTCGATCCCTCTTAGATGGCCCTGTCAATTTCATATACATTGTTGGCCATTGTGTGTGTGTGTGTGTGTGTGTGTGTGTGTGTGTGTGTGTGTGTTTGTGTGTGTGTGTGTCGTGTGTATGTTTGTATCTGTGTTTGTGTATGTGTGCGTGTACGTGCCTGGTTGTGTATGTTTGTATCTGTGTGTGTGTGTGTTTGTGTGCCTGTTTGTGTATGTTTCTATATATGTATGTGTGTGTGTGTGCCTGTTTGTGTATGTTTCTATATATGTATGTGTGTGTGTGTGCCTGTTTGTGGATCTGTGTATGTTTCAATCTGTGTGTGCCTGTCTGTGTATGTGTGTATATTTCTATCTGTATCTGTCTGTGTTCATATCTGTGTTTGTGTGCGTGTGTGCGTTTGTTTGAGAATTCGTGTGTGTGTGTGTGTTTTTTTTTTTTTTTTTACGAACTCCCTCTCACCTCGGTTCTGTGGTGTAATGAGG
>NC_091549.1:8835414-8842914 GCF_042767895.1 Penaeus vannamei
CTTCGTTTCTCCATTGGCTTCTCCGCCACGAGGGTCCCGGAGCGAAAGGAACACCGAAGGGAAAAGGACGATAAAAACACACGAATATGCCATCTTTTTGTTTTCTCCATCTTCCCTTCTTCTTATTCTATGGTCGTGTCGTTTCTTAGTCTTCCCTTCTTCGTTGCGTTCTCCATCTTCCCTTCTTCTTATACTATTCTCGTTTCTTCTTCTTCCCTTCTTCGTTGCGTTCTCCATCTTCCCTTCTTCTTATACTATTCTCGTTTCTTCTTCTTCCCCTCCTTCGTTGCGTTCTCCATCTTCCCTTCTTATACTATTCTCGTTTCTTCTTCTTCCCTTCTTCGTTGCGTTCCTCATGCCACTTGTTCGACGTGAATTCCACGCGGAACGAAAAGCGACGAAGAAGGATTTTTTTCCGGCTTTTCACTTCCATTCCGACGGCGTGTTTCGTGGAGGGCATTTGGTTTCCTTCCGTCTCTGCTTCCCCGTTCTCGTTGTCTCTTCCCTTTATCATCTTCCCCTTCTGTCTCTTCCCTTTTTATCGTCTTCCCCTTCTGTCTCTTCCCCTCTTTATCGTCCTTCCCTTCTGTCTCTTCTTCTTTTTATCATCTTCCCCTTCTGTCTCTTCCCCTCTTTATCGCCTTCCCCTTCTGTCTCTTCCCTTTTCATCATCTTCCCCTTCTGTCTCTTCCCTTTTTATCGTCTTCCCCTTCTGTCTCTTTCCCTTTTTATCTTCCCTGTCTATCATCTTCCCCTCTCTGTCACCTCCCCCTTCTGTCTCTTCTCTTTATCATCCCTTCT
Source organism: Penaeus vannamei (assembly GCF_042767895.1). Classification (NCBI taxonomy): domain Eukaryota; kingdom Metazoa; phylum Arthropoda; class Malacostraca; order Decapoda; family Penaeidae; genus Penaeus; species Penaeus vannamei. The sequence goes on from NC_091549.1 coordinate 8,836,216, forward strand.
CTATCATCTTCCCCTTCTGTCTCCCTTCTGTATCTTCCCCGTCTATCATCTTCCCCTCTCTATCACCTCCCCCTTCCTTCTCCTCTCTTTATCATCTTCCCCTTCTGTCTCATCCCCTCTTCATCATCATCTTCCCCTTCTGTCCCATCCCCTCTTCATCATCATCTTCCCCTTCTATCTCTTCCCCTCTCTATCCTCTTTCCCTTCCCCTATTCTATGGTTTACACGCGATAACCGTTCTTTGTGTCTTGCCCGTATTAATGCAGAAATGGGGAAGTTAAGCAAGTGGAAAATATATGTGTGTATGTGTGTGTTCGGTGCAGCGGTGTCGGGTCGCGGTGGGATGCGGTTTTTATTATTGCTTGTCATGTTAAAGGGGTGGGAAGAAAGGTGAGAGGAAGGAGAAAAGAGGGAGGAGGGGAGAGAGAGAAGAGAGAGAGAGAGAGAGAGAGAGAGAGAGAGAGAGAGAGAGAGAGAGAGAGAGAGAGAGAGAGAGAGAGAGAGAGAGAGAGAGAGAGAGGAGGAGGAGGAGGAGAAATTAGATGAAAAGTGATAAGATGACAAAGCATGTATATACATATATATCTATCTATGTGTATGTGTGTTTATACACACACACACACATACATACATACATACATACATACATACATACATACATGCGCATATAAATATACAAATACATATTCATATTCATATACATATGCATATTCATACACATACATACATACATACATACACATAAGCATACATACATACATATACATACATACCCACTTACACATTTGCATATTTATTTGTACAGATATGTATATTTATATGTATATGTATGCATTTTAATGTATCTGTTTATATGTATACATATGCATGTACATGTACATGTGCATATACAGGCTGAAACAGAAAAAAAGATGAGAGAGAGAGAGAGAGAGAGAGAGAGAGAGAGAGAGAGAGAGAGAGAGAGAGAGAGAGAGAGAGACTGACCGCCAATAGCATAAAATGTTAGTGATTTAGGTTCCAGCGTGAGTATTTGTAGCACCCCCTTGTCCATTGTGGTTTAGTGTGTTCCGCCGCCTCAGACCATCGTGGTATGCGCTGTTGCATATCGCCAATGATGATGGTAATTATGATACTGATTTAGTCATTTAGTTGAATTCCATCTCTGTTTATCGTTCCAAATTATCTCTTATGTGTGAGGAATGGCCGCCGGGGTTAGCATCCAGGGATTATCTTATCACTTTTCATCTAATTTCTCTCTCTCTCTCTCTCTCTCTCTCTCTCTCTCTCTCTCTCTCTCTCTCTCTCTCTCTCTCTCTCTGTCTCTCTCTCTCTCTCTTTCTCTCTCTCTCTCTCTCCCTCTCTCTCTCTCTCTCTCTCTCTCTCTCTCTCTCTCTCTGTCTCTCTCTCTCTCTCTCTCTCTCTCTCTCTCTCTCTCTCTCTCTCTCTCTCTCTCTCAGATGGATGACGGTTTAGAGAAGGATGGATGAAGAAGAGGAGGATGGGGATGAGGATGGATAATGGATGGGGAGGAACGAGGGAAAGGATTCGTTGGGGTTAATTGAGTGTGGGATTGACGTCGGGGAAGCACTTGCGGTCGCAGAGGTCTTCTTCGGAAATTGGCAGAGGAGGGGGTAGGGGGGTGGGGGGAAGGTTTGGAGTTTATTTTGAGTGTTTGTGTGTGTGTGTGTGTGTGTGTGTGTGTGTGTGTGTGTGTGTGTGTGTGTGTGTGGGTGTGTGTGTGTGTGTATGTGTGTGTGTGTGTGTGTGTGTGTGTGTGTACATAGTGTGTACATATATATCCGTACCGCCAGTGGATCCTACTTTTTGTGTTCGTTGTATTAGTCAGCGTTGTATTTTGTAGCGGAGACGGTGCAGAATTCTCGTCCCTTTGATATTAAAAGGTCCAGGGAACTAATCGATAAATATCTTGTTCGTGTATTATAATTATTATTATTATTATTATTATTATTATCATTATTATATATTTATTATCATTAGTAGTAGTAGTATTGTTATTATTATTATTATACATTTATTATTATTATTATTATTATTATTATTATTCATTTTAATTCATTGGCTGAAATACAAGCCCGAGGGGACCCGTTCAATACCTCCTCTAGCGGTCAGTCTGGACATGAGACATTTTCGAAATGACTTTATTTTCCGACGTGCCTCGCTCTTTGATTCGGAGGCGTTAACAGCTGACGTCTTATCTCCCCGATTATGATAACAGAGAGGCAGTAACACTCTTGTTATCTTCACCGGGAAGCCCTTTTTGCGGTGCACTTCCACTGATAAGGGGGACGATAATTGCTTCATTGTGTTGAGCGGGTCGATTGTTTCGGATTGTTTCGTTGTGCGAATTGGCGACGAGACATTGTGCGAATTAGGTATGTTGGGCGACGAGATATTGTGCGAATTAGGTATGTTGGGCGACGAGATATTGTGCGAATTGGTAAGCGGATCTATTGATTCGGGACAGATTTCGTTGTGCGAATTGTTATGCCTGGCGACGAGACATTGTGCGAATTGCTATGCATGGCGACGAGACATTGTGCTAATTGGTGAGCGGGTCGATTGTTTCGGAATAGATTTTGTTGTGCGAATTGTTATGCCTGGCGACGAGACATTGTGCGAGTTGCTATGCCTGGCGACGAGACATTGTGCTAATTGGTGAGCGGGTCGATTGTTTCGGACGGATTTCGTTGTGCGAATTGTTATGCTGGGCAACGAGACATAGTGCGATTTATTATGCTTGGCGAGGAGACGTTATGCGAATTAGGTATGTTTGGCGAGGATACATTGTACTGACAAATTATGCTTGGTAACGAGACATTGTGCGAATTGGGTATGCTTGGCGACGAGACATTGTGCGAATTGGTAGGTGGGTCGATTGTTTGGGACGGCTTTCGTTGTGCGAATTGGCGACGGTACACTGTGCGAATTAGGTATGCTTGTCGGCCATCAGCGGAGGGGCGGGGGTGCCGTGCTAGATAAAGGGGGGGGGAGGCGGCGGGAGGTGAAAGGTGAAAAGCAAGGTTGGAAATGCGAGGGATATGGGACAAGGAGAGAAAATGGCAGAGAATTGCCCGGGGACAAGGGGAGGGGGGTGAAAAGGGAAGGGACATGGGGCTAAGGGAGGGGAGGGAAGAGATGGGAAAGGGGGAGGAGGAGAGAAATAGGTAGTGTATGGAAGGAGGAGGCGAGGAAAAAAAATGATGAATGGGGGAAGGAAAAGGGGAGGATTGAGAAGAAGAAGGAAAGGAGGGCGAAGAAGATGGAATAAGAGAAAACGACGAAATGAAGAGGAAGGGGATGGAGAGAAAAAAGTGCGATTAGGGGAACATCAGAAAGATTGGGGATTAAGGGAGGGCGACAAAGATATGAAGGAAAGAAAGGAGAAGGGAGGGAGAAAGGGGAATGGCAAAAGCGAAAGGGGAGAGAGGAGAAAAGGACAAAGGTGGGAAAGAGGGATGGGCAGAAGGAAAAGGGAGGAAGAGAATGAAAGAGAGAGAGAGACAGAGACAGAGACAGAGACAGACAGAAACGATAAAGAAGGATGATAACGAGGGAGGGAAATGCAGAGGAAGAAAGAGAAAAGCAGAAATGAAATTAGGGAAGAGATGGAAAAAGGGAAAGAGGGAGGAGGGAGAGTGGGAAGGATAAGAGGAGACAGAGACAGACTGCGGTAGACAAAGGAATACTGACGCACAGAGAAACGAAGAGAAAGGAAGAGAGAGAGAGAGAGAGAGAGAGAGAGAGAGAGAGAGAGAGAGAGAGAGAGAGAGAGAGAGAGAGAGTGAGAGAGAGAGAGAGAGTGGGGGAGAGAGAGAGAGATGGAAGAGAAAAGACAAAGGACAGACAGAGACAGAGGAGGAGGGAGGAGAGAGAGAGAGAGAGAAAGAGAGAGAGACAGGAGAGAGCGAGAGAGAGAGAGAGAGAGAGAGAGAGAGAGAGAGAGAGAGAGAGAGAGAGAGAGAGAGAGAGAGAGAGAGAGAGAGATGAAGAGAGGGAGGGAGAGGGGAGAAGAGAGAGGAGGGAGGGAGAGAGAGCACAGAAAGAGAGATAGAGATAGAGAGAAAGACAGAGAGACAGAGAAAAGAGACAGAGAATGCATACAAAGAGAACAGACAAAGAGACAGACAGGCAGAAAGAGATGCATGCATACAGAAGAGTATAGGGAGAGAGAGAGATGGGAGGAGAGAGAAGAGAGGAAGGAAAGAGAGTGAAGAGAGGAGGAGAGAGAGGGAAGAGAGGAGAGGGAGAGGAGAGAAGTAGATGAAGAGCAAGATCAGAGCGCGCGTGACCCCTGTAGCGGCGTAACTGATTTACAAAAATGAGATTTTGTCGCTCAGCAACTTAAACATATGACCGGAGAGTTATAAAGCTGGAGATGGCGGCGCAGTGTGAAGTCGTGGAGAGGTAGGAGCAGAGAGGGCGGCGGTGGTGGTGAAGAGAGGTACCGGAGAGGGAGGAAGAGTCGAGAGAGGGAGAGGAGTAGCAGAGGTAGAGGTGGAGGAGAGAAGGAGAGGGGGAGCAGAGCAGAGGAGAGGTGGTGGAGACAGCGGCGGTGAAGGTGGAGGTGGAGAAGGTGGTGGTAGTGGTGGAGTGCAATTGTTGAGGAGCAGGAGAGGTAGGAAAAGGAGCAAGGTCATGGTAGCGCGCGTGACCCTGGAGGTAGCAGTGACACGTGGATGGTTGCGGTGATGGAGGTGGTGGTTGTCGCTCGTAACCCGGCCTTGTGACCGGGAGGGAGTTCGCAAGGCTGGAATGGCGGCGGTGGCGGTGGTAGCGGTAGCGGCGGTGGAGGTAGCAGTGACGGCGGCGGTGGTGGAGGTGTTGTGAGGAGCGACGGTATTGGTGGAATGGTGGTGGATTACTGTGGCGAAGGAAGGAGTGGCGACGGCGGTGTTGGTAGTGGTGGTGGTGGAGGTGATGGTTGTGGTAGCATTGGTTGTGGTAGCGTTGACAGTAATTGAGGCATGTTGATGGTAGCAGTGGTGGAGGAAGAGTGGTGATGGCTGTGGTAGCGGTGGTGGAGGAAGGAGTGGCGACGGCGGTGTTGGTAGCGGTGGTGGCGGTAGTGACGGTGGTAGCGGTGGCGGCGGCGGCGATCACCTTGGCGGCTCACGTGGCACCCGCTTCTTCCCGCCACCACGCTCGACGACGCCGCGTAGGAAAACCTCGAAGGTCGTGCTCGGCGCTGGGTCCTCCTCCTCCTTCTCCTCCTCCTCCTCCTCCTCCCCCTCCTCCTCCTCCTCCCCCTCCTCCTCCTCCTCCTCCTCCTCCTCCTCCTCCTCCTCCACCTCCTCCTCCTCCTCCTCCTCCTCCTCCTCCTCCTCCACTCGCTCGGTCTCTCCGGCGCTTCCTCCTTCACGCCCTCCCGCGCTCGTTTCTTCTCATCTCTTCCATCTCCTTCCTTCGTTCCTTTCATCATTTTTTCTTCCCCTTCTTCCTCCTCCTCCTTCACCTCCACCCTCCCCGGTCTCCTCCTCCTCCTCTTCGCCCTCCCGCGCTCCGCTACTTCACCCATCTCACTTCGTTTCTTATCCATTTCTTCCTCCTCTTCCTCCTTCTTCTTCTATCCTCCGTCCCCATCCTCGCTCTTCCTTACTTCCTTCCTCCTCTCTCCCGTCCTCCTCCTCGTCCTCCTCCTCCCCGTCCTCCTCCTCTTCCTCCTCCTCCTCCTCCTCCTCCTCCTTCTCCTCCTCCTCTTCTTCTTCCTTTCTTTTAACATATCTTCACCTTCCCTCTTTTTCCCTTCTCTTTCTTATGCTGGTTTTCTTGCTGTTTCCTTACCTTTCCTATTATTCCTTTTTTCGTCAGCCATTCCACATTAATCAGAAAAAAACGTATATTAGAGAAGAAAGACGAGAAACAGCAAGTGAGAAGAGGAAAACCAGGGAAATAGAAAATAAAAGAAGATGGAAAAGAAGAAGGGAAGAGAAAAGGGAGGAAGAGAAAGAAGGGAGGAGGAGGAGGAAGAGGAACAGAGGAATAAGAAATGAAAATATGAACGAAGAAGGAGATCTCGGAGAAGAAGAACGTCAGGGACAAGAAGAATTAGAAGACGAAAGAAAAAAAAAAAGCCGATGAAGAGGAAGAATTAAAGAAAAAGAAGACGATAAAGAAGAATTAAAGAAAAAAGAACAAAAAGAAGACAAAAAAAAAGAGAAAAAGAAGAAGAGGGAGGAATTAAAGAAAAAAGAATAAAAAGAATACAAATAAAAGAAAAAAAGAAAGAGAAGAAGAGGGAGGAGGAGGAGGAGAAGAAGGAGAATGAAGGTGGAGATTGCTAATGATTGAATACATTGATTCATGGCTGAAGCGGCGAGTGACGTACGGGTATGTAGGTCCCTTGGCGGCTCGTCCTCGAACTCGATTTTGTCAATTCCGTCTCATTTATTCTTTCTATTTATTTATCTGTTTGTTTGGTCCTTTTCATTTCTCGTTATTTTCCCGTTCGTATTTGATTGATGCTTGTCGCTTAGATTTTTGGAGTTGCTGAGTTTTTTTTAAATTTTTATTTATTTTTTATTTTTGTTTATTTTATTATTATTATTATTATTATTATTATTTTTAGCGCGAGGTGAAAATGCGAGTTAAAAGATTTTTTTTCTAGATTTTATTATTTGTTCTGTGTCGTTTTAGTACGTGTGTCTACGGTGTGTTTTGTTTTGTATGTTGCTTTGCTCA
>NC_091549.1:8852914-8855414 GCF_042767895.1 Penaeus vannamei
CATGAATTAAAACCAATTCTAAGAACTCAACAACCCCGATTTCCTCAGTTCTCTGTCTCTCTCTGTATCTCTCCGTCTCTGTCTCTCTCTCTCTGTCTGTCTGTCTGTCTCTCTCTCTCTCTGTCTGTCTCTCTCTCTCTCTCTCTCTCTCTCTCTCTCTCTCTCTCTCTCTCTCTCTCTCTCTCTCTCTTCTCCTTCCTCTCTCTCTCTCGCTCTCTCGCTCTCTTCGCTCTCTCTCCTGCTCTCTCTCTCTCTCTCTCTCTCTCTCTCTCTCTCTCTCTCTCTCTCTCTCTCTCTCTCTCTCTCTCTCTCTCTCTCGCTCTCTCTCTCGCTCTCTCTCTCTCTCTCTCTGTATCTCTCCGCGTCTCTGTCTCTCTCTTTCTCTTTCCTATTTCTTTCTTTCTCTTCTTCTCATTTTCTCTCTCTCTTTCATTTTCTCTCTCTCTCTCTTTCATTTTTTCTCTCTCTCTCTCTCTCTCTCTCTCTCTCTCTCTCTCTCTCTCTCTCTCTCTCTCTCTCTCTCTCTCTCTCTCTCTCTCTCTCTCTGTCTCCTCTCTCTCTCTCTCTCTCTCTCTCTCTCTCTCTCTCTCTCTCTCTCGCTCTTCTCTCTCTCTCTCTCTCTCTCTCTCTCTCTCTCTCTCTCTCTCTCTCTCTCTCTCTCTCTCTCTCTCTCTCTCTCTCTCTCTCTCACTCCTCCCTCCTGCCTTCTCTCCTTCTCTCCCTCTCCCACACATTCTCTCCCTCCCCCCCCACACGCTCACGCCTCCCATACACACACCTCTCTCTCCCCCCATTATTCCCCTCTCCCACACCGTAGTTACTCCCACGCACGCCCCCCCCCTCCCTCCCCTCCTCCTTATCCCCCCCTTCCCTTAACTCGATACCCGCCCACATCGCGCGTGGGTGCCAATTAGGTGGATGCTGAGGGTGACAATTCAAGGTTGATTCATTTTGTTTTATATTGTTTTTGTTCTGTTCTGATTTGCTTAAAATGGGTGCGTGACTTGTGGATTGTCTTAGTGTTCCTTTCTCATTCGTTTTTTTTTAATTCTTCTTTGGATCCGACCCTTTCTTATTCTTATTCTCCTTCTTCTTCTTCTTTTCTTCTTCTTCTTCTTCTTCTTCTTCTTCTTCTTCTTTTCCACCACCTCCATCTCCACCACCTCCTCCTCGTTCTCCTCCATCAACCTTCTCCTTGATTTATATCCTCCTCTCACTCCTCTTCCTTTCTGCTGTTCTTCTCCTTCATCCTCCATCCTTCTCCTCGTCCCTCCTCCTGGTCCTCTCTTACTCCATTCTTCTCCTCCTCCTTCTTCCTGGTCCTCTCTTCCTCCATCCTTCACGTGTTTCTTTTGCTCCTCCTCTTTATTCCCTCTCTTCCTGCCTCCTGCTTGTCCTCTTTCGTTTTCCGTCCTTCTTGTATTTCCTCTTTCTCCTCTTTCAATTGTCATCCATGCTTTTATTCACCTCTGTTGCGGGAGAGGATTTTGGGATGCTGGAGCGAAGAGGAAAAAGGGGAGGGAAGGAGAAGAAGAGGGAAAGGAAAAGGGGGAGGAAGCGATGGATAGGAAGAGAGAGAGAAAGAGAAGTAAAGGAGTGGGAGGGATGGAGAGAGAGGGGGAGAAAGAAAGGAGTGGGAGGGATGGAGAGAGAGAGGGAGAAGGAAAGGAGTGGGAGGGATAGAGAGAGAAAGGGGGAGAGAAGGAAAGGAGTGGGAGGGATGGAGAGTGAGAGGGAGAAGGAAAGGAGAGGGAGGGATGGAGAGAGGTAGAAGGAAAGGAGAGGGTGGGATGGAGAGAGAGGAAAGGATGTGGGATGTGAGAAGGAGAGGGAGAGGTAAAGGAGGAGGAACTGGAGCGATGACAGGGACAGGTAGGGACGCCCAGGTGCCCCCTCGCCGGCTCCTGGGACTGATATTGGTCCCGGGTCACGTGGGGGGGTGAGGGAAAGGGGGAGGAAGAGATGGATAAAGAGAGAGAGAGAGAGAGGACAAAAAGAGAAAGGAAGAGATGGATAAAATAGAGAGAGGAGAGAGGGACAAAGGAGAAAGGAAGAGATGGATAAAGAGAGAGAGAGAGAGGGATAAGGAGAGAGAGAGACAGAGTTGGATAATGAGAGACAGACAGGCAGACAGAGACAGACAGACAGACAGACAGAGAGAAAGAAAGACAGACAGACAGAGAGAAAGAAAGAAAGAGAAAAGGAAAAAGAAAGAAAGAGAGAAAAAGAATCAGAAAGAAAGAGAGAAAAAGAAACCGAAAGAAAGAGAGAAAGAGAAAACATAAAGTAAGAGAGATAAAGAAAAAGAAAGAAAGAAAGAGAGAAACGCCCCTAAAACTAAAAGAGAGAAGAAAGATGAGTTGCCGCCGAGAGTGTCAAGAGAACAGTTAAGTAGCGTTTCATGAACCATTAACACGCGAGGGAGAGGGGGGGGGAGGGAAGGAGAGGGAGGGAGGGAGGGAGGGAGGGGAGAGAGAGAGGGAGGGAGGGGAGAGAGAGA
>NC_091549.1:8857914-8862914 GCF_042767895.1 Penaeus vannamei
GTGTCAGTGTCAGTGTCATTGTATGCGTGCGTGCGTGTGTGTGTGTGTCTGTGTCTGTGTCTGTGTCTGTGTCTGTGTCTGTGTGTGCGTGTGTGTATGTCTGTGTGTGCGTGCGTACGTATATGTATATATGTATGTGTCTGTGTGTGCGTGCGTACGTGTATGTATATATGCATGTGTCTGTGTGCGCGCTTGCGGACATACATGCGTGTGCTTTTTCGTAACTACGCTTGTTGGGGAAACTTTTACCAATATCTTTTCTGACTTGGCCGATAAGGGTTAGACCGAGCCAGCGGCGATGCCTTCTGAACAACGGGGAATATACGATGCCTCCTTATATGGGCATTCAATTTTGAGGCTGAGTCTTTTGAGGCTGGGGAAGGGGGGAGGGGGAGAGGGAGGAGGGAGGAGGGGGAGGGGAAGAAAAAGGGCATCCAGATATACACAGATAGGCGGACAGAAAGAGATGCAGAGGAGATAAGATAAATGAAGGAAGGAAGAGAGAGAGAGAGAGAGAGAGAGAGAGAGAGAGAGAGAGAGAGAGAGAGAGAGAGAGAGAGAGAGAGAGAGAGAGAGAGAGAGAGAGAGAGAGAGAGGGGTTTATAGGAACTGTCACCGAAGTGCTACATGCTTACACACACACACACACACACACACACACACACACACACACACACACACACACACACACACACACACACATATATATATATATATATATATATAAATAAAGAAAAAAAATCTACACACGGAGACGAAGAAATTATCTGTATCCTCTTGGTTAGAAATAAAATGTTTTTCTCGAGTAAAATATTTTCCTTCATGACTTTGGTTTGGATCTGGAATGAGTTTCAATAAGTTAGCGGTGAATATCTCGCCCACAACACGGTTCTCAGCTTCTGTTTTTTTTTTTTTTTTTAAGATGATGGCCTCTATTTTATTTGGCGTTAAATGATATGGAAATTTGGTGAGGGGGGTGTTTGCGTCTCTCTCTCTGTCTCTTGTCTCTCTCTCTCTCCCTCTCTCTCCCTCTCCTCTCCCTCTCCCTCTCCCTCTCCTCTCCTCTCCCCTCCTTGTTCCCTCTCCTTCTCCCTCTCCTCTCCTCTCTCCTTCTCCCTCTCCTCTCCTCTCTCTCTCTCTCTCTCTCTCTCTCTCTCTCTCTCTCTCTCTCTCTCTCTCTCTCTCTCTCTCTCTCTCTCTCTCCATCCCTCATATTTTTCATTACTGTCTTCCTCCTCCTTCTCTCCTTTCTTCCTTCCCTCTCTTTACTCCTTCTCCTTCCTTTTTCCTCCCTCCCTCCTTCCTTCTTCTCCTCTTCCTTCTTTCCTCCCTCCCTTATTTTTCTCCTCCTTCCCTCCCTCTTCCCTCCTCCTCTCCTGTTTTCCTCCCCTGCCCACCTCCTCCTCTCTCCTTTATATCCTTTCTCCCTCCTTCCCTCCTCCTCTCCCTCTCCCCTTTCCTCCCCCTGCCTCCCTCCTCCTCCCTCCTCCTCCTCCTCCTCCTCCTCATCATCATCCTCACCCCTATCCCCCTCCTCCTCCTCCTCCTCCTCCTCACCCCTTTCCTCCCTCCCTCCTCGCCCCTTTCTCCTCCCTCCTCCTCTCTCCTTTCCTCCTCCTCCTCGCCCCTCTTCTCTCTCTCCTTCCCCTCCTCCTCCCTCCTCCTCCTCCTCTCCCCTTTCCCTCCTCCTCACCCTTTTCCTCCTCACCCCTTTCCTCCTCCTCCTCCTCCTCCTCTTCCTCCTCACTCCCTCTCCTCCTCCTTCTTCTCTCCTTCCCTCCTCCTCATTCCTCCTCCTCCTTCCTTCTTCCTCCCTCCTCCTCCTCTCCCCTTTCCTCCTCCTCACCCTTTCCTCCTCCCTCTTCTCCCCCTTTCCTCCTCCTCACCCTTTCCTCCTCCCCTCCTCCTCTTCTCCCTTCCTCCTCCTCACCCCTTTCCTCCTCCCTCCTCCTCCTCCCTCCTCCTCCTCCTCCTCCTCCTCCTCCTTCCTCCTCCTCACCCCTTTCCTCCTCCTCCTCCTCCTCCCCCTTTCCTCCCCTCACCTTTCCTCCTCCTCCTCGCCCCTTTCCTCCTCCTCCTCCTCACCCTTTCCTCCTCCTCCCTCGCCCTTCCTCCTCCTCCTCCCTCCCTCCCTCGCCCCTTTCCTCCTCCTCCTCCTCCTCCTCCTCCTCCCCCTTTCCTCCTCCCTCACCCCCTTTTCCTCCTCCTCCTTCCCCCCTTTCCTCCTCCTCCTCGCCCTTCCTCCTCCTCCTCCTCCTCCTCACCCCTTCCTTCCTCCTCCTCCTCCTCCTCCTCCCTTTCCTCCTCCTCTCCCCCACCCTTTCCTCCTCCCTCCCTCCTCCTCCCTCCTCCTCCTCCTCCCTCTCCCCTTTCCTCCTCCTCACCCTTTCCTCCTCCTCCTCCTCCTCCCCTCCTTCTCCTCCCTTTCCTCCCTCCTCCTTCCTCCTCCTCCTCCTCCTCCTCCTTCCTCCTCCTCCTCCTCTCCCCTTTCCTCCTCCTCCTCCTCCTCCTCCTCTCCCCTTTCCTCCTCCTTCTCCTCCTCCTCCTCCTCTCCCCTTTCCTCCTCCTCCTCCTCGTGCCTAAGGATCGTGGGAATCGAAGACGTTGTCGCCTCATCAAGTATGCGCGCATTTGTATCGGATCAAGAGCTCTCCTTTTGGGGTCAGTGGGAGTGTAGGATGGGGGGGGGGGAGGGCTGGAGGGAGAGGTTGGGAGGGGTAAGGGGAGGGTTGGGGAGAGGTGGGGGAAGGAGGGTAGAGGGGGAGAGAGGAGGGGGAAGGAGAGGGGGGTGGCTGGGAAGAGGTGGGGAGGGGAAGGATGGCGAAGGGCTGGGGGGATAGGGAGGGGAAGGTTGGGTTGGGGAAGGAGGGAGGGGGAAGGAGTGGGGAGAGGGTTTGGGGAAAGAGGGGGAAGGAGGGTGGGAGGGTTGGAGGAGAGGGGAGAATGAGGGGGAGTGGCTGGAGGAGAGCGGGGAGGGCTGGGAGAGGGGGGAAGGAGGGGGAGGGGGAGGACTGGGGAGAGGAGACAAGGAGGGTGGGAGGAGGGGTGACGCTTGGCACTCTGCAGGGCGCGCGGAGTGGCACCCGTAAGGGGGGAGCGAAAATCGACCTGGTGGATGGGACTGGCGGGGGGGGGGGGGGTATACGCACCACCCTCCCCCCCCCTCTTTGGCACTTTGTTGACACGCGCGTATTGGCTTGACCTCTTTCTTGATTGTCTTTTGTTTTGATTTATTGTTGTTGTTATTTTTTTTTTCCAAGGCACAAGGAAGCTCTAGATGCGTCTTATAACTGGGTGGTCGTTCGCTGCAGATTTTCGTGATTGATTTGGCTAGGTTTTTCTCTCTTTCTCTTTCTCTTTCTCTTTCTCTCTCTCTTTCTCCTTCTCTCTCTCTCTCTCTCTCTCTCTCTCTCTCTCTCTCTCTCTCTCTCTCTCTCTCTCTCTCTCTCTCTCTCTCTCTCTCTCTCTCTCTCTCTCTCACGCTGTTTGACTCTTGCATTATTTCACCTATCCATTCATTCATATATGCATCCATTTATCAATCCACTCATTCATTTATTTGCTCATTCATCTATCCATCCATCTATCCCTCTATCCCCTTCATCTCTCCATCCTTCTCTCCTTATCTTCTTCTTCCACACCTCTTTTTTCCCTCCCTCTCCCCCTTTCTCGATCTCTCCCTCTTTCCCTTCCTCCCTTCCTCCCTTCTCCTCTCTCCTTCCTCTTCCATCCATCCTTCCTCACTCTCTTCCTTCCTCCCCTTCTCTCTCTCTCTCTCTCTCTCTCTGCCTCCCTCTCTCTCTCTCTCTCTCTTTCTCTTATTCTCCCTGTTCTGTCCATTCATCCTCCTTCCTCCCTTCCCTCTCCCCTTTCTCTTCCTCCCTTTCTCCATCTCTCCCTCTTTCCCTTCCTCCTTCCTCCCTCTCGCCTTCTCTCCCTCATTCATCTATCCATCCATCCTCCCTCACTCTCTTTTCCTCCATCCTCCCTTTTCTCCATCTCTCCCTCTTTCCCTTCCTACCTCTCGCCTCCTCTCCCTCCTCTTCCATCCATCCTTCCTCCCTCACTAGCTCCCTTCCCTTCTCCTCTCTCCTTCTCTCCCTTTCTCTTACTCCCTCTCGCCTTCTCTCCCTCCTCTTCCTTCCATCCTTCCTCACTTCTTTCCTTCCCTTCCCCTCAGTCTAATTCCTTCCCCGTCGGAAAGTTCCCTCCCTGAAGTGGAATCGGGAATCGGGAATCGGGAATTAGGTTCCTAAAGCCCTCTGCCCCTTCTACAATTTTTTTCCATTATTTTTTTCTTTTCTTTACGTTGGAATCCTGGGAATCTTTTGGCTTTTTTTACTTTTTCTTTTCTTTTGTGTATCGACAGTCCTGGGAAACTTTTATTTTTATTTTTCATTTTCTTTTTTTTTCTTGTACTTTTTCGCTTTGTTTTTCTTTTATTTTACGTAACGACGATCCAGGGAAACTTTTTTTTTTCTTTTTTTTTAGTTTTATCTTTTTTTTTCTTCTTTTTCGCTTAGTTTTTCATTTCTTTTACGTAACGACTCTCCTGGGAAGCTGTTTTTATATACTTCTTTCTCTTTTTTTCTCTTTTTGTACTTTTTTCTCGCAGAATTATCGTTACATAAAAAAAAAGAAAGAAAAAAAATGTTTCCCAGGATTTTCGTTCTTTACGTAACGATAATTCTGCGATTTTTTTTCTTTTTCTTTTTTTTTCCTTTCCGACGATCACCCTGAACATTGTGTTTTAACCCACTTTGCTTTTAATCCATATTGAATGAACGGCGCCGCCAACACTCCCTTCTATGAGGTAACGTTCCGTGCAGGTGCTGGTTTTCTTTCTTTCTTTGTTTCTTTCTTTAGTTTTCTGTTGTTTATTTCTTTAGTTTTCGGTTATTTTTTATTTTTTATTTTTGTTATTTGTTTATTTACTTTTAGGTTATTTATTTATTAAATTTTCTGTTATTTGATTATTTATTTTTTTGTTATTTATTTAT
>NC_091549.1:8875414-8877914 GCF_042767895.1 Penaeus vannamei
CCAGTCTGTCTCTGGCTTCGATGATGCCCTTCGGTGAAGGGGGGTAGGGATGGGGGAAATGGGTAGGAGAGGGGAGGGATCGGAGGATCAGGGATAGGGGCAGGGATTGGAGGAGAAGGATGGGGGTAGGGGAGGGGATGACGGAGGTGAGGAGGAGGGGAGGCAGGATGGGTGGAAGTGGGGAGAGGGAAGAGGGGTAGGAGTAGGGGAGGGAAGGGGGAGGAAAGGGGATGGAGGAGGGATGAGGGGGAAAGGGAGAGGGGTGAGTGAGGGAGAAGGGAAAGAGTAGAAGAAAGGAAGCACTTGGCCAGGTGAGGGAGAGGATAAGAGGAAAAAACGGTGGGGGGAAGAAGAGGAGCAGGGGAAATAGGAGAGAGGAAGGGAGAGGCGAGAGGATAGGAGGAGATGCGTTGGATGAAGGGAGAAGGGGGGAGAGGATAAAGAGGGAAGGAGGGAAAGTGAGAGCAGAAGATGGGTGAGGAGATAAAAAGGAGTACAGAAGAAGAAAAAGATGGGAGATGAAAGAGGCTTGGTGAGGAAAAAGGAGAGGACGGAAGGAAAAGAGGATAAGAAGGGAGACGAGAAAAGAAAGAATGAATAGGGGAGATGGCGAGGACTCCGGTGTAGCGGGGATAAGAGAAAGAGAACACGATAAAGCGGGGAAGAACAGCATCAGGAGAAAATGCGCAACAACAACAGAGCCACGAGCAATAACGAAGACAGAGAAAGAGCGGTACGAGAGGAGAGAAAAAAAGGAAAAGAAGAGCAGGGAAGAAGAGAATAAGAACAACAACAAGACGGAAGACAAGGAACAAGGGAAGGAAAGCTATTTGAAGAGAAGAACAACAAGACGGAAGACGGAGAATGAGATAATAATAACAAGACAAAAGACGGGGAAGAAGAGAATAAGAACAACAAGACGGGGAAGAAGAGAATAAGAACAACAAGACGGAAAACGGAGAACAAAGGAAGGAAGGAAGAGAGAGAGAGCAAGAGAGGAATAAATTCAAATCTCCCGCGTCCTGTCCCATCGTTAATTCAAATCTCCCGCGTCCACTGACCACCGTCCACCATCTTTACCGAGGAGGATAAACCCTCGGCTCTGTTCTACCTGGTTCGTAATACTCATCGCCCATTCTCGACGACCTTGTTAACGAGCCAATTGGAGTCGCCAGATTAAACCAGCTTGATCGTAGGGCCTCAAAACCAATCAGGATTTATTAATCCCGTTATTGCGAGTTACAACTTCCCTGGATGGCACAGATTGCTGATCGTCGGGTGACCTCGTCTGCTCAGTCGCTCGCTAAATTATTATTATTATTTTTTTTATTAGGATTTTTTTCTTTTAATCTCTGGAACGGATTATTAAACGTTTTTGTTTTTTTAATGGGCGTTACTATGTTTATTGTTGTTGTTGTTAATGTTATTTTGTTTTATTTTATCTCTGTTTTGTCTCTTCTTCCCTTTCTTTCTATTAATCTTAAGAGCGGATGTTGTTATTAAACGATTTTTATGTTTTATTATTGTTGTAGATCGTATTCCTTATTTTATTTTTGTCTGCTTGCTATTGTTCATGATTATTAACGTTATTTCGATTTAACTTTTATTATTTTCTGTCCGTTTGCTATCTCTTCTTACGGAATAAATAAATAATTTCATTGTTTACGCCATAAAGAAAATTGTTTATATTAAGATTACTTCAGGATTTCGCGAATCGCTCGTGTACCAAAGAAAGATTTCCAGAAAATCTGTTTTTGATGTAGGTTTCAGTAAAGGCTTCCTCGAATCGGCGCGTGGTTGTTGTTGGTGCGTCTATTTATTCCTTCTGATCGCAGCGTCATAGCGTTAACAATGAAATCCGGTTATGATATAATGCGTTTATACGTGTATGCTTATTACGGCCTCTCTCCTCCTTCTCCTCCCTCTGTGCCTCTTCTCTCTTCTTCTTCTTCTTCTCTTTCTCCTCCCTCCTCTTCTTTCTCCTCCTCCCTCCTTCCTTCCTACTCTTCCTCCTCCTCCTCCCTCTTTGCTTCTTTCATACTCTTCCTCCTCCTCCTCCCTCCTTCCTTCCTACTTCCTTCCTCCCTCCCTCCCACTCCTTCCCCCTTCCCTTCCTCCTCCCACCTCCACCCCTCCCTTTCCCCCTTCCCTCCTCCCCACCTCCCCCTCCTCTTCTTCATCTCTTCCTCCTCCTCCTCCTCCTCCTCCCTCCCTTCTCCCCCTCCTCTCCTTCCTTCTTCCTCCTCCTCCTCCCTCCTTCCTCCCCCTCCCTTCCCTCTCCCACCTCTCCTTTCCTCCTCCTCCCTCCCTCCCTCCCTCACCTCCCTTCTCCCTCCCTCCCTCCCCCTTGCCTCCCTCCCTCCTCCCCCCCCACCTTCCTCCTCTCTCCTCCTCCACCTCCTTCTCCCTCCTCCCCCTTCCCCCTCCACCTCCCTCCTCCCTCCCCTCCCCTCTTCCTTCCCTCCCTCCCACCTCTCCCTCCTCTTCATCTCTTCCCTCC
>NC_091549.1:8882914-8887914 GCF_042767895.1 Penaeus vannamei
AAGGAGGGATGGATAAAGGTGGGAGGGAGAGGGAGGAAGGTGGGAGGGGGAGGGAGAGGGATGGGGAAGGGAGGGAGAAAGGAGAGGGATAAGGCAGGGAATGGGAGGGGAGGGAAGGGGAAGAGGAAGGAGGGAGGGAGTAAAAGAGAGGGATGGATAGGGAGACGGGGAGGGAGAGATGGGATGGAAGGGAGGAAGAGGAGAGGAAGGTAAGGCAAGGAGAGGGAAAGGAAAAGGGAAGGTAGAGAGAGAGAGAGAGAGAGAGAGAGAGAGAGAGAGAGAGAGAGAGAGAGAGAGAGAGAGAGAGAGAGAGAGAGAGACGATGCATATAACATGCTGCCAAGGCGGAGCAGTAGATCATCTTTTATTATTGTTAACGCAACATTTTTTGCCCCAGCTTCTCGAGCATGTGTAGGTGGGATTAGAACTTCGCTGAAGGAGTGAATGCACTTTTTTGCCGTGTTGTAAAACCATATATCTTTTTTTCTTCTAATTTCTCCTTCGCCTTTGTCTTTTTATCACCGGAAGATGTCTTACTCTACTAAATCGTGTCTTATGGGAGCGAAGACGGCGATTTACCCGCTGAGAGCCGAGGGGGGGGAGGGGTGCCACAATGCAGCGAAGAGCCCCGGGCGATGGCACTGCGGCAGAGGCAGTACCCGAGCCGCACTTGTGACGCAGCGCCCTCCCCACGCCCCGCTGCTGCCGGGCGTGGGGCTGAGGGTGAAGGGCACGAGCGCGTGTGTGTGCGTTCGTCCGTGCGTGTGTGTGTGTGTGCGTTCGTCCGTGCGTGTGTGCGAAGGTGGGATGCGATAAGGCACAGTATATGGGTCAGGGAACGGGTGGCACCCCAGGCGACGCACTTCTCTCTCTCGCCAGCACGTGCTTGGCTCTGGCGGCACGACCCCGACGCCGCCGCTGTCCTGCCGGGGTGACGTCACGGCTCCGCGGGATGGGGGAGTGGGAGGGGGGAGGGGGGAGGCTTATCCTCAGATGAACTCTTTCGTCTCTTGTATAAGGGGGAAGGGGATCTCTCTCTCTCTCTCTCTCTCTCTCTCTCTCTCTCTCTCTCTCTCTCTCTCTCTCTCTCTCTCTCTCTTCTCTTTCTCTTTCTCTTTCTCTTTCTCTTTCTCTTTCTCTTCTCTTTCTCTTTCTCTTACTCTTACTCTTACTCTTTCTCTTCCTTCTTCTCTTTCTCTTTTCTCTTTCTCCCTCTCTCTCCCTCCTCCCTTCCCTCCTTCCTTCCCTCCCTCCTTCCTTCCTCCATACTCCCTCTCTCCATCCATCCTCCCTCTCTCTCTCCCTCCATCCTCCCTCCCTCTCTCCCCTTCCTTCCTTCCTTCCTTCCTTCCTTCCTCCCTTCCTCCCTTCCTCCCTTCCTCCCTCTCTCCCCTTCTTCCCTCTCTCCCCTTCCTTCCCCATCACTCAGCCTCTCGTAATCTCCATCTTGCTTTCAGGTGAATATCAACCCCGATCGCGTCCAGAATCAAGCTTGAAAATCTCTTCCATTTTATTCCGTTTCAAAATAAATAAATAAAAAAATCAGTGTGGATTTTGGCGTTTCAGTATTTTAGCCCGAAATCCCTCCCTTCTCCCTCTCTCTCTCTCTCTCTCTCTCTCTCTCTCCTTCCTTCCCTCCTCTCTCCCACCCTCTCCCTCCCTCCCTCCCTCTCTCTCTCTCTCTCTCTCTCTCTCTCTCTCTCTCTCTCTCTCTCTCTCTCTCTCTCTCTCTCTCTCTCTCTCTCTCTCTCTCTCTCTCTCTCTCTCCTCTCTCTCTCTCTCCTCTCTGTCTCTCCTTTCTCTCTCTCTCCCTTCTCTCTCTCTCTCCCTTCTCTCTCTCTCTCCCTCTCTCTCTCTCTCCTTCTCCCTCTCTCCTCCCTCTTTCTCCTCCCTCCTCTCTCTCTCCCTCCCTCCCCCTCCCCTTCCCCTTCCTCCCTCCCTCCCTCTCTCCCTCTCCCTCCCGAATAAAATAAAAATCCTTTTTATATTTAAACAAGATGAAATCCCCGCAAAAGTAATTTACACTGATGGCGGACAGTGCCAGTGCCACCGGGTTGAGCCGGGTTTAGAGAGACGATTTTCAAAGGATTAAGTGATGCTTTGACCCCGCGCCCTGCCACTGCGGCGGCCGGGGATGAATGGGCGCCGTAGTGGGGTGGGGGGTGGGGGGGTTGTGTTTGTGAGGGTGTGGGTGTTTGTTTGTATGTGTTCTGTGTGTATGTGTGTTTGTTGTTTCTGTGGTTGTGTGTGGGTGTGGGCATTTGTTTGTGTGTGTGTGTATGTGTGTTTGTTGTTTGTGTGGTTGTGTCTGTGGGCGCGCGTATGTGTATATGAGTGCGTGCGTGTTTATGCATACATATATGTAGATAATTATGCATGTACATACGTATCTGTGCGTATGTACCGATGCCCTGACTGTAAATTCACGTGCATATTTTTATATTTTCAAAAAAAAAAACAAAAAAAAAAAAAACGCAGAAACCAAGTGTAAGAGAACGCCCGCCTCCGTGTCTGTCTGTCTCTCGGTGTGGGCGTGTCCGAAAGGTGGGTGTGGCCCCTAGGATGACTCAGCCGCCACTAAAGAGGCCTGATGAACAATCTCATGTGTACCTGGCGGGTGTCACGCGATCTCACCGTCGGGGAGGAAGGGGACTCCGGGGGCACACCTCGGGGGGTATCACCTGGGGGGGGTACTTGGTGGTCTAGGGGGGGGGAACTTGGTGGTCTCTGGGGGGTAAGGAGGGGGGAGGGATGGGTATGGGGGTAGGAGGGGAAGAGGGGATAGAAGATGGGAGATGGGGGAGCAAGGAGGGAGTGAGGGAGGAGTATGGGAAAGAGAGAAAGAGGAATAGAGGATAGAAGGAGATAAGAGGAAGGGAAGAGGTGAGAGTGGTAATGGGGAGAAGGGAGGGAGTAGGGAAAGGAAGAAATTAGGAATTAAGGAATAAGGAAAAGGCGATAGGGAATGAGGATGGGGAAAGAGGGATTAGGGACGAAGGAGTCGGGGGGGACGAGGCGGTTGTGGCACCCTTCAGGAAATGACCCAAATCGCCTGACTCGCCTGACGGGGGTGGGGGCGGGGAGAGGGGAGGGGGGGGGGATTTCTCAGGTCATGGCCGAGCGATG
Organism: Penaeus vannamei; assembly: GCF_042767895.1. NCBI lineage: Eukaryota > Metazoa > Arthropoda > Malacostraca > Decapoda > Penaeidae > Penaeus > Penaeus vannamei. The sequence goes on from NC_091549.1 coordinate 8,886,041, forward strand.
GTGATGACCTGGTCTCGCGGTTGGAGGGGGAGGGGGGTGTTAATGTTTTTTATCGGTTGATTTAATTTTGTATCAAGAAATGGTGTGTCAAGGAAAAGTAAAAGAAGAAAAGGGACTTGTATAAAGAAATGGCGTTAAGGGAAAGGACAAAAAAGGGAAGAAAGGAAATCAATGCCACTAATGGGCGGCGAGGTAAAGGTTCCCTTAGGGGCGCGGCGGGGGCGTCGTCCTTGTATTTTCATCAAGCCCCATTTTTCTCCCCGCCCGCACCCGCGCCTTCCATAACCTTCGCCGCGATCCCCTTACAGAGAGAGAGAGAAATACGCGAATGTGGACGTTTGTATGTATTCCCGGCGAGTGAAGGCTTCTAATCGCATGTCGGGGCGTCGGGGTGGGCGTGGGTGGGCGGAACCCCCTCGTCGAGTGGGGTTCTGTGTTTATCTCGCAGGACGCGGGACCTGCAACATGGCTTATAATGCAACCGCTTCCCCCTTGAGTCGCCGCCGTCGCTGTATATACCGCAGGAAAGGTCATGGGCGCGGGCTGGGAGGATGCCAATAAGGATGCCAAGGATGGCATGCGTGAGGGGAAGATGGTGCCAGGGCGGCGCACCTCCGCGAGAGTGAAGATGTCAGAGTGCAGGAGTGATCAGCTGTCGGGAAGGGGACGTCGGTGGGACGCGTCGTCGGGAGGAAGGGGCGATTAAGGGAGGGTCTGTGCCCCGGGGGGAGTGCCACGGGGTCGGGGGGGGGGGCGTGCTAGGGTGCCATGGTGCGGCTTGTTGTCCGGGGAGGGTGCCAGGTCGAGGTGTCGGGTTGGGTGAGGCGGGGGGAGGGGGACGGGGAGGGGTATAATGGTCAGTGCAAGGTGAGTAATGGCGTAGGAGGCCGAGGCGAAGAGGTGTAGACCTAGGCACGTTCCTCTGTAGAAGTATGGGCAATCTAGACACATTTTTCACATATATTGTTGTTCATGCAGTTCACTACCGCTTTTGCCACACCGAGGCCATACCACGCGCGCGGTACCATCAACACAAAGCATAAGATGAACAGACTTAACACCGAAAATATGACACTTCACAACAGAGACCAAAATTCACACCAGGTTTACTCTCCTCGCTCGATTCGAGGGCCACGGTCGCCACTCCAAGGCAACTTCGAGAGCGACCTGGTCCCCCTTGGAATGCCACGGAAGGGGGGGGGGAGCGATGACGAGGCCCCGATCAAGGGCACAAGGAGAGGGATAATCACTTGCAAATCAGGGGGACTTAATACGCAATGAATTCAAGGTCCCGGTTGTTTAAGGGTTGATACAGCTGGTGCAGACAGGGGTGGAGGGGTGGGGGTGGGTGGGTGGGTAGCCTTTGGGGTGGAGTTTGCACAGATGTTTCTCTTTTCGCGGGGCGTTTTGGGGTTATTCGGATCTCTGGCGAGTGTTGTTTGAAGGAGTTGAGGAGGAGGGGGTTCTGGATAATGGGGTTTGTCAAAGAGTCAGGCCTTTATGTATGCTGCGAGAGATATTCGTTTATCATATTATTAATGTATGCGCTGGCATGGATCGACATGTAGAATTTGTTTGGTTTATTAAGAAAAAAAAAAGCACTTCGCCTGAATTCTGGATGTAAAAGGGACGCTTTTTAGGGGGATTGTGCAAAGTCGTAATCTCCTCTGTCTGAAATTTCTGTTCAGTGTCCCCTCCTTCCGACACTGCAGTATTTCTACCCTTACGCAAGAGTAGTATAGCTTTCCTCACTTAATATGTTCAATTTATACCCCCTTTCCCACCCTACAATTCACCGTTAAACCACCCATCTTCCCTACACCGCGCATAAACTGTAAATTGATACTGCTGACCCTTCCGTGCACCGACACCTC
>NC_091549.1:8895414-8897914 GCF_042767895.1 Penaeus vannamei
ACCCGAGAATAGAAAAGAGGTGCGGGCCCCCCGAGAGAGTCTCCCCCCAGGTAGTCTCCCCCAAGAGAGGAGTCTCCGCATGAGTACCTCCATAAGCAGCCTCAGAGCAGGTAGAAGTCCCCCCCCAGGATGTCCCCCCCGAGATAGGCCCCCCCCAGGTAGCTCCCACCCAGGGAGTATCACCAATGGGACTTGGGCGGAGGTACTCAGCCTCAGAGCAGGTAGAAGTCCCCCCCCAGGATGCCCCCCCCGAGATAGGCCCCCCCCCGGTAGCCCCCACCCAGGGAGTTTCACCAATGGGACTTGGGCGGAGAGTACCCATATATGCAGCCTCAGAGCAGGTCCCCCGAGATAGGCCCCCAGGTAGCTCCCACCCAGGGAGTATCACCAATGGGACTTGGGCGGAGGTACTCAGCCTCAGAGCAGGTAGAAGTCCCCCCCCAGGATGTCCCCCCCGAGATAGGCCCCCCCCAGGTAGCTCCCACCCAGGGACTTGGGCGGAGAGTACCCCCATATGCAGCCTCAGAGCAGGTAGAAGTCCCCCCCTAGGTAGCTCCCACCCAGGGAGTATCACCAATACCCCACCCATATGCAGCCACCTGTGGGTAGATAAGAAAATATAAATCTTCCGTGTCTGGATGACATGGAAGCGTTCCCACCTCTGCGGAGAACTGTGCATTAAAAAAGGGGAAGAGAAAACATGATCCCCGTGAGGAGAGGCCCGCGGGGCAAGAAAATTTAAAGGAGGCGAATTCTGTGAGGAAGAAGAATTCCCACCTCCCAACCCCCCTATTATCGACTGTCTCCGCCGACGGCCCATCGCGCTTCCATCGACTGAGTAAGGGCTATTCTAAGCAAGCAGCCTCCAGGAAAGGATCTCTGGCTACTCTCAGAATACCCCAACTTTGGGGGTGGATGGGGAGGGGTTGGGGGCTACTCTACCTGTAGCCTGGCCCGTGAGCGCGTAATCTTAAATACCCTTGTTAGTTTCCTTCCTCATAAAACCCCGACATTTCACCTTTGATGCAATATTCATTTAGTGTATTAGGCCGCTAAAGCCATAAACACCATATGCAATCATCATCACACAGCTTGCGGAGCAGGAGAATCCTGCGAGGAAGCCTGCGGAGCAGGAGAATCCTGCGAGGAGAAGCCTGCGGAGCAGGAGAATCCTGCGAGGAGAAGCCTGCGGAGCAGGAGAATCCTGCGAGGAGAAGCCTGCGGAGCAGGAGAATCCTGCGAGGAGAAGCCTGCGGAGCAGGAGAATCCTGCGAGGAAGCCTGCGGAGCAGAAGAAACCATCACCACCTATAACTGTATACACAAAGTTTTAATTCGGTTTAAAATGAAACTTTTTACAGGCGCCACCACCATTTTTGTCTGCATATGATGGTAATATAATGAATAATAATAATATAAATGATGACAATAATGATATGATTATATGATGGAAGATCATAATCATAATGATGATAATGATAATCGGATAATGCGGAGCAGGATCCTGCTGTGAGGAGAAAATAGAGAGAGAGAGAGAGAGAGAGAGAAGTAATCAGGGGTGTTTGGGTGATTATTCCCTGTGTCGGGGAGGCGTGTGTCGGATCTGTTGCCAGAAGATAGACAGCAATCGGAATAGAGAAAACTTCACTATCGTGTCTGTCTGGATAACAGTGGTTCTAAAATGGCGGAAAGGATTGAAGGTCCACGTCTTACAGCGGCCATGTTTACACCCAACACTCTCCGTGTGCTCATGACAGCAGCTCCTCCTGTGGTGTCTTCGGGTCTTTGAACAGTCGGGGTCGTGCTAATGCCTGTGGCATGAGCGGTGACTACAGCTGGGGTTGTGGTGGTTGAACCAGACGCTGCACTTGGAATGGTGTAGGTTGGGCAGGCAGAGGTGGTAGCATCCGTGGCAATATTCCCAGAAGAATACTGCTTTCTGAATATACACATCCAAGTGCGTGGCAACATGGCCAATGAGAAACACGCTCATCACAGATGTAATGAGGATCGTTATTACAAATGTAACAATTCCACTGGCGTTGAATTCCATTCTATGTTGATTAAGGGGAAAGGCAAAACGTAGATACGAGCTGTGGAAGGAGACGCATTTTTTAAAAAGGTCCCTGGTAAATCTGCCATTTTCTTTATCAATAAAATATATTGCACATACACCAAGGAGAATTGTTTTTTGTTACATTTCGTCTTAAAAGCGTACGTTTGTGTTTGTGTGTGCCTTTGCTGTACGGAGAGAGAGAGAGAGAGAGAGAGAGAGAGAGAGAGAGAGAGAGAGAGAGAGAGAGAGAGAGAGAGAGAGAGAGAGAGAGAGAGAGAGAGAGAGAGAGAGAGGAGGGAGGGAGGGAGCGAGCCACACACCCGCAGTTCCCGACGTCTGCCCTCACGTATGTGCCCGAAGAGCTGGCCACCCGACTAGCTTTCACGTTAATCTCCGCGGTGATCTGATGCTTGGTATCACACGCTTCGTTCGCAGCCGAGCGCTC
>NC_091549.1:8902914-8907914 GCF_042767895.1 Penaeus vannamei
GGGGAGGTTAACGGGTAGGGGTTAGGAGGAAGGGAGGGGGTTTAGGATAATGGGGGATGGGGGTAGTTGGGAAGCGTGGGGGAAATGTCTGTTTGTGCATAAATCAACTGTTATTTAAATATTCAAAAATATCCCACAAATGCATTATCAAACCGAGCCCAAATAAATGCACAGGAATAAAACATGAATCGAAGGTCGATATGGCGTCGGTTAACGAAGTGAGATATAATGAGAAATAAGAAAAAAAATGTCAGGAATATGGCAATACTTATCATTCTAGCCACGCGGCTTAGAATGTCCGTAGAAACAGATAATAATTTAGAGAAAATGCACGTTATAGTTCACCCACACGAATAAAAAAGCATTATACGATTTATGTTAACTAGGCTAGCTTGATCGAGTTATTAGATTTAAGGGAAAACACGCCAAAGAAAGAAAATGCACTCTCCAAAGTGATAAAAATGGGGATTGATTCCCTTATAAAAAAGCGGCGATCTATCATGACGAGAGAGAAAAAAAAACATGATAGATAACAGAAAGAAGAAAATGCACATTGCACGGACACTTGTTCAGATAATTGAGAAAAAAAAATCACTGCACTCGTGAAAAAAATCGTACGGCTACACACACCGGCGAAGGAGGAGGATAGAAATGAAGTGCCAACGGCGTGCTTACGACTCTTCGGAGGCCTGATCGTGTGATTCCGCCGCCTGCCACCAGTTGTCAGGGGTGTTTGCCCTGATGCGGTATATAATAATAATAATAATAATAATAATGATAATAATAATAATAATAATAATAATAATAATGATATGATATGATATGATATGATATGATATGATATGATATGATATGATATGATATGATTGATATGATATATGATATGATATGATATGATTATGATATGATATGATATGATATGATTGATATGATATGATGATAATGATAATGATTGATAATGATAATAATAATAATCTGTATTTCGTATAAAATCATAGATACAGTTTTGCACATAGCTATAATTGAAACCCTAAAACATAATAAAGACTAAAAATAATATACATATATATATTAAACAATTAAAAAAGGCCCATGACTGGTCTCCACTTGGAGTACATGGCGCTCGTATGCAGATGGTTAGCGTCTGCAAAGCTATTCAGTAACGTTATTTGCGAGCTTTATTCTGGACAGCAAGCTAACAACACCCTTACGACGCAGCTCGTCAAAGCTGGCGATGCCGAACACCTTTCTCAGGCTGTTATTATAGCACACACGAAGCCTGTTCAAAGCTGAAACTCTGAAGTTCATCACAAGCGGCATACAGTAGAGAGATGTACAGAAACTCTTAAACAGAACCTCCTCCTCCTCCTCTTCCCCCTCCCCCTTCCCCCTCCTCCTCCCTCCTCCTCCTCCCTCCTCCTCCTCCTCCTCCTCCCTCCTCCTCCTCCTCCTCCTCCTCCTCCTCCTTTCATCGGAACTTGACAATCACGATCGGTTATAAAAGGCTACCTTAACATCATGTGAACAGTTTTTAAAAAGTTCGAAATACATTGGCTCTAACACACAATCCTCTATATAGCTTCTCTATGTGACGATCATCCGAATTATTATAACCACATAACCGAGATATGCTTCATTTACAAATTGGATGTACATGTTATTAAGCCCAAGTCCTGTCGCGGGTGTTTTATTTAAACGTGATTTGTTAAACAATACACATCTTGTTTTATCGGTGTTTAGTGGCTCCCGCTCGAGGATTCCTCGCCTCGCCCGAACCTAGCAGGGCTTTCACGACTCGTCTATTGAACGCGGATAATGCGTCTTTATGCGTGACATCATTGCACACTGGGCTGTTGCAGTGAACCACATCCGCTGGTAGACCTTATTCCCTTTAACATTTGCCCTGTTTTCATATAAAAGTCACATTTGTTTTTCACAGCATATATTATTTTTCTTTCATTAATTGTTATAGCGGTAGAAGGTGTGACCAGGGCAGCTACGGTGACCCCCAGGGGACGGGTAGTATTAATTAGTAATTAGTAGTAATTAAGTAGTAATTAGTAGTGATCACACTACTAATTATATCATGCCTGACGTGCATGCTGAGACGAGGCAGCAACGACGCGGGACACACGACGTGGTCCAGCCACCTTGTGTTTCGTTACGTCACTCACCCACGTGTACGTGTCGCTCGGCAGTGTAACCATATCTCCAACAGCATATTTAAAATCATTACAAAGCCTGAGAGTTCACCACCAAATCTAGAATGGGGATGTGCATTGTAGTCACCAACAGCTATACCATTATTATTAGGATGATCGTCTAACAAGTTATGGATTTTAGCCAGATAATGAACGTATTCGGCATCGTTATCCCCGTTATCATATGGCAAATAACAGTTTATTATTCTCAGAGTATTCCCCACAATGTTAATGTCAATGCACAGCAACCTTGCGTCAGATGTTTCTACACGCGTGACGCCGCTCACTAAACCTTTTCTATAAAGAAAAGCAACTCCACCGTATGGTCTACTGGAGATGTACCATAGAAAGTGAAGTCTTTATCCTCTTCTAACGAGGATGTCCTCATCCCAATTTAGTGGTTCATAGAATTTTTGACTTTCTCTTTCGGCACACCTTTCACAATTACCTTACAGGACTTGTAGTTTGAGTGTCGTTGAGGCTGCAGTTCGCAGCCGGCAGAGCCCGCCACACCCGCCTGTGCCCGCAGCACCTCCATGTCCACGTCCGCGGCGAGGCGGGATATGAACAGGCTCGCGTCGCGCATTTGGCGGGCGGCGCTCAGGGTGGCATTTTTTCGAGTGCCGATGACCACGCTGCGATCACGCCGCCGCTGACCTCCCTTACGTTCGGGATCTTCCCGGCGGGCGTGGCGACGGATTTTCTTACGCTGGTGCCTCCATGTATCGCCATCACCGCTGTCTGACGAGTCCGGATCAGCACACACACGCCCCTCGTCGGCGCCGCTGCTTGGTCGCCGACGAGTGTGTGCTAACTCTGGCTGTCGGTCACATTGCTGTCGCTGCGGGCGGTGTTCGGGCTGCAATTCGCGTTCACGTTTCTCCTGTCTTCGTTCCCATGGACTGCAGACCTTGATGCTGTATTTGCTGTTGCCGCCGTCGGTGTCGTTGTTGTATCTGCTGCTGATTTTGCATCTGCTCATGCAAAGCAGATTCGAGCTGCTCCATTCTGTATGTATATATATATAATATATATATATATATATATATATATATATATATATGTATGTATGTATGTATGTATGTATATGTATGTATGTATGTATGTATATATATGTATGTATGTATGTATATATATGTATGTATGTATGTATATATATGTATGTATGTATGTATATATATGTATGTATGTATATATATATATACATCTACATATATATATATACATACATATATGCCCTTTCCGTTCTTGTTATGAGACGTTTAGCGACATCTTTTTCTACTTCTTCTCCACGTCTTTCTCTTTATTTTTCTTCCTCCTTGGTGGATTATGGAGACACAATCCGGTTCGGCTGTTTACTGATAGAAGTGGCTGGTAGGTAGCGTGGCGCGGGCTGTGTCTTCTGCCGGTGCAATTGTGGGCAAGGAGAGCCCAGAGGGCACGCCGAGCGGGGCGCGCGTGGAGAGAGACCCCCAGGGAGGAGGTGTGGTCAGAGCCGTGGACCCCGGTCGAGTGTGCTGCCCCGCGTCAGCTGTCTGTCGGTTCCGAGCGCTGGTCGCGGCTCCCCAGTGGAGACTCGGGGAGGTAACCCTTGTTCCTCAGACTCCTCAGACTCTTCCTCCTCTTTCTCGTTCTCTTTCCTCCTCCTCCTCCTTCTCCTCTTTCTCGTTCTCTTTCCTCCTTCTCTTTCTCGTTCTCTTTCCTCCTCCTCTTCCTCTTCCTCCAAAGTCTAATATTACTACTGCTACTCTACCCCTTCTTTTATTTTCTCCACCTCCTCCTCTTCTCCCTCCCTTCACTATCTTCACCATCTTTATCATCTTTTTCATCATCACCATGATCATCATCTTCATTTTCATCCTCATGATCACCAACACAATCATCATCATCATATTAATCTTCATCTTTATCTATATAAATTCGTCTTCTTCATCTCTTCATCATTACCACCACTATCATCATCATCGTCATCATTATCATCATCATTATCATCATCGTCATCATCATCATTACCATCATCCTCATCATCATCATCATCGTCATCATCAGCAAACCTCCTCTTCTCTCCCTCTTACCACCTCCTCTCCTACTCCTCTTTCTCTTTCTCCTCACCCCCCCCCCCAATAAAACAATATGGAAGGTCATTTGCATAACCCACCTCCTCCGTTTCCCGATGACGTCATCAAGGGTAAGACAGCTAAAGGAGGGAATCCGTAGTGTATCGTGATGATGTAAGACGTGGGAGAGGGGAAATTGAAATTGGAATTGAAACAGTTTATTTAGCCATAAATAATACAGATAATGTGGGTACATTTAGTGTTATATAAAACGTGCCTCAGCCTTTTGAGAGCGAAACTCTCTTGAAAAAGCTTTTGAATAACAATGTACAGAGAATTTAGGTCATGTTCATCAGTTATATTGATGGGTATCCAGAATAAAATATACAGGAGACAATATAGACATATACATTAGTCATACATTACAACGGCAGAGACAAGTTAGTAAAATAAACTATACAGAGCATGGAATCAAATACAAAGACGAGATAATAATGGTAGATAATGTAGTTTAAGGATCAAGTATAGGAATATGTTGGGTTATGAATATTATTTATACAGTATTTTACTCTACATTGTTATAGATATATTTGGCCACAAAGTATTGAGAGTCTTTTTGAACGCCTCAGAGGTAGGTTTATTCCTCAGATTTTCGGGGAGTGTTCCAGATCTTTGGACCACGGTAATCTATGACTGTCTTTGACTGAGACGAGTTACAAAATGGGAATTGGAGAAGCGAAGC
>NC_091549.1:8912914-8915414 GCF_042767895.1 Penaeus vannamei
CACACACACACACACACACACACACACACACACACACACACACACACATATATATATATATATATATATATATATATATATATATATATATATATATATATATATATATATACACACATATATATACCCCACCCATATGCAGCCACCTGTGGGTAGATAAGAAAATATAAATCTTCCGTGTCTATGTATATATATATATATATATACATACATATATATATATATATATATATATATATATATATGTATGTATATATATATATATATATACATATACATATACATATACATATATATACATATACACACACACAAACCTCAGGGTCGCACACATCACGCAGGCACATACTTATATGAAAATAATTACATAAATTGAATAGCATGGAAACGGAGGCATTTTTATTTATGTTTTATAAAATGTTGAAAACATATCAAGATTTTTAGATTTTCAGTCATCTGTTGGAAGATATTTAAAATCTTGAAGAAGAAATCGAAAAGAGAGCCCAGAAAGGGGCCTTCTTATTTCGATCGAAGCCCGTTAAGGCCTTCGACGACTTCCAGGGTCCCACATGGCGGTTCCTCTTTATGTCCGCCTCCGACAGGCAGGTTACCATTGGGTTAATGGAGCGGTACACGTGCGATCTCCAGAGAGCCTTGGACGGCATCGGTGCCTTCAACGCCCTCGGCCTCGCCCTGCTCCTGCTGAGCTTGTGGGTGGGGCTGGGGGTGGTGGGTGGAGTGCTGTACGCATTCCACCGCTGGTCGTCGGGTTCGGCATCATCCACCCGAGAATAGAAAAGAGGTGCGGGCCCCCCGAGAGAGTCTCCCCCCAGGTAGTCTCCCCCAAGAGAGGACCCTCCGCAGCCTCAGAGCAGGTAGAAGTCCCCCCCCAGGATGTCCCCCCCGAGATAGGCCCCCCCCAGGTAGCTCCCACCCAGGGAGTATCACCAATGGGACTTGGGCGGAGAGTACCCCCCCCATATGCAGTCTCAGAGCAGGTAGAAGTCCCCCCCAGGATGTCCCCCCCGAGATAGGCCCCCCCCAGGGGGTATCACCAATGGGACTTGGGCGGAGGTACTCAGCCTCAGAGCAGGTAGAAGTCCCCCCCCAGGATGTCCCCCCGAGATAGGCCCCCCCCAGGTAGCTCCCACCCAGGGACTTGGGCGGAGAGTACCCCCGTATGCAGCCTCAGAGCAAGTAGAAGTCCCCCCCTAGGTAGCTCCCACCCAGGGAGTATCACCAATACCCCACCCATATGCAGCCACCTGTGGGTAGATAAGAAAATATAAATCTTCCGTGTCTGGATGACATGGAAGCGTTCCCACCTCTGCGGAGAACTGTGCATTAAAAAAGGGGAAGAGAAAACATGATCCCCGTGAGGAGAGGCCCGCGGGGCAAGAAAATTTAAAGGAGGCGAATTCTGTGAGGAAGAAGAATTCCCACCTCCCAATCATCATCACACAGCTTGCGGAGCAGGAGAATCCTGCGAGGAAGCCTGCGGAGCAGGAGAATCCTGCGAGGAGAAGCCTGCGGAGCAGGAGAATCCTGCGAGGAGAAGCCTGCGGAGCAGGAGAAGCCTGCGGAGCAGGAGAATCCTGCGAGGAGAAGCCTGCGGAGCAGGAGAATCCTGCGAGGAAGCCTGCGGAGCAGGAGAATCCTGCGAGGAGAAGCCTGCGGAGCAGGAGAATCCTGCGAGGAGAAGCCTGCGGAGCAGGAGAATCCTGCGAGGAAGCCTGCGGAGCAGAAGAAACCATCACCACCTATAACTGTATACATAAAGTTTTAATTCGGTTTAAAATGAAACTTTTTACAGGCGCCACCACCATTTTTGTCTGCATATGATGGTAATATAATGAATAATAATAATATATAAATGATGACAATAATGATATGATTATATGATGGAAGATCATAATAATGATGATAATGATAATCGGATAATGCGGAGCAGGATCCTGCTGTGAGGAGAAAATAGAGAGAGAGAGAGAGAGAGAGAGAGAAGTAATCAGGGGTTGCACGCCTGTTGCCAGAAGATAGACAGCAATCGGAATAGAGAAAACTTCACTATCGTGTCTGTCTGGATAACAGTGGTTCTAAAATGGCGGAAAGGATTGAAGGTCCACGTCTTACAGCGGCCATGTTTACACCCAACACTCTCCGTGTGCTCATGACAGCAGCTCCTCCTGTGGTGTCTTCGGGTCTTTGAACAGTCGGGGTCGTGCGAATGCCTGTGGCATGAGCGGTGACTACAGCTGGGGTTGTGGTGGTTGAACCAGACGCTGCACTTGGAATGGTGTAGGTTGGGCAGGCAGAGGTGGTAGCATCCGTGGCAATATTCCCAGAAGAATACTGCTTTCTGAATATACACATCCAAGTGCGTGGCAACATGGCCAATGAGAAACACGCTCATCACAGATGTAATGAGGATCGTTATTACAAATGTAACAATTCCACTGGCGTTGAATTCCATTCTATGTTGATTAAGGGGAAAGGCAAAACG
>NC_091549.1:8920414-8922914 GCF_042767895.1 Penaeus vannamei
ACAGAGAGACAGAGAGAGACAGAGATAAAAGAATAAAAAGAGAAAGACAGAGAGAGAATGGGATGACCTCCACGAGAGGGTCAAAGGGCGGTAACGTTATTATATGTCATCCTAAAATCCTTGGCGTTTTCTCTCTCTCTCTTTCTTTCTTTATCTTCTTACTTGGGGGGAAGGGGCGCTCAGGGGGGGGGGGAGAAATGCATTTGTTAAGAGTATAGCATTGTATTGAACTTTGTGCACTTCAGAGGTTTGAGGGAGGCGGGGAAGGGGGGGGGGTATGGTTGAGTGATGCAGACAGACAGACAAGATATATACAGACACCGACAGACACGCAGCTGGACAGACAGACAGACAGACCGAACGTGTATATTTAAAACCCACACCCGCAACACACAGACTTCACCGTATGCAGCGTGTACACCCACACACGCCCATTCCTACACCCAAATATCTTCCTAAACCTCCCTGCCCCCTTCTCTCTCTCTCTCTCTCTCTCTCTCTCTCTCTCTCTCTCTCTCTCTCTCTCTCTCTCTCTCTCTCTCTCTCTCTCTCTCTCTCTCTCTCTCTCTCTCTCTCTCTCTCTTCCTCCCTCTTCCTCCCTCTTCCTCCCTCTCTCTCTCTCTCCCTTTCCCTCTCTCCTCCCTCTCTCCCTCTCTCCCTCTTCCTCCCTCTCCTCTCTCCTCTCCCTCTCTCTCTCTCTCTCTCTCTCTCTCTCTCTCCTCTCTCTCTCTCTCTCTGTCTCTCTCCCTCTCTCTGTCTCTCTCCCTCTCTCCCTCTCCCTCCCTCTCTCTCCCTCTCCCTCCCTCTCCCTCCCTCTCCCTCCCTCCCTCTCTCTCCCTCCCTCTCCCTCTCCCTCCCTCTCTCCTCTCTCCCTCCCTCTCTCCTCTCCTCCCTCTCCCTCTCTCTCTCTCTCTCCTCTCTCTCTCCTCCTCTCTCTCTCTCTCTCTCCCTGTCTCTCTCTCTCTCTCTCTCCCTGTCTCTCTCTCTCTCCCTCCTTCTCTCTCTCTCTCTCTCTCCTATCTCTCTCTATCTTCTCTCTCTCTCTCTCTCTCTCTCTCTCTTTCTCTCTCTCTCTCTCTCTCTCTCTCTCTCTCTCTCTCTCTCTCTCTCTCTCTCTCTCTCTCTCACTCTTTCTCTCTACGGGTAACCTTAGGCCCCTGAGGTGCCAGACACGGTGGACACGCCTGTAGGTAAGCGCCAAGGACCTCCAGGGGGCGCTGAAGGCTAGGCGGGCCACCCGGAGTGCCACCCAGAAGGCCACCACCCAGCGTGTTGTTTACCGAAAGCGTGGGTGCTCGTCCATCGGGGGGAGGGAGGGGGGGCGATGTCTTGTAGGGTGTATGTGGTGGGGGGGGGGGGAGTTTTGTGTGTGTGTGTGTGTGTGCGTGTGTATGTGTGTGTGTTGGTTAGTTTATTTGTGTTTCTCTTTGTTTGTTAGTGTATTGCTGTGTGCATGTATGTATTTTTTTTGTATTATATATCTTGCCATTACATACATCTGTAAAAAAGCGCTTTTTAATATGATTAGGAAATCATTAGGTAGATTAAACTAACTAAAAAAATACTAAGCTGCCGACATGAAATTGAATAAATGGAAGAAAAAATAAGATTATATATGTATTAAATATACCTGGGAGCAGCAAGAGAGAGGAAGAGAGAGAGGGAGAAGGAGGAGGAGAAGAAAGGGAAGATGGTGAGGGGGAAGGAGAGGGAGAAGGAGGAGGAGAAGAAAGGGGAGAGGGTGAGGGAGAAGGAGAGTGAGAATGAGAAGAGGGAGAGGGAGAAGATGAAGGAGAATAAAGGGTAGAGGGCGAGGGGGAAGGAGAGGGAGAGTGAAGAGAGGTAGAGCGACAGTGAGACGGAGAAGGAGGGGGAGAAAGTGGTGAAAAGGGAAAAAGGGAAAAGGAGGAGAGAGAAAGAGAAGGACGGAGAGAGGAGAAGGGGCAGAGGGAGATGGTGAAATGGGATAAATAGGAAGAGAGAGGAGAGAGAGACTGCGTTTTTTATTCTTCGCCACCTTCTTGTTAACTCTTCCTCTTCCTTCTCTCTTCATCTTTTCTTCTTCCCCTTCTCCTTCATCCCATTATTGTTATTCCCCCTTTTCTACTTCTTTTCTCAGCTTTTCCTTCTTCTTCTCCTTTTCCTTCTTCTTTCTCATCTTCTATGACTCCTACTCCTCCTCCTCTTCCTCTTCCTCTTCTTTCTTCTCAATATTGTTATTCCCCCATTTCTACTTCTTTCCTCTGCTTCTCCTTTTTTCTCATCTTCCTCTACTCCTACTCCTCTTCCTCTTCCTCTTCCTCTTCCTCTTCCTCTTCCTCTTCTACTTTACCATCGTCTTATCCCTATTCTTCCTGTTTATCCTTATTTCATCCTGTTTTTATTTTGTCTTTATTTTTCATCTCCCTGTCCTGTATCCCTTAATCCCTCTTTCACTTCACTCATCTCTCGTAATCTTCAAGTGTCTATTCCCTCTTGCTCTCTTCTCCTCGTCTGCCTT
>NC_091549.1:8945414-8955414 GCF_042767895.1 Penaeus vannamei
GTTTTGGTTGTTTGGGAACGAATTATTTTGGTTGTTAGTGATTGTAGGTTATTTATTGATTGGAGAAGGAGTTGGTTGTGAATTTGATTTAATTGATGAAACTTAGAAGGTGGAAGGTTGTGGAAAGAGTTATAGAATCGTTGTGATAATGACGCGTAAAATGTGAAAATTGTGGAAAGAGGTATTAAAAAAAAAAATTATGGTGATGAAGCGTTAAAAAGTGGAAAATTGTGGATAGAATCACTTATAAAATCGTGATGATAATGAAACATAAAAGAGGGGAAATATGTGGAAAGAGATACTTATAAAATCTTTATGATAATGAAACGCAAAAAAGTGGAAAAATCACGATGGTAATGAAACCCAAATAAGTGAAAAAATTGCTAAAGGAGATACTTCCAAAATCCTTACGACAATGAAACGTAACATTTATTTAAGAAAAAAAATATTATTCTAGGTTCAGCTCAGGAAGGGAAAAAAATGGAGTCCCAAGGAGAGGACAGGAACGCCCGTCCCCCTCCACCAAACCCCACCCCACTCCACCCCCCAGCCGTGTCTCTCTCTCTCGGGGGATCCCATGTCGTGTGCACCTCATGAAAAATTGAAAAAAAGAGGCGTGGATAATGGGTGGCTATTATTCACACATATAGGCCTACGTGGGTAGTGTGTGCGCGAGGGCGTGGAAGTAGGTCGGGGCGCCGCGGGGACTGAGGGGCGCGCATGCATAGCGGCGTGGGGGGGAAGGGGGGATGCGGCGTGGGGGGAGAGGGATGGGGAGAGGTGGGCGTGTTTAGGCGCGGGCGGTCTCGAGTGGTCGTTGGGAGGGCGAGGGCGGGGGAGGGTGAGGTGTAGGGGGAGGTCGTTAGGAAGGGGGCGAGGGGAGGGGGAGGGGGAAAGGGGTCGTCCTACGCGGTGGAGGAGGGGGAGGGGAGTTGTAGGCTAAATGGGGAAGTGTGTGTGGGGGGGGGAGAGTCCGAGGCTGGAGACATACGGTTCCTATATTTTATTTTTCTATTTTTATGGATTTTTTCTCTCCCTCTCCCTCCTCCCCTCCTCCCCTACTCCCCCTCCTTTTCCCCTCTCCCTCTCCTCCCCCTCCCCCACTCCCCTACTCAACCCTCTCCCCTCTTTTTTCCCCCTCTCCCTCTCCCTCCCCCCACCCCCACTCCCCCTCCTTTTTCCCCCTTCTTTTCCCTCTCCATTCCTCCCACCCCCACTCCCCCTCCTTTCCCCCTCTCCTCTCCTTCCCCCCACCCCTCACTCCCCCTCCTTTTCCAGATACGTCTCTTGTGAGGGAGATTTACACCCCGGCTCGTAATGTATTCTCCGCCTACGACTGTTCGCGTTTATGGACACTGTAGACTCGGGGCTTTAAGGAGGGGGTGGGGGGGGAAATCCGAATAGATGGACCCCACGAAGGCGCTTCACCCCCCCTACCCCCCACCTCCCCCCCCCACCCCACCCCACCCCACCCCACCCCACCCCACCACCACCCCCACCCCCTCCCCCCATCCGGAGACGCGCTCGGGAAGGGGTCAGTTTTATTCTCGTCCGTAAAGAGATTATTTACGCGATAATTACGTTTGATCCTTTGTTTCGCCTCCCACACACCCCCTTCCCTTCCCCCCTTCCCCTCCTCTCCAGCCTCCCTCCCCCCCCCACTGCGTCGCTCTATTTGTGTCCAGGCGACGAACCTGTCCAGGACACACGCGCTCGTTCCTCTTTCTTTTTTCTCTCTCTCTCCTTTTCCTCTTTCGTCTTTTTTTCTTCTTCTCCTTTTTCCTCTTTCGTCTTTTTTTTCTTTTTCCTTCTCCTTTTCCTCTTTCGTCTTTTTTTTCTTTTTCCTCCCTCCTTTTCCTCTTCCTCTTTCGGCTTTTTTTCTTCCTTCCTCCTCCTCCTTTTCCTCTTTCGGCTTTCGTCGTTCTTTCTCCTTCCTTCCTCCTACTCCTCTTCCTCTTTCGTCTTTCGTCGCTCTTTCTTCTTCCTCCTCCTCCTCTTCCTCTTTTGGCTTTCGTTGCTCTTTCTTCTTCGTCCCTCCTTCTCCTCTTCCTCGTTTGTTTTTCGTTTCCTTCTTCTCGTACTGTTGCTTCTCTTTTTTCTCTTCTACTTCTACTACTTTACCTCTCCTACTCCTCCCCTTCTTCCTTCTTCTCCATCTCCGTCTCTCTCTCCTCTTCCTTTTCCATCGCCTCCCCTTCTCCCTCCCTCTTATTTCCCCTTATCCCTTTCTCCAATCCCCCATCCCCATTATCCCCTATTTCCTCCTCTTCCCCCATCAACATTATCCCCTTTTCCTCTCCTCTTCCCCATCCCTTATCCCCTATTTCTTCTCCTGTTCCCCTATCCCCAATATCCCCTTTTCCTCTCCTCTTCCCCCATTCCCTTATCTCTTTTTTCTCCTCTTCCTCCATCCCCTATTTCCTCTCCTCTTCACCCCATTCCCTTATCCCCTATTTCCTCTCCTGTCCCCTATCCCCAATATCCCCTTTTCCTCTCCTCTTCCCCCATTCCCTTATCTCTTTTTTCTCCTCTTCCTCCATCCCCTCTTTCCTCTCCTCTTCACCCCATTCCCTTATCCCCTATTTCCTCTCCTGTTCCCCTATCCCCAATATCCCCTTTTCCTCTCCTCTTCCCCCATTCCCTTATCTTTCTTTTCTCCTCTTCCTCCATCCCCTCCTTCCTCTCCTCTTCACCCCATTCCCTTATCCCCTATTTCCTCTCCTGTTCCCCCATCCCCAATATCCCTTTTTCCTCTCCTCTTCCCCCATTCCATTTTCTTTCTTTTTCTCCTCTTCCTCCATCCCCTCTTTCCTCTCCTCTTCACCCCATTCCCTTATCCCCTATTTCCTCTCCTGTTCCCCTATCCCCATTATCCCCTTTTCCTCTCCTCTTCCCCCATTCCCTTATCTTTTTTTCTCCTCTTCCTCCATCCCCTATTTCCTCTCCTCTTCACCCCATTCCCTTATCCCCTATTTCCTCTCCTGTTCCCCCATTCCCTTATCCCCTATTTCCTCTCCTGTTCCCCCATTCCCTTATCCCCTATTTCCTCTCCTGTTCCCCTATCCCCATTATCCCCTTTTCCTCTCCTCTTCCCCCCACTCCCTTATCTTTCTTTTTCTCCTCTTCGCCCATCCCCTCTTTCCTCTCCTCCCCCCCTCGCCACCCAAACCTCTTGAAGACACGCAGCGAGGAGCGAGCGTCCACCGTCACGTCCTGCGTCGCACTGAGGCCTTTGCGAGCGGCGGGGCAGCCCCTCGGCCCGTCCCGTCTTCCCCGCCTTCGCTACCGAGGTGCGACTTGTCCCTCGATGCCAGCTGCTGCCCCGACCTTGTCCCTAATATGTATAATTAGAAGGTCCCAATTGGGGGGAGAGGGAGGGGGAGGGGGAGGGGGCGGCGTCATCTATGACTGTTGAATTGATGGGGATGAAGTATGGTTGATGGGGTGGGAGGTTCGGAGGGGGGTTGTGGGAGGTTGGGAGGGGGTTGTGGGAGGGATGGGGGAGGTGAAGGGGGTGGAGGGGTTGGTGGAGGTGGGGATGGAGGGGAGGATGAGTGAGGAGGTCTGAGGGGGTGGGGAGGGGAGGAGGGAAGGTGAGGGGGTCAAACTCCTGTTATCTCTTTCTCTCTCTACGTGGGGTTGGTTGGGAGAGGGGGAATCGACCAAAGTAGATTGGGGTGGAGTAGGAGGTATGGAGGGAAGGGAAGGGGGAGTGGGTAAATGTGGGTAAACTCGTGTTATCCCCGCTACACTCGGAAGTAGGGCGAGGGAGGGGGGAGTGGGCGAAATAGAAAGAGATGTAGCAGAGGTGAGGGGAAGGGAAGGGAGGGAAGGAGAGGAGAGTGAGGGAAGGGAAGGGAGGGGGTGAAGCGCGTGAACGTGGACTAATTCACGCTACACATCCCCGCCTCTCATTACCATCCCCAACTGTAACTGAAGTAACGTGGAGGCGGGGAAGGAGAACAGGAAGGGGGAAACGGGAAAGGGAACTGGGTACGAAGAAAGGGGAAGGAGGACGGGGAAGAAGAAGGGGAAAGGGGAAGAAGAAGAGGGGCGGGGAAGAGGAAGGGAGAAGGGGAAGAAGAAGAGGGGCGGGGAAGAGGAGGGAGAAGGGGAAGGAGGAGGGGGAAGGGAACGGGAAGGGGGACACGGAAAGGGGAAGACGGACATAGTTAGGAAAAGGGTAAGGAGGTAAAAGAGAACGGCAAAGGGAGAAGAGAGAAGGAAGGGAACGTAGTAAACTAGCGCTCACCCCCCCTCTCCCTCTCCCTCCCCTCCCCCTCCCCCTCCCCTCCCCCCTCCTCCTCCTCCTCCTCCTCCTCCCTCCCTCCCCCTTTAAATCGCCATACACGTTGCTTGGATGACGAATCGCAGGTCCCACCTTGTATTGACTCGAGCCCAGATTACTCAGGTGATGATGAATAGCAAAGGAAGGCGAGAGGGATAGAGAGAAGGATAGTGTGTGTGTTTGTTTGGTTTGTTTAATAGTGTACGCCCACATGCATCGGGTGCGTCGCCTTGTGTGTGTATGTACGTGCGTGTAAGTGGGTGTAGGGGAATTAGATTTACACGGTAAATATATATCGCCTTGTGTGTGTATATACGTGCATGTGTGTGTAGGGGAATAATGTTTATATGTTAATACGTACAGTGTGTCGCCTTGTGTCTATATGTACGTACATGTAAGTGTGTGTAGGAGAATAAAGTTTAAATGTCAATACGTACAATATGTCGCCTTGTGTATATATATACGTGCATGTAAGTATGTGTAAAGGAATGTGTCGCCTTGTGTACATATATATACGTACATGTAAGAGTGTTTACGGGAATGAAGTTTACATGCCAATACGTACATATAAACGTGCATGTAAGTGTGTGTACGGGAATGAAGTTTACATGTCAATACGTACATATAAACGAGCATGTAAGTGTGTGTAGGGGAATAAAGTTTACATCTCAATACGCACAAATATACGTTCATGTAAGTGTGTGTAGGGGAACGGAGGCATTTCTTTCCCGCCCTCGTAGGTTAGCGCGAGGACCGGGTGTGCTTGCCGAAAAATTAGGTCACGTGGGGGTGCGGCAGCGGCGGCGGCGGCGGCGTGTGCGGGGGAGCCAGCGACCACGTGGTGAGGAGAGGGGGGCGGGGCGAGGGAGGAGGGGGGAAGGGAGAAGGGGAGGGGGAAGGGGAGGGAGGGAGAGGGGAAGGGAGGGAAGGGAGAAGGGGGAAGGGAGAAGGGAGGGAAGGGAGAAGGAGAGAGAGAGAGATAGATAGAGAGAGAGAGAGAGGGAGAGAGAGAAAGAGAGGGAGGGAGGGAGGGAGGTGTAAGTTCGTCCCCTTCTGTTGACTCCCCTTTTTCGTTATTGGGTCCAGAGGCTCCGGTTGGTCGAGCCGCCCTCTCTTGTTCTGTTTTATTTTTTCTTTCTCTCTCTCTCTTGTTTTCTGTCTTTCTTTTACTTTTTCTGTCTTTCTCTGGTTTTCACTCTCTCTCTTGTCTTTCTCTTTCTTCTTCTCTCTCTCTCTCTCTCTCTCTCTCTCTCTCTCTCTCTCTCTCTCTCTCTCTCTCTCTCTCTCTCTCTCTCTTTCTCTCGTTCTCTCTCTTTCTCTCTCTTCTCTCTCTCTCTCTGTCTCTCTCTCTCTCTCTCTCTCTCTCTCTCTCTCTGTCTCTCTCTCTCTCTCTCTCTCTCTCTCTCTCTCTCTCTCTCTCTCTCTCTCTCTCTCTCTCTCTCTCTCTCTGTCTCTCTCTCTCTCTCTCTCTCTCTCTCTCTCTCTCTCTCTCTCTCTCTCTCTCTCTCTCTCTCTCTCTCTCTCTCTCTCTCTCTCTCTCTCTCTTTCTCACATCTCTCTCTCTCTCTCTCTCTCTCTCTCTCTCTCTCTCTCTCTCTCTCTCTCTCTCTCTCTCTCTCTCTCTCTCTCTCTTTCTCTGTATCTTTCTCCCTCCCTTCCATCTATCCATTCTCCTTCCTATCCTTCCTCCACTTTCATCCCCTCCTCCCTCCCACCTACTCCTTTCCACATTACCTTCCTTCCTCCATATTTACCTTCCTGCCCTCTCCTTCCTCTTCATTTTCCTCTCCTCCCTCTTCACTTACGCTCCCTCCCTCCCTCCTCCCTCCTCCCTCCTTCACCTTCCCTCCCTCCCTCCCTCTTCACCTTCCTTCCCTCCCTCCCTCCTCCCTCTTCACCCTCCTTCCTTCCTCCCTCCCTCCCTCACTCTCACCCTCCTTCCTCCCCTCCTCCCTCCTTCTTCACCTTCCCCCCCTCCCTCCTCTCCCTCCTTCACCCTCCCTTCCTCCCTCTTCACCTTCCTTCCTTCCCACCCTCCCTCTTCTTCACCTTCCCTCCCTCCCTCTTTACCCTCCCTCCTTCCCTCTCTTCCTCCTCCTTCACCCTCCCTCTTCACCCTCCTTCCTCCTCCCTCCCTCCCTCCTTCCCTCCCTCCCCTCCCTCTTCACCTTCCCTCCCTCCCTCCCTCCCTCCCTCCTCACCCTCCCTCTTCACCCTCCCTCCCTCCCTCCCTCTTCACCCTCCTTTCTTCCCGCCTTCTCCCTCCCACTCTTTCACTTCTTACATGTATGTATGTTCTCGTCCCGGGTCTGCGTGCGCGACCTTCGTGCGTGCGACGATTCCTCGAGTGTGTGACAAAGATGTCCATTTTGTGCGTTTTTTCCTCTCTCTTTTTTTTTAGTGTAGTGGAAAGGGGGAATAAGGGGGGAGGAAGAAGGGAGGGGGGAGGGGGAGGAAGGAAGAAGGAGGAGGAAGTGGAAGGAGGAGGAAAATGAAAAGGAGAAGGAAAAGGAAAAGAAGAGGAGGAGGAGGAGAAGGAAAAGGAAACGAAGAGGAGGAGGAGGAGTAGGAAGAGAAGAAGAAGAAGGAGGAGGAGAAATAGAAATAGAAAGACGAAGAAGAGGAGGAAAAGATCACAAGAACTCCTCATCTTCTCTTCGATAGGATGCTGAAGGATTAGGATGAGCCGCGTCAGGATGAGGGAAGGATGAGGGAAGGGAGGCGAGGTATCCTGATCTATCCTTGCTGAAGACGGAGGGGGTGAGGGGGAGGGGGCAGGGTGTGTGTGGCCTTCCTCATGGTGGGAGAAACGCCAGTAAATTGCCAAATGTGCTGTTGTAATGTAGGGTGGTGTGTGTGCGTGTGCATGTGTGTGTGTGTGTGTGTGTGTGTGTGTGTGTGTGTGTGTGTGTGTGTGTGTGTGTGTGTGTGTGTGTGCGTGCGTGTGCGTGTGCGTGTGTGTGTGTGTGTGTGTGTGTATGTGTGTGTGTGTGTGCGTGTGTGTGTGTGTGTGTGTGTGTGTGTGTGTGTGTGTGTGTGTATGTGTGTGTGTGTGCCTATGCATGCGCCTGTATGCATTTATGAATATGAAAGTGCTTGTCTGTATTTGTCCTTATTTGTCTATCCTATGATTTCCGGATTATTTCATTATTCATTTGTTATTTATTTATTCATTATTATTTATTTATTATTTCATCTCCTCAAGGATTTCTCTCTGGACGCTTCCTCTCCCTCCTTCTTCTTCCTCTCCTTCCTCCTTCCTCTTCTTCCTCCTTCTTTCGCCTCTCCCTCATTCCTCCTCTCCCCTCTCCCCTCTCCCTTCTTCCCCCTCTCCCTCCACCTTCCTCCTCTCCCTCCTTCTCCCTCCTTCCCCTCCACCTTCCTCCTCTCCCTCCTTCTTCCTCCCGTTTCGCGCTCGGAGGCCAGGCGTAAGCTCCCCGTCCTCGCTTCCTGGATAATCCTTGGGTCGAATATTGGCATCCTCAGGCCTAAGGGGCGAGGGGGGAGGGGGGGGGAGGCAGCGGTGGCGTCCTGTTGCCTTATCTCGAGGGGCGGGGGGAGGGTGGGGGAGGGAGAGGAAGAGGGGGGATGTTTGAGGTGGGGGAGGAACAGGAAGAGGAAGAGGGGGGTGCTAGAAATGGGAGAGGAAGGAAGAGGAGGAGATGTTTAGAGTGAAAAGGGAGGAAGAGAAAGAGAAAGTGGGAGAGGACGAGAAAAGGGAGGAGGGGGATTCTAGGAGTGGGAGAGGAAGGAAGAGGAGGGATGTTTGTGGTGGGGGAGGAAGGAAGAGGGGACGTTTGAAGTTCAAGAGGAAGAGGAGAATGTTGGAGGTAGGAGAGGAAAAGAAAAAGGGAGAGGGAGACGTTTGAAGTGGGAGAGGAAAGAAGAAGAAGAGGGAGATGCAGGGAGTGGGAGAGGAAGGAAGGGGAGGAGGAAGAGGGAGATGTTTGAAGTGGAAGAGAAAGGAAGAGGATGAGGAAGAGGGGGATGTTTGGGGAGGGACGAGGGAGATGCCGAGAAGGGGATGCGAGGGAGAAGGAGGAGGGAAGAGGAAGGGGATAAGGAGGGAGAGAAGTACGATGGGAGGAAGGAGGAAGAGATGGGAAAATAGCATGGAAGGAAGGGGAAAGGGATTAGAACGAATAGAAGTTGGAAGGAAGTAAGGAAGGGAGGAAGAGGAGAGAGAGAAAAAGGATCGAAACACGAAGAGAGAAAGTGGAAAAGGGAAGGAGAGATGCAGGAAGGAAAGGAAACAGGACTAGCTAAGAGGATAAGAACGAGGAGAAAAGTAAGAAGGAAGGAAGGAGGAAAAGGAGGAGGGACGTCGAAGCAAAGAGGACGGGAGGGGGGGGGAGCGGGTGTCCTCTTCCTCCCTACCATGAAGGTCTCGGCTGCCTCAAGGCTCCTCGTGGGGACCTTCTTGCTTCGGGATTAATGGGTATTACAACGGCCTTGTTTATTTCGCGACTCTCCCGCCCTCATGACCGCCAACCACGGAGCCTTGAGATGCCGACGGAGCCAGGGCAATTTGGTCCTTGTGTTCCCCCGGCGCATAAGGGCGGTTATTCTGTCCTCTCCCCCTCGGCCGGCGCTACATCTCGCTCGGTTCACGTCAAATGTCAGGTTGTTTGTCCTACTTTCATGTCCGGAGTCGACCTCGATATCCGTGAGGCGAGCAGATTGATTTATCGGCTACTTTCTGCATATTTTAGGCGCGGGGTGGGGATCGCATAGCCCCCCTCCCACTCCACTCCACTCCCTCCCCTTCCTCCCTCCCTCCCTCCCTCCCCTTCCCCTCCTTCCCCTCTCTCCCTCCCTCCCTCACCTTTATCCTCCCGACCTGGGACGGTGAGGTGCATGTGGAGAGGGAAGAGGGGTGGGGGGGAGGGGGAGCAGTACGGGGAGACTAGGGGGAGGGGGAGCAGTAGGGAGCGACTAGGGGAAGGGGGAAGGGAAGCAATTGGGGGAAGGTGCAGTAAGGGGGAAGACCCAAGGGGAAGACCAGGGGGACAGGGGGACTGGTAATTATGAGTGGCCTCGTGTTGTCAAGTTATTTTTACCCCTCGGCTGTCAACAGGTAGCAAGGCGGTGTCATGCTGGTGTATTAAACATGAACTTGAAGTGCTGTCCTCGCCCGCAAGGCCCGACGCCCGCGATTGTGAGGCGGAGGGCGTGACTCACTTCGAGATCGAAATGCAGGGCGGGTTTGGGCGTCTCGTGTCGTCGAGAGAGGGAGAAGAAGAGGAAGAGGAAGGGGAGAGGGAGAGGAAAAGGAAAAGGAAGAGGGAGAGGGAGAGGGAGGAAGGGGGAGAGAGAGAAGGAAAGGAAGAGGGAAGAGGAGAGAGAGAGAGAGAGAGAGAGAGAGAGAGAGAGAGAGAGAGAGAGAGAGAGAGAGAGAGAGAGAGAGAGAGAGAGAGAGAGAGAGAGAGAGAGATGTGTATGCAGTGAGACGCAGGAGGCGAGGGACCCTCAACACGTGCGTCCTCCTCCTCCTCCTTCCTCGTTATTGCTCCGAACGCTTTCGTCTCCTCCGTGTCTTCTATCTCATCGTCCTCTTCTCTTTTTCTCTCTACCTCCTCCTTCTTCGTCTCCACTTTCTCCTCTCATTTTTCTCCTCCTCTTCCTCCTCTCATTTTATTTCCACCTCTTTGTGCTCCTCCTCCTCTCCCCTCAAATCCCCATTTTCCCTCCCTTCTTCCCTTCCGTTCTTCC